>NW_006399755.1:37133244-37134989 GCF_000299155.1 Elephantulus edwardii | reverse complement strand
TGAGTCACAAGCGACTCGACGGCACATAGCAACAACAACAACAACATATGTTAGCAAAAGAATTTTATTGAGCAGTGATGATGGGGCATTAAATCTCTATGTTAAAAGGAAAACAATTTCATTCCACTTTGATGCATAATTAAATAACTATGGTAGCAGTAATTAAGAAATAAAGACCTTTTTGCATTCGAAAAATCTAGTTTATGAGACCTCTCAAAAGTGCTAAAGAGCAAGGATATCAGTTTAAAGACTTAAATGTACCTGATTCAACCAACAATATTTTTAATTGCTTGATATGCATCTGAAAGTTAGACAATGAATAAAGAAGATCAAAGAATAACTGCTTACTTTGAATTGTGGTGAATTAGTGAGGAGTACTGAATATCACATGGGCTGTCAAAAAGAAACAGACAAAAATTTATCTTGGAACAACTACAACACTGGTGTTCCTTAGAGGCAAGGATGGCAAAATAATGTCATCTCATATACTTTAGACATATTATAAGAAGGGACAAATCCTTGGGAAAAGGCTTTATGATGGGAAAAACATACGGTCAGCAAGAGAGAGGACAACACTCAACAAGACAAATTGACACAATGACTGTAATGGGTTTGAGCATGTGGAAGACTGTGAGGATGATGTAATAGAGGACAAGGTTCAGATCTACTGTTCATAAGGTTGATATGAGTTGTGGACAACTATACAGCACCTAACACCACTACACGGGAAAATTGTAATATGACAACTTTGAGAAAGCACATAATATATTTAAAGACAGAAACATGTCCAGTTTTGCTATATCAAAAGATAAATTTAGAGCTTTACTATGAATTTGACATTCATCACAAAGTAAGTCTAATAATAATAACTAATAGTACCCAATCTTATATGCATTTCAGTAAACAACAAACAATTTTATAATAAAAATTCGCTCCATTCAGTATTTATGACTTCTTCTTGTTGTTATGTGCTGTTGATTTGCCTGTGACCCTATGCCCAGTACTGATCCAGGCTCACTAATTCTGACACACCAATCCCCAATGCCTCAGTTACTGTAGCAATCCAGCTCATCTGAGGTCTTTCCCTCCTGTGCTATCCCTCCATTCTTCCAAGTGTGATGTCCTTCTCTAAGGATTGGTCTCTCCTGGCCATGTGCCTATAGTATGTGAGATGGAGCTTCAAAATCCTAGCCTCCAAGGAGAAACTTGGTTTCACCCTCTCTAAAACAGACCTATTTGTTTTCTTAGCCGTCTGTGGTATGTTCAAGGTGCTTCTCCAGAACCACAACTCCAAGGCCTTGATTCTTCTTCTGTAATCCCTAGTTATTGTCCAGCTCACTGAAGCATAACAAATAATTATGAAGACCATGGCCTGGATTAGGTGCATCTTAGTCTTTAGACTGATATTATTGATATTCAGCACTTTGGAGAAGTCACTGACAGCAGATCTTCCCAATGCAATTTGTGTTTTGAATTCTTGAGTGCTAGTGTTAAGAGTGTTGATTGGGACGCTGAGCAAGCTGTAATTGTTAACAACCTCAATCTTTTCTCTATCTATTGTTGCTGCCATCTGGACCACTGCTGAGAATCTTTGTCTTCTTGTTGTTGAGCTTCAATCCATATTAAAGACTACAATCCTTGACCTTCTGCAGCAAACTCTTCAGGTCTTCTTCAGTTTCAGCAAGCAAAGTAGTGTCATCAACATAACATAAGTTGATGAATTTTCCTCCAATATTGATGCTACA
>NW_006399755.1:37128299-37132614 GCF_000299155.1 Elephantulus edwardii | reverse complement strand
CCTGGTGCTTTATTTTTCCCCAAATCCTTCACAGCAGCCTGAACTTCCTCCTTCACCACCATTGCCTCTTGATAATATGTTGTTTCTTGAAATTTTCTGTGTCAGCCATTTCTTTTTGGTATAATGACTTTGTATACTCTTTTCATCTTCTGTTAATGCTTCCTTAATCATTCAGGAATATTCTGGCCATGACATCTTAAAGCATTGCAACTTGTGGCTTAAATTTATTCTTTAGTTCCTTCAGCTTAAGAAATACTGAGCGAGTTTGCCCCTACTGATTTTCTGGTTCCAGTTTCTTGCACATTTCATTGTAATACTTTACCTTGTTTTCCTGAAATGCCCTTTGAAATCTTCTATTCAGCTCCTTAATTTCTTGATTTCTTTCCTTTGCTTTGGCTTCTTACTACTCTAGCACAATTATCAGAGTCTCATCTGAGATCAATATTGGTCCTTTCTTTTTCCTTCTTCGTAATAACTTTTTGCATTCTTCATGAACAATATTCTTTGTATCTTTCCACAGCTCATCTGGTCTTTGTTCATCAGTATCCAAGCTTCAGACCAATTCCTGAATTGGTTTTTAAATTTAAGGAAGATAGACCCAAGATAAAATTTTGATTCCTGAGGATGTGATTTAACCTTCTTTAGCTTTAATTTGAACTTGCATATGAGTAGTTCATGACCTGTTCTACAATCTGAATTTGGCCTAGTTTTTACTTCTGATATTGAACTTCTTTCTGCCACAATTCTTTACACAGATGTTATCAGTCTGATGCCTGAGCATTCCATCAAGTTAAATTCATGTGTATACCCTGTGTTTATGTTTCTTACAAAAGTTATTTGCTATAAATAAATCATTGATTGCACAGAATCCTGTTATTCTATCCCCAGCCTCATTTCTGTCCATATTTTCGGAATACTGTTCCTTCTTCCTGCTCCCAACATTCACATTCCAGTCATTTATTATTATGAAACAATCTTGGTTACATGTTTGATCAATTTCTGACTGCAGCAGTTGGTAAAAATAATCTGTTTCTTTCACTTTGTCTCTGGTTGTTGGCATATAAATTTGAATGATAGTGGTATTAATAGGTCTTCCTTTTATGCGTATGGATATTATCCTATCACTCACAATATTGTATTCCAAGATAGATCTAGAAATGGTCTTTTTAACTATGAAAGGGACCTTGTTTTGTTTTATTTATTACCTTTTCATCTCCAGCATAATAGATGATATGATTGTCTGATTAAAAATGTCAATTGTCAGTCCATCTCATTTTGCTAATACCTAATATGTGAATATTTGTGTTCCATTTCTTTCTTGACCAGGCCTAATTTTCCTACATTCCATATTCCAGTCATTAGTTTCTTCTTCCAGCTGTTCCTTCTCCTTTGTGTTTCCTAATTTGAGGGCTCAGCCTCAATTGCCATATCTGTTAGTCTACTCTCATTGTGCTCCGCTGTAAATAGGGTTTTCAAAGGCCTGTTATATTTTGGATGGATGGATAATCTTTTTTCCTAGTCTTTCTTAATTTGGCTACTTAGTTTTAGAACAATATGTGCCAGACAAGAATTTTACTGAGCAGATGAAAAACACTTCCCTAATGGAAATAACGAATATATTCACTCTCCACCCACCCAACCACGTGTGTATTGTCTTTTACCTTTCCCTGCTACATCACCATTTCTTGCACTCCCAGCTACCTAGTCAAACTGTCCCTGCCCCAGCCACCTCTTAATATGATAGCTTAATCCACAAGTCACTCTAAGATGTCTTGCATCACACACTGCTACTGGTTCCTCATGCTGTTGTCTGTCTCTTGTTTAGGATGATATAAGTCCAAATCCTATGTACCAACTTCAGGGAAAAATTTTTGCTTGAGGCAATGCTGAGGAAAGATCCTTGCCACTGATCTTCTGCTAAGTTTTGTGACTTAGTGTCTCTGTTTATACTGCTGACACAATGTGATAATTTCCAAGGTCCAGATAGGTCTCTTCTGGATCTCATTTGGTGGTGGTGTTTATTTGGTCAGAGGGCTGAATTTCTGAGGGCCACATGGAGGTTTGAGACTAAAAGCCTGATGTTAAAGAAGCCAATGGACTTCTGGGAGAATGAGCTTTACCTAATTAAGAAGATTATAGGGCAGTCTCAGATCCTATCTTGTATGAATCCATGGAGTTCCCTACTCTTGAGTTATGATGTCAAAGTTGAAAACCCAGACCCTGCATCTGTGTAGAGCTCAGTGTTTCTGATGTCAGTTTGAGACTAAAAGTCTGAGGCTAAAGAAGCCAATGGACTTTTGAGAAGAATGCCTCTTACATTATGAATATATTAATTGTTTATCTGAAATTTAAGATTAACTGATAGTTCTATATTTTCATTTTCTGAATCAAGCAACCTTACTCATGATAAAATCCCAAATCCATTGTAGTTTAATGAGCAAGTCCACTCTGAGAAAAATTGGAAGATGCTGAAGCTTTTAAAGCATTGAAATAAGATTAAAATCAGAGAAAATTTTTTTTTAAATCAGAGAAAATTAATACTAGTTATTCAGAATAGGCAAATAGCCCTTTCTAAATGTGCTCAAGTTATTATTTTTCTTCCCCCCAGTCCCTTTCAACATTATTTCTCCTATAAAACATTAATAATGAAAGCCTGCTATGTACTGAAGCTCATGATGATGTTGCAAATAAAGCCTGATGAAGATAAATTACACACTCAGCACTATGGAAAACTAGGAGGGCTTAAAACAAAAATGAGGACTTGGATTCTGTCTCTCAGTATTCAGCCCCTTCAGAGAGAATGGCAACAGACAAATGTGAACTCTGAACATAACAATTTCACTTGCAAAACTAAGCATACTCAGTTTCCTTCTATTGAAATCTAGATCTCCCACCGCCCCCTCCTCCAAAATTCCTGCGTTTATTATGACTTTTTCAGAAATAAATTACTTCTACAGAGTTTATGGTCACCTCAATCAGACTCCAAGGGAGGTCTTTCAAGGGACTGACTATGTATTTGGTAAAAAGTCATCTTTGGAGGAGCACCAGAATCTCACCCTACCTGCAGAAGAAATGCACATATTGTGAAGAAACAGAAAATTTTCCTCTTAATTTAATGTTCATTTTCTAAGATTAATTATCATTTTCAGTTTGTGACTCTGTTTGTTTCCTAAATATCTTGTAATCTTTCCCCTAGGAGTTCTCTGATATAGCAATTGTTAGAGTTCTAATTAGAACTTTCTAGGAAACAATAATAGTAAGATTGGAGTAAGTCGTTCTCACCTCTGATGGGTCAATTTATGGGCTAATAGCTGTGTGAATACATGCATCTCCAGGAAACCAATCTCTCCACAAGTGGTCAACAACCATAAGCAATAGGGGCAACTTTGAAGTGAAAACAATAAGAGAAGGCCAAGGAAACAATTAAGGCATTAAGGCGAGCTCTTGACATTCTTTCCACAAGACAGAATATGCCTGAACTACTACGTGGTAGCCATTTTAAAATACTTTCTGCTAAACATTCTGAACATGTCACCAGCTATTGTCAATGTTCCATGTGTCCATCTTGTCCTAGCTCCAAAATTACAAAAGTGAAACAGAAATTGAAGAAAGTCGAAGAATGAGTTTACTACCTATCACGGATTGAATTGTGCCCCTCCAAATATGTGCTAACTTGGCAGACCACAATTCTTCCTGATTTGGCAATTATATAATAATGCAATGTTATTGTTGTTAAGTTCCATCAAATCATAGATGACTCATAGCAACCCTATGAACAAAAGACCTGAGCACTGTCCATGGTGTTTCCAGAGGCAAGCCATTTTGGAAGTGGATGCCATCTCATAATGTGATCTGAGATCATTAATCAGCTATAAGAAGATTAGAACGAGGTACTCAAATCAGTCCCTCAATCTTATATACAAAGTCACTGTACCAAAAAAAAAAAAAAACAACCCAAAAAAAACCCAAAAACAAAAAAACTGACGGACACCAAAAAATTTCAGGAAGTATCATGTGAGCAGGAGTTAATGGTAACGAAGGAAAACGTTGAAGCTATATTGAAAGCATTGGCAAAACATAAGGCCCCAGGAATCAATTTTATACCGATTGACTTGTTTCAATTGACAGATACAATCCTGGATGCACTTACCAGCCTATGCCAAGAAATTTGGAGGAAAGCTATCTGGCCAACAGATTGGAAGAGGTCCATATTTGTTCCTAATAACAAGAAAGGTGATCCAACAGAGTGTGCAAACTATCTAATAATATCATTAATATCACATCTAAGCAAAATACTACTGAAAATGTCTAGAAC
>NW_006399755.1:37125967-37127279 GCF_000299155.1 Elephantulus edwardii | reverse complement strand
TGGTAAAGGAGAAGAAGACCATCAATCAGGTGGATTGAGATGGTGACTGCTGCAATGGACTCTAATGTGTCAGGAAGTGTGAGGATGGCCCAGGGTAAGAGATGGTTCAGATCTTTTGTTTATAGGATTGCTATGGGTGGTATTCAGTTCAGCGGCACCTAACAACAAGAGTAACAGTCAATTCATAGGCTTGAGGAAATCACAAACCTGATACAATGTAAGGGGATTTGCCTGGAGTAATATCTAAATCACACTTCAAATTAAAAGAAATTAAAGAGGAGAGAAGCAATCAAAGGAGAGACTATGATCCCACCAAAAAAGAAGAGCGAAGAGGAAGGCATAATTTTAACCAGGTTTCTGTGTGATATCTTACTAGATATCTTTAAGGGACACCACAGAGTTGAACGGTGATTTTTTCCGAGAAGAAAGAGGTGGGGAAAAATCTTGTCTTGGAGTTGGCACCCTGATTTTAGACTTCTGCTATTTTAAACAGTAAAAGAATCCGTATCTGTGTTTTAAAGCCATCCAGTTTTAAGGCTGTGATATTTTTGTTGTATGAATGCAAGGATGGTATGCCTGTGAAAAGTGAGCAATGAATGAAGAAAACTGAAGAATTAATGCCTTTTATTTGAAATGTTAGTAAAGAATATTCACTATACCAAGGGCTATTAAAAAAAACCCAAACAAATCTGCTTAGAACAAGTCCTGTCAGAGTGCTAGTTAAAGACAGGGATGCTGAGACTGTCAACCTCTTTGGGCATTTTATCAGTAGGGGCCACCCCTAGGCTTACAGGACATGGATGCTTGGAGGACAACATGCTTAGAGAAATGGAAAGTCAGGAAAGATCTTCAACGAGAAGGATTTAAGCAATGGACACAGTTGATATTATAAAGTTGACACAAGATTAAGCAGAATTTTGTTCTCTTGAACACAGTGCCACTATAAATCAGTCACTTCAATAGTACCTAAAAACAACAGCAACACTAGCCAATTAAGACACTATCTTTTGTTTTGAGTCAAGATCTAAGTAAGTGATGTTAAAGTCCAGCAAACAAATATCAACGAGGTTTGACATTTTATAAGTCCTTACAATGTATTAGGGACTGTCTTTAACACGTTAATCACAAAAAACCTATTTTATTTTCACAGAAATCTGACAATATAATTACTATTTCACCTTTGTACAAGCAGGAATTCAAACACAGGAAGGTACAATCATTATTCAAAGTTAACACAATCAGAGAGTAAGAAACTAAGATTTGACTCAAGCAATTTGACTCTAAAGCTGCTTGCTGTTAAGAGTTGGGCAAT
>NW_006399755.1:37123055-37125042 GCF_000299155.1 Elephantulus edwardii | reverse complement strand
AGGTTGTAAGGGTGGTACAGGATAGACCAGGGTACAAGATCACTAGGTGTCATAGTTGACTTGAAGGCACATGGTAACAACTGCAAGGCAATATGGAAATGCAAGGAAATAATTACAATATTAATCACACAAGCCATAAAAGGTTGTATGTTAGTCCTTTAATGCTCTGTTAAATGTGTAAATCCGTGTCTCAGACTTTCCTTTGGAAAATATGAGAATATTCAATGTCACTCAAAAATCTTACTCTTTCTCACCTCTGTTCACAAAATGTTCCTCCTCCTCTAAAATAGTATCTAAAGTTTCTGCCACAAGCTCTGATGGGAATTTCTTTTTGTATATAAACTGTTTGCATAAGGAGATCCAGAGAAGAGGAAGAGTGTTACCTTGTTCTCATAAAATTATTTAAGGGAACTTAATACTGTTGGGGGTAGTCAATATAACAATAGTCAACACTAAAGCTACTGATTCCATGCTCCCTAAACCATCCCTATCTTTTATACCACAGTGGAGTGAGGATTTTACCTTCTTCTTAACATTAATTTGCACCTAATCAGCAGAGTTCTCTGAAGCAAAAGTGGTTCCTATGGTCATATAGAATCTAAGAAATATAGGTTTCTGGTTTATTATTTCCACTACTATCTCTGAGGAAAGGACTAGGCAGGGATATATGCTCTATTGTTTTTTATTTTTGCTTCTGTGCCTCAAGAGCTTGAACCAGCATTAGTAAATGAAGGGAGCTCTGGTGGCCTAATATTAAGGAATTGTGCTGCCAACCTACAGGCGTGAGATTTGGATCCCCCAGTTCTGTATGAGAAAGATGGACAATCCCCTCTCATGTAATTTACTGCATATGGGAACCCTCTGGAGGGTCAACTATGAGTTGTTTCGGACTCAAACAGTATATAACAATAACAACAATAAAACTAAATTATTTTATATTACAATTCAAAAGCATCAATCTTTCTACTATCTTCCCTAATTATCCAAATTTCATGTGCATACTATTGTTTTTGTGTACCCTAGAATCTGAATCAACTCATACCTGACCCTTCAGTATGTAGTTAATTGCATAGAAGGAGATATTCCATTTTTCTTCTGTGGAGCAGCTGGTGGCTTTAAACCACATACCCTCTGGATTGCAGTGAAGCTTCTTGCCACTAGACAACCAGTGTTCCCTATGTAGTGCTATTAAAACAGCAATACTGAGAGATATAGGAAGGCATTAAGTTTCAGGAGAGAAGGCAGAACAGATGAGAGACTGCTTCCCAGAACCAGCAATTTACGGTGTTTGTGGAGAGACAGCGGACCAAAACTTTCCTGGGGCAAGGTCCCTCCATTTGGTGATCCATGCCTCCATGGCTGTTGGATCATCTCAGCAGCCAAACAGGACAAGAGAGCTTGGGATACAGAGGCACAAGCAGGAGAAAGACCTTTTCAACTTTCTGTGAGAGGAAGGGCTGACTTGAGACCCCCTTCACCCAAACTGCTTAGATTGGCGCCCCTCATCTTGCACCGCTCCAGAGACAAAGGAAGATTTTAAGCTTCAGGAGAGAAGGTACAGCAAGGTAGACACCCCTCTCTGGAGCCCGTACTTTTTGGGTGCTTGTGGGGAGACAGAGGACTAAATCTTTGGTGGGGCAAGACCCCTCCATTTGGGAATCCTTACCTCCATGTTTGTGAAGCTATCTCAGGTGCCAAAAAGTACAAGAGACTTTGGAATAGAGAGCTAAAAGCAAGGGAAAGACTTTCTCAGCTTTCTCAACTAGCATGTTGAGCAGCAGAAGAACTGACTTGAAACCCTCAGAACAGAAACTGCTTAGTAGAGTACCTGGTTTCACCCTACTCAGCAACTCCATAGACCAAGGAGGACAATACAGTTTGGTAGAGGAATCTATATTAACGCAAGATTCTTCCAGGGATGCAGGGCAGAACAGAGAGAACATGAAAGACTGTAGAAAAGGCAAATTTTCCCAGAAAGGACTTTCAG
>NW_006399755.1:37119276-37120910 GCF_000299155.1 Elephantulus edwardii | reverse complement strand
AGAAAGAAAGCGAAGCTTTTATGAGAAATTCAATAATTGAAAATTTGGAACTGAAAATCACCTCTATATGTTATTTAGACAATTGTTCTTTTCACTTCATTTATCAGAAAGGGTCACCAATATGTAAAATGCTATTTACCACACCTCCTGTCTTATTATTATTGTTAATCTCCAGAAGTTTAAATCAGTAGGAAGAGAGTTGGTTCTCTTTTGAAATGATGCTTGTGGGGTTTTGTTTTTTTCTGAAGATAAAATGATGATTAATTCTTTGTAATATAGAGATACAGACAAAATAATCAACCTGTGGCTACATATTTGTCTTGATGTTCACCTTTTTGATGAAAGTGAACAGATTTTACTTGATTATTAGTCACTTTTCTTAAAATGTAGAAAATATGACGACTCTGAATCCATATTCGCATGTGATAAACATCAGTGGGAAAGAGGAGAAGCAGTTCCCTTTAGATAGATTGTCAGATCTTTAACTGACCAGAGTCTTCTCTAGTATCTATGGTGCCTTTAATCCATTTATTTTACTTCGTTCAGTTAAATTGCTGCTATGGTTCCTGAAAACATTTGCATTAAATCTATCTAGTTAGCTAACAAGCAAGCTATGTAAGGAGTTTTGCTAGCCCATGTCTTAGCACTCAGCTGCTAAACAAAAGATTATTGGTTTGAGCCCATCCAGGGGTTTTGAAGGAGCAAGACCAGGAAATCTGTTCTTACAAAGATTATAGTTTAGAATACCCTATCAAGCAGCTATACTCTGTCATGTTAGGAAGCTATTAGAATCAATTTTATACCTAAAAACATCTATTAATCTATCACAGTGCTTGCGGAAAGTGAGGAGGCCTTGAAGCACTTGTTGCAGAGGGTCAAGAAATGTAAGCTTTGGAAAGGATTGCATTTCAGTATCAGGAAAGTGAAGATTCTTACCACTGGACCAATAAGCAGCTTAATGATGGATGGAGAGAAGATTGAAACTGTCAACAGCTCCATCGTGCTCGGATCCACAATTAACACCCTTGGTACCAGCAGTCAGGAAATAAGAAGATGCATTGCACTGGGAAAATCTGCAGTTAGAGACCTTTCCAAATTATTGAGGAATAGTGATATAAATTTGAGGACTAAGATGCATCTGATTTAGACCATTGTCTTTCTAATTACTAGCTCTACATCTGAGACCTGGACAATGAACAAGGATGACAGAAAAATAATTGATGCCTTTGAGCTTCTGTGTTGGAGAAGAGAACTGACTATCCTGTGGATAGCCAAGAGAATGAGCAAATGTTTTGGAGATGGTGCAGCTGGAGTGCTCTTTGGAGGCAAGAATGATGACGTTTCCTCTCACATACTTTGGATATGGTACTAGGAGGTGTTATTCCTTGGAGAAGGGCATGATGTTGGGAATGATGGCAGGTCAATGAAGGAGAAGACTCTCAACCAGGCCTATTGATACAGTGACTGCTGCAATGGGCTCTTGCGTGTCAGGAAGTGTGAGAATGGTGCAGGATAGAACAGGGTTCAGATTTTTTGTACATAGGGGTGCTTTGAGTAGTGTTTGATTCAACAGCACCTAACAACAACAACATCTTTCAATCTTTCTGTGTATTTATATATCACAGTAGATTGTG
>NW_006399755.1:37111848-37118761 GCF_000299155.1 Elephantulus edwardii | reverse complement strand
ACTTCTGGCTAACAACTGAGAACTTTAGCCATTTAGAGTCATTGTACTAAAAGGAATTGGTGGACACAGAAGAATTTCATGAAGCAACATATGAGCAAGAGCCTTTGCTGATGAAGGAAGAAGTTCATGCTGCTATGAAAGAATTGGGAAAAAAAAACAAGGCCCCAGGAATTAATGGCATGCCTATTGACATATTTCAACAAACAGATGCTTCCCTGGATGTGCTCACCAAGTTGTGCCAAGAAATTTGGAGAACAACTACTTGGCCTACTGACTGGAAGAGATCTATATTTTTTTCTATTCCAAAGAAATGTGATCTGACAGAGTGTGGAAATTATTGAACAGTATCATCTATGTCACCTGCAAGCAAGATTCTGCTGAAGATTATCCAAAAAAGACTGGAACAGTATATCAACAGAGAACTGCCTAAAGTGCAGGCTGGATTCAGAAGAGGCTGTGCACTAGGGATAGTATAGCTAATATCACATGGATTTTGGCTGAAAGTAGAGAGTACAAGAGGGATGTCTATATGTGTTTCTTTGACTATGCAAAGGCATTTGACTGTGTGGATCACAACAAACTGTGGCTGACTCTGAGAAGAATGGGAATCCCAGAACACTTGATTGTACTTATGCAAAACCTATAGCTGGACCAAGAGGCAGTCATCAGAACAGAGCAAGGAAACACTGCATGGTTCAAAATTGAGATGGGTGTGCGTCAAGGATGTGCCCTATCTCCATGTTTTTAACGTATATGCAGAACAGATAATCCGGGAGGTTGGGCTCTATGAGAAGTGTAACATCAAGATTAGAGGCAGATTCATCAACAATATGGGTTATGCAGATGACACAACCGTACTTGCTGAAACTGAGGAGGATCTGATGTGCTTGCGGCAGAAGGTCAAGGACTTCAGCCTCCAATATGGATTGAAGCTCAATATCAAGAAAACAAATATTCTCACCACTAGGCTGATTGGCAGCATCATGATGGATGATGAAAAGATTGAGATTGTTGACCGCTTCAGTTTACTCAGCTCTACAGTCAACACTCTTGGTACCAGCAGCCAGGA
Source organism: Elephantulus edwardii (assembly GCF_000299155.1). Lineage (NCBI taxonomy): Eukaryota > Metazoa > Chordata > Mammalia > Macroscelidea > Macroscelididae > Elephantulus > Elephantulus edwardii. The sequence goes on along the minus strand of NW_006399755.1, from coordinate 37,117,692 downwards.
AATTAAAAGATGAATTGCATTGGGAAAGTCTGCTGTCAAAGACCTCTCCAAAGTACTGAAGAACAACAATGTCAGTCTGGAGACTAAAGTGCACCTGATACAGGTCATGGTCTTTGCCATTACATGTTATGCGTCAGAGAGCTGGACAGTGAATAGGGAGGATAGAAGAAGAGTTGATGTCTTTGAGCTTTGGTGCTGGAGAAGAGTACTGAATTTACCATGGACTGCTAGGAGAACAAACAAGTTCATCCTGGAGAGGGTAAAGGGAGGCTGCTCCTTGGAGGCAAGGATTCTGAAGCTTCGTCTGACATACTTGGGACATGTTGCAAGGCAGGATCATATTCGGTAGGGTGGAGGGACAGTGCAGGAGAGGAAGACTCTCAACGAGACGGATTGATTTCGTCACTGGGCTAATAGGGATAGGTGTGTCAGAGAAAATAAGATTGGCAAGGGACAGAACAGGGTTTAGGGCTGTTGTATATAGGGTCCTTATGAGTCACAGGCAACTCAACGATACATAATAGCAACACAAACTAAGTCTCTGTGTCTTTGCCTCTGTATGTCTCTTTTAAGCAAAAGAAATTTTAAATGAGATAACAAATCAAAAGCTCAAATTCACCGACATTGAATTTGTTCCAACCCACAGTGAACATCCTTTGGATTTCTTTCTCCCAAGTCACTAGTATATTTGAAACAATGGGGATGCATGATTTTTGAAGCAGCAGCACAGTTTACTACAGACTAGGCCAGCAGAGCTTCCCAAAGAGAAGGCAAACAACTTCAAAATCCACCCCAGATTAACTAAAAAAAAAAAAAATTGAAAGAAAGTATGGCTTTAGTTAAGTGACTTCACACTTGTAAAATGCAGTTTTTCCATTTATAAAACGGAATATTAATTATTCTTACCTTTTGTAGCTGGGAATTCCTATTCCTATCATAATAGACCATAATCATATACTTATGATTATCAGTAAAGCTAATCCATATATAAAACATTAAACATAATATCTGGATACAGAAGGTCTATAAAATTGTTACCTGCAAACATTCTATGAAATCCTTAAATCTTTTAGTTCATAAAAGTTTACAATAAATTCCTATCATTGTATTAGAGATAAAAGATGCCCTTTATCAGGATCTTTGATTTTCAGCTATACTTTCTCTCTGGAATGATCTGGGATATTGCCAATGGACATGCTGTCTCTGTTGCTCTGGGAAAGATCTCTTGTCTTAAGATTTGAGCAGGATAATAAATGAATTAGAAAAGTTGAAGCAAATATGTGGGTGGATATTTCTTGTCAGAGCTTTGATTTGAATTCCTTGCAGAACAACAGAAATATTCATTTTGCTTTCATTTCTTTTAAAATGCAAAGAATAGCAGAGCTAAAAATCCAGGATAGTAATGCACCATGCTGGTGGAAGTTGTTTTAGCAAATTTAAAAGCAGCCTCTAGGAATCAGGGCAGAGAGTCTTTTTTATTATTTTTCTTCCTAATTATTTGGCACCATTATCTGTTTTGAGCCCTTCTTACAGATTTGCCAATATTAATGTACTGACAAATGTGATGACCCAGTACAGGATCAGTAGCTCAAGTAAAACACAGTAGATTATTAAAGAGATATTTTTTTTGTCCAGATTTACTGTCTTTAATGTCTTTTTTAGGGGCAACAACAGAAGCTTGTAGGTGGTGGTGGAGAATCTCTCTGATTACAATCATGGGGAGAGAAATGGTTTCTTCTGACATTTTGCTTTCAGAGACACTAAGCAAAATTGCAATACAGTTTAACAGTACCCATCTTAACTCACTGCAGGTTGCCATGGAAACAGGAACTTCACAACCACATGAAAGGCATTTAGGGAATCTGTTAGGCTTTACCATTAGCATGATCTAAGCATCTTTGCTCACTACTAACAAGTCTTGCTTCTGTTGTAGAATGCCATTGGTACTCATTAAATTTCTCTGCATGTGGTTTAGGGGGTCTTTATACTACATGCATGGTCATTTTTTGTGTCGGTGATCAGTTCTAGAGAGAATATACTTTACATTTTGCTCATCTAGCTCATGAAATAGATCTATCCTACTCACACTATTAATTTCAAATGATGTAGATTTATATTTTAATAGAGAAGAATATGACTGAAAAGGAAATGAAGAAAATGTGCTAATATTTGTAAAGTGTGTTTGAAATTGTAAAAAGTGCGAATTGCTTTTTAAATAAACAAAATTTACTAGCAATAAGTTCTTTGAGCTCTTGTGCTGAGCAGTTAATAGCTCTCCTATTTAAAGTCATTTTGTTTTAGCATGTTTAGTATATTTAAAATTTGTTTTTTGAGGACAATCACCTTAAGAACTTTAGCATACTAAATTTTATCATTTAAATCAGTTTTGAATTTGTGATCTTTTCTTTGTCCCAAGGGCTATAGCAATGTGATTAAAAAGCCAGCAATTGGTATAAAGCAGTTAAGGAAATGGAAAAAAAAGAAATGAAGTAATTATGCTCTCCAGTCCCTCCCAAGTTAGGTAATAATGTACAAAATGATTGCTCCTGTGTGCTGAGTGGTATTCCATTGTGTGAATGTACCATAATTTTTCAATCCATTTGTCTGTGGTTGGACATCTGGGCTGTTTCCATGTTCTTGTGATAGTGAATAATGCTACAATGAATATAAATATACAAGTCTCCATTTGTGCCTCAGTTCTTATTTTCTCATGGTATATTCCAAGTAGAAGAATAGCTGGGTCAGTGCCACAAGGACAAATAGTGTATAAAACCATTATTGTAGAATGAGTATAAGGATACAAGGGGGAAGGGGAGAATGGAAGCAAAGGGATGAGGATGTTCATGGGTAGGGGGGATTAACCATGGAGTTGCACAATTTGATGGGTGGGAGGGTGAGGGAAATTAGAAGATTCTGTTCTCAAAAACAATATATACGAATTTTTAAATAAACTAGTATAAATTTAAAAAGATAAAAAATATTTACATTGAGTAAATCATTCATTGTATAAAATAATTAAATGAAAGAGAAAAAAGACCATTTAACTTGAGTTTTGAGGTACTTCAATTCTTTATGTGAATTGCAATAAGTTACTGGTTTGGAGATTTGTCTCTTCTTCTAATTGAGCAATAATCTTCAAAACTTGTATTTTTTACCCAGTATCAAAAGATTCTTGGTGGCTCTAAGTGCTTGTTTCTGATTTAAGGAAAACAGCAAAGTATTGCAGAGAACACATTGCTTTAGAGTCAGAGATTCAAATTTAATTCTCAGCTCTACTGCTTGTCAGTTGAGTGATATTGGACACTTATATCTGAGCTTCAATTACAAGGATGTCAAGAGAATTGAGTGAGATAAGGTTTATGCAGTACCTAGCTGGTGTCTGCAAAAATAGGCTTGAGCATGGAAGAGGTTGTGACAATGGCACAGGAGAGAGCAAGTTTCCAACTTATTGTTCATAGTTTTGCTACAGGGTTGTTATTAATCAACTAGTTGACGCAGAACAACTGGTGAGCTGGTTTCTAGCATATAATTAATATGCATTATATGAGTTTTAACTAATTGTTGTTGTTGTGTACCTGGAGTCAGAACCAACCCAGAGGCAGTTAATTTGCGTGGGAGGAGATTGTCTGTCCTTATTCTGTGGAGCAGCTAGTGGATTTGAACCAAGTGCCTTCGAAATTGCAGTGCAGCTTCTTGACACTAGCCCACCAGTGCTCCCCAATTAATTTAATAGCTTGGATAGTTTGACTTCATTGCTAAGCTCAACATTCACTTGTATTACTATAATCAACCTTCCTATCAAAACTTTCTGTTAGGAATAAATTAGATTGACTTTATGTCTCTCTCTCTCTGAGCTTACTATTCATCTTCCTAAAAAGTGGATTCTAAATCACAAAACAATTCAAATACCAGTGAGTATAAATTGGAGAAGAAAATATTAATATTATAATTAAAGTTCAACTTTGACTTTTATATGGAATATTGTACAATAACAAACAAAAAGCCATTTAATTTGAGATGAGTTAAAATGTATTTATATGTGGTGGCTTCGAGGTAAAGAGTTACGCTGCCAACTCAAAGGCATTTGATTCAATCTACCAACTGCTCCTCAGGAAAAACATGGAACAACCTTCTGTCATAGATTTATTTCCTCTGGAAAGCGGCTGGAGGGTCAGTTATGAGTTGATTCAAACTCGACAGTGCACAACAGCAAGCTTTTGAACAATACACAAGAAGTTCATAAAAATATCTATCATGGGTCTATTCAGGATTCTATGCTTATTCTACCAAGCTCTGGTGGCATAGTTCTAAGAAGTTGAGCTACAAACCTAAAGAAAGGCAGTTTGAATTCACCAACCAATTTCACTCAGAATTTAAATTCAAGTGGAATAGAATTTAAATTCTAGTGAAATAGAATCAAGGCTAAATTTTGGTTCTTGTGGATATAATTTTATCTTCAGTTTGAACTTGTTTATGAGTATTTGATGGTCTGCTCCACAATTAGCATCTGGTCTAGTTTTCACTGATAATATTGAGCTTCTCCAATGATTCTTTCCACAGATATAATCAATCTGATTCCTGTACAGGCACTCAGGTGTTTTGCCACTGTTTGTGTTTCTTACAAAAGGTATTTTCAATTAACAAATCATTCCTTATACAAAATTTTATCATTTTATCTTTGGCTTCATTTCTGTAACCAAGCCCATGTTTTCCAACTGCTGATCCTTCTTATCTGTTCTCAACTATATTTTTTAGATAATTTTTTTGTTTTATCCTGATTTATATACAAAGTTCATATACATTGTTTTTCACCCTGGATCTTTCCCATTTCCTATACTCACTCCTCCCTCCACATTCTACAATAATGATCTTTTATAATATTTGGCCTTACAGAATTGAGTTAGCTCATTTAGCATAATGCTTTTCAAACCCTCCCAAGTTAGGTAGTAATTTATAAAAATCACTGCTCCTGTGTGATGCATAGTATTCCATCATGTGAATGTACCATAATTTCTCAATACATTTGATTGTGGTTAGACGTCTTGGCTGTTTTCATGTTCTCCTGATTATGAATACAGTTGTACAAGTCTTTGTATGAACCTCAGTTTCTTTTTCCTGGGGTATGGCTAAAGTAGTGGAACATTGTTGTACAGTCTTTGTATATGCCTCATTTGGTCTACAAGTCTTTGTATGTGGCTCAGTTCTCTTTTTCTTGAGGTGTATTCGAAGTAGTGGAATAACTGGGTCATATGGAACTTCTATGTTCAGCTTTTGAGGAAACACCAAATTCTCTTCCAGAGTAGATGTACCATTTTACAATATAACCAACAAAATATGAGTTTCTATCTTGCTACATCCTTTTCAACATGCATTATCTACTGTCCTGTTAAACTTTGCCACTGCTACTGGAGTGAGATGGTATCTCATTGGGGTGTTGATTTGCATCTCTCTTATTCCCAGTGATCTGGAGCATTTTTTCATGTGTCTGTTTGTAATCTGAATGTCATACTATGTAAAAAGTCTTTTCATCTCTTTTACCCATTTGGTAAGAGGATTATCAGTCTTTTTCTTCTAGAGGCCCTGTAGAATTCTGTAAACTTTTGTTATGAGACCCTTGTCTGAAATGGTATTGCCAAATATTTGTTCCCAATTGGTATGGTTTCTATTCAGCCTGTTGGGAAAAGTTTTTCATGTGTACAGAGGTTTAATCCTTAGAAAGTCTCATCTCATCAATTTTATTCTTTTCAGATCATGCATTTCTGACTGTATTTGGCAATCTCTTCATACCATAGAATAGGCCTTCTATTGGAAGCAAGAGTGGCATCCACTTACTAAAAAACATGC
>NW_006399755.1:37108450-37109728 GCF_000299155.1 Elephantulus edwardii | reverse complement strand
TTTTTGCCTGGTATTAGGGTTATGCTTGCTTCATAGAATGTCTTTAGCAGTGTTCCTTCTTTTTTGCTTTTGGAAATAAGTGGATTGGTGATAAATCTTCTGTGAATATTTTGTAGAATTCACAGTGACGTTATCTGGTTCAGAACATTTTTAGTAGAGGAGCCTTTTTATGAGCTGCTTAACATCCTCTTTTGTGTTGGGTCTGTTCAAGTGTTCTATATCTGTCCATTTGAATCTGGAGCAGGCACGAGTTTCAAGGAATTAGTGTCTTTCCTCTAGGCTTTCAAATTTACCAGAATATAACTTTTCATAATAATCCACTGTTATAGGTTTAATTTCTTCTGTGTGGTTTGATGTCACCTCTGTCATTAACTAATCAAGTTATTACTGTCTCTTTTTTCTTTGTTAAGTTTGCCAATGATTTGCCACTTTTATTGGTCCTTTGAAAAAAGCAGCTCTTGGTTTTGTTGATGGTTTCTGTTTTCCTGTTTTCTATCTCATTCATTTCAGCTTGTGTTCTTATAATTTCTTTTCTTCCAGAGGTTCTGCAGTTAAACTGTTGTGTTTTGTTTTTTTAATTTTTCTATTTGATGAAGGTGTTGAGTTGGATCATTAATTTTACTTCTTTGCTTTTTATGTGTTTGCCTATTGCTGTGAACTGCCCCCAAGACCTGCCTTCGCTGCATCCCAGAGGTTTTGGTAGATTGCATTTCCATTATCATTTGTTTCAAGGAACCTTTTTATTTCATTCTTCATTTTTTCTATGACCCAATCATGCTCTATCAGGGTGTTATTAAACTTCCATATTGGTGGTTTTATAAGCTTTTATCCTCTTGTGGTTTATTTCTAGTTTTATGGCATTGTGGTCTGAGAAGATACTTTGTATAATGTCAATTTTTTAAAAATTTTTTTAGGCTTGTTATGTGCCATAGTATGTGATCAACTCTGGAGAATGTCCCACATGCACTTAAGAAGAAAATGAATTGAATTTTAGTTGGGTTCAATGCTTAGAAAATAGCCACAAGATAGAGTTGACTGAATGTGTAGTTTAGATCTTCTGCATCTGTGTTTAATTTTTTTTTTAGTTGATCTATCCTTTGCCAAGAGTGGTGTGTTAAACTTTTCTATCAATATTGTGGTGCTATTTCTTTCTTCTTTTCTGTTAACAGTTGCTTTATGCATTTAGCAGGTTTACCATTTGGTGTTTAGATGTTACCAATGTTATGTTTCTTGATTTACTGTGCCTTTAATCATTATATAGTGCTGTTCTTTATCTTT
>NW_006399755.1:37104666-37108086 GCF_000299155.1 Elephantulus edwardii | reverse complement strand
CATCTCATCGAGGGTCTTACTTGCTCTCCTGCACTGTCCCTCCGATCTCCCAAGCGTGGCATCCTTCCTCAGAAACTGGTCCCTCCTTGCAACATGTCCAAAGTATGTCAGATGAAGCTTCATAATCCTTGCCTACAGGGAGCAGCCTGAATTCACATTCTCCAGGATAAACTTAGTTTTTCTTAGTTGTTGTTGTTGTTAAGTACCTTCAAGTTGTAGGTGACTCATAGCAACCCTTTGAATGAATGTCCTCAACACTTGTGTGACTTTCATCTTCTCTCCAGGTTCATAGGGTTTCTGGAGGCAAGTGATAACGGAAATGGATGCCACTCCTCCTTTCAAGCTTGTTTTAATCAGGGAACACCACCAAACACTGTCTGCCATGGGTAATCTGTAACACATTTGACACATCAGTGTCACAGTGTTCAGCTTCATAACAATCACAAGTTACCTCTGCATGGCAAGTGGACACACCAGGGCTATTTGACCTAGAAAAATATTTGAACAAAAACAATGGAAAACAAGCCTGAGAGCTGCGGAGAAGTCACCCACCTTTGGCTTGGTAGCATCTCGTTCTCTCCACTAGGCTAACTGATCTCTTTCTATGTTTGTGCAATTGTTGTTAAGTGCCATCTAGTCATAGGGCTCTCCTTATAGTCCATGATATATTAAATACTCGTCTCCAGCACCAAATCTCAAAGGCATCAACTCTCCTTTTATCATCCCTAGTCATTGTCCAGCTCTCGGATGCATAGCAAGTAACAGCAACAACCATGACCTGTATCAGGCACACCTTGGTCTCCAGACTTACATTGTTGCTCATCAGTACCTTGGAGAGGTCTGTGATAGCAAACCTTCCCAAAACAATTAGTCTTTTGATTTCCTGGCTGCTGGTACCAAGAGTGCTGATTGTAGAGCCAAGCAAACTGAAGCTGTCAACAATCTCAATCCCTTCACCATCTATCATGATGCTGCCAATTGGCCCAGTGGTGAGAATCTTTGTTTTTTTTTTTTACATTGAGCTTCAATCCATATTGAAGGCTGCAATCCTTAACCTTCTAAAGCAAACGTTTCAGGTCTTCAGTTTCAGAGAGCAGGGTTGTAGGTTGTGTCATCTGCATAATGAAGATTATTGTTGAATGATTGTTGATAGTCCAGATTTTAACATTGCCATTTTGCTGTTTAATTTTTTTGTTGTTTCTTGTCTTGCATTCCAGTCACCAATTATTGAAATTATCACCAATTATTCAATTGATTTCTGACTGCAAATCTTGGTCACTTATTTCCTCCTTTTGGCTGTGGTTGCTGGTGCATATATTTGAATGATTGCTGTTTTTGTTGATTGCCATTGAGCTGAGCACAACTCATAGCAACCCTATGAACAAAAGGCCTGAAACCTTTCTATAACTATCATCATTATCTTGTTTAGGAAGTGGATGCCACTTGTGCTTCCAAACCCAACTTACACTGGGATCTCCACCAAACATTTTCCATTATGGTTAACCATTATGGAATTTGACACCCCATTGGGTTACTTCAGTGCAGCCAATTGACAGAAGGGTGCTATACCACAAAGAAAAATGTTCCTCTAAGACAAAATAACAATCAACTTTTAAATACAAAAGCCCTCCATGAGATCTTCTTGACTTTACGTAAGAGGCTTAAATAAAAACCAACCAAAACAAATATGTTTTTGTTGTTGTTATGTGTCGTCGAGTCACCTTTGGCCCAGAGTGACCCTATGTACAGCAACTCTGAACCCTTTCCTATCCTGAGCCAGTCTCACTAATTCCTATATGCCAACCGGTATTGTCCCAGTTACTTAATCCATTTCATCCAAGGTCTTCCTCTCCTGCACTGTCCCTCCAACCTTCTGGGTATGATGTCCTTCTCCAAGCACCAGTTTCTCCTGACCACGTATTCAAAGTATGTAAGAGGGACTTCAAAATCCTAGCCTCCAAGTAGAAACTTGGGGTTTCACCCTCTCCAAGACAGGCCAAATTGTTTCCTTGGCAGTCCATGGTATTTTCAAGACTCTTGTCCAGCACCACAACTCTAAGGCATTTATTCTTCTGTCATCCTTAGTTACTGTCCACTTCTCTGAAGTGTAACAAGTAATTGCCAAGACCGTGACCTGAATTAGTCACACCTTTGTCTCTAGATGTACATAGTTTTTCTTTAGCACTCTGGAGAGGTCATTGACATCAGATTTTCCCAATGCAATTCATCTTTTGATTTACTAACTGCATTGACTGTATCAATCCATTTCATCCAAGGTCTTCCTCTCCTTCACTATTCCTCCACCATTCCAAGCATGATGTCCTTCAAGAACTGGTCCCTCCTGGCAATATTACAGAAGTATGTGAGATGGAGTCTATGCATAGATTATCAGAGAGCTGGACAGTGAATAAGGACCATAGAAGAAGAATCGATGCGCGGTGCGGTTGGCGCAGGATAGGGCAGGGTTTAGAGCTGTTGTGCATAGGGTCGCTATGAGTCGGAAACGACTCGATGGCACATAACAACAACAACAACATTGAGTATAGCATGGACTGCCAAGATAACAAACAGTTCTGTCTTGAAGAGACTGAAAATAAGTTGCTCTCTGGAGGCAGGGGTTCTACTCACTAGCCTGCCTTAATTGGGAGGCTCAGATTTAGAGTAATACAGGCAAACATTTTACCCTGAAGGACAGTTGAAAGAAACTTCTGAAATGTACAAAAGTACAAAAGTAATCTATTTGAGGTTGTTAGTCCCCACTCACACCTCACTCCCCACTTCAATCCTCCCCTTACCTCTAAGCCCCTGCTTTGGTATGTGTTACTTGGTCCCATCCCCCTTTCCCTGCACACACTTATGCCCCTCCCCTTTCACCCACTTCTCTTACCTTCCCAGACAGCCCTTGATATGGTGGCTCAGTCCTCCAGCCACTTCTGTGATTCCAGTCTCTGTGCGTCTGCTACTGTTATTGCTGTTGCTGCCCTACTCTTTTACTAGCTCACCATCTATTTATTAGTTACATGTTGTTGTGTGCTGTCAATTCAACATTGATATAGCTGATTCTCCAGCTGGTTTTCAGAGTTAGTAAATCTCATGGGAGATTGAATATCCCTCTTCAGTGGTTTTGAGCCAAATGCCTTTCTGATTGTATTGTAGCTTCTTACCACTTTGGAAAATATATGCTTTTTAGTGTATCACTGTAAACTTAGAATCACCTCAACATCATACAATATTGCTGCTGTAACAAATAATTACAAATATAGTGGCTTAAATAGTAACACCTTATTATACTATAATTGTGGATGTCAGAAATCCAAAAATTAGTTTCAATGAGTTAACATTATGAGGTGAGTTAGGAGGCATTCTTTCTTGAACTTTTGTTGTTGAGTTCATCATGTTGTTGTTGTTGTTATGTGCCGT
>NW_006399755.1:37102419-37103996 GCF_000299155.1 Elephantulus edwardii | reverse complement strand
TTGAGCCTTAGTCCATACTGAAGGCTGCAGTCCTTGACCCTTCGCAGCAAGTGCATGAGGTCCTCCTCAGTTTCAGCAAGCAGGGTTGTGTCATCTGCATTGACTACAAACTCATAGCTGCTCTCTGAAAAATGGATCTGACTCTTGCCCTATACTGAGCTACTTCCCATTTCTCATATATTTCAGCACGTTGTTATAGCCAAAGTGTCAGTTAATCCTGTTGAGGGTCTCTTTTTCTCTAACTTTTTTACCTTTCCTAACTTCTAGAGACTGCCCTCATTCCTGAGCTCCTGTACCACATTAATCTGAAGTTCTTCATGTCTGTCATCAAAGTTTCATCTTCGACTCTGACCTTCCTACTTCCTTTACCAAACTTTTTGTGATTATATTGAACTCATATCGGTAATTCAGAAGACTCTCTGCATTGTAATATCCGTTATGAAATTATATCTACAAAATATATTTTACCTTGTAAGGTAATATATTCACAAATATGTTGGTTATTTATTTATGGATATCTTTGGAAGGCTTTTATAATAACCCCAACCCTCAGCCAACCATGTACACAATGCATAAACCCTACATTTATTTACCACAGATTACATCTTGGTTTTAGGCAGACAAGGTATTTGTTCGTTGTTAAGTGTCATCGGGTCGTGTAAGACTCAGAGCAACCCATGAACATAAGATCTGAAACCAGTTCTGTCCTGTGCCATATTCACACTTCCTGACACACAAGAGCCCATTGCAGCAGTCACCATCGTCAGTTCACCTGGCTGAGGGCCTTCCTTTCCTTCACCAACTCTCCACCCTTCCCAACATCATGTCCTTCTCCAAGGAATAGCACCTCCTCCCAGTATGTCCAAGGTATGTTAGGGGAAGCCTCCTCATACTTGCCTCCATAGAGCACTCTATTTGCACCCTCTCCAAGACATATCTATTAGTTTTCTTGAATGTCCATAGAATGTTCAGTGCTCTTCTCCAACACCACAGTTCAAAGGCATCAATTCTTTTTCTGTCATCCTTATTCATTGTCCAGGTCTCAGATTCATATCTAGTAATCAGAAACACTATGTCCTGAATCAGATGCATCTTAGTCCTTAACCTGACATCACTATGCCTAAGTAATTTGGAATATTCCCTAACTGTAGATTTTCTCATTGCAATGTGTCTCCTTATTTCCTGGCTTCTAGTACCAAGGATGTTAATTGTGAATCCAAGAAAGATGAAGCTGTTGTCAATTTCCATCTCTTCTCCATCCATCAAGACACGTCCCATTGGTCCAGTGGTAAGAATCTTTGTTTTCTTGATACTGAGACACAATCTGTATTGAAGGCCGCATTCCTTGATCTTCTGCACCAAGTGCTTTAAAAATTTGGTATTTAAAATTAAGTTTTTCTTGAGGGCCACAGGTCCTCAGGCATGCTATTGATTGTGTTTAGAAAGAACATTGTTAGAAGTGGTGAAGCTGTGACTGATGACAGTAGTCTCAGGAGGAAGACTATTAATATATGAAAAATTAATTATTTGTTTCAACAAAATGTTGAGTTCAAATCTACAGGGGACTTAGGGGAAAG
>NW_006399755.1:37088773-37101837 GCF_000299155.1 Elephantulus edwardii | reverse complement strand
TTATATTTATATTTATATTTATTTGTTCATCTGGTGATTACTTCTTATGGAGGAAGAAGAGTTATCATTTAAAGAACAGTTACTATTTCAATATTTTAATCAGGGATGTTCTGCAAGATGACTGCAACTGAATGAATGTTTGCTATGAGTGGCTCATCTTGCTCCAAAAAGTATTACAAAATATACTATTAGTCATCCTCTCTTTTTTGATTCCATTTGTTTACATATCCTAAAAAGATTGTTACCCTGTATATCTATTTACATTTATCTTTACCTATCCCTCTATGTGCTATCTACCTTATCTTTATTAATCTTAGAATTATCTACCAAACAATGTAATAATCTTTATGATGTATATATTTTTTCTCTATTACCTTCATATTTAAAAATTCTTTGTTGGATCTTACTGATTTTTTTAAATTCCTATAGTTTGGATATTTATCTTTTCTTCTTAGAATTTTATTTTGGTGTCATTTATTACGAAGTATGACAATTCTTGGAAAATTTATATGAACTCCTTTCTATTTATCAACATGCTAGCCATTTAAAACAATTCATCTTTTCTAATGGGAGTTTGTTTTTCTATTTATCTCTGTCAAATTTTCTAGGTTTTGTGAAATTAAATTCAGTTGCTTTCATATTTTGATTAGAAAATACAGTGTGACTCATTTTATTACAATCTCTAGTTATATAAATCCTGTCCATTTGTTTGGTTAGTATTTAATACTTATAATAATGCTCATCAGCCAAGGTGAAGAGATACTTAAATTCATATATTTTCATGGCCACATACAGATTAATACTAAGTTTGTGGTTTCTGTAGTTACTTTAGTTTGTTTCTTAAAAGGACATCTTCCCCCAATATGGGTGAATATATTTCACATTTCATAATACAAATTATATAGCGATAAATGCAAATCTTCCTTGAAAACTATTTTGTTTTTGCATTTACAAGGAGCATGTCTCCTTCATAAAACTCACAGCTTCTGAAAGCCTACTAGAAGATCAGATTTAGGTCAGTTTTTACTTGGCACAAAAACAACAGCATGTCATAAGACTAATTCTCAATTTGTTTTTTTGTGAAACAAGGATGAGAATGGGCAGGGAGGAAATTACAGGGTCACACAATTTTTTCAGTTGAGAGAGGGGGCAAAGGAAATGGGGAAAATCCAGCAGGGACCCAAAAATACAGAGTAATGTTAAGCATAGTTCAGTGGTTATTAATTCTATAAAGTACACCATACAGAAATGCTGCCAAATACAGCCAGAAATATGCAATCTGAAGAGGATAAAATTGATGAACCTTCTAAAGATTAAATCACTTTATCAAAAACCTTTCCCAAAAGATAAAAAGAAAACAGAACTGGGAACAAACATTTGGCAATACCATTTCAGACAAGAGTCTCATAACAAAAGTTTATAGAATAGTCCTAGGCCTTCACAAGAAAAAGACTGATAACCCAATTACAAAATGGCCAAAAGACATGGAAAGAATTTTCATGACAGAGGAAGATATTGAAATGGCCAAGAAACATATGAAGAAATGCTTCAAATCACTGGCAGTAAGAGAAATGCAAATCAAAACCACAATGAGCTTTCATTCTGGACTTGGAGGGAGGGATAGTATAATAAAGAGTTTTTCTTTTACCTTTCAAAGAGAAGAGTGAAATGGGGCGGAGGGGGTGGGCAGGGAGAAAAGTGTAACAATGAATGAATGCAAACCTTAAGTCTCTATAAACTTTCATTAAAATGAATTAGAAAGAGAAAGAGAAAAAAAAAAAAGAACAAACCAAACCCACAGTGAGATACCATCTCATTCCAGTAGCAATTGCAAAGTTTAAAAAGACAGCAAGTAATAAGCATTGGAAAGGATGTGATGAAATAGGAACTCTTATACGTTGTTGGTGGGAATGTACAATGGTACAACCACTCTGGAAGACAGTTTGTCTCTTCCTCAAAAAGTTGAATATAGACATTCCATATGATCCAGCTATTTCACTACTTGAGATATACCTTTAGAAAATGAGAACTGAAGCACAAACTGAGATTTGTATACCAATGTTTATTCATGTTCTTTAATTGTATTTTTTATTTCTAAAATCTTATGACCAATCTTATGAGAAGCAGCAGGGTTATAATATGTATAAATTACATCTGACAAAGACTTGAATTCTTAATTCTAAAAAGCATTCTGGCTATACTTTTCTAAGACATCTATTCTTCTGGCAATTTAATATAGATATATTTGATATTCTTCACCAATACCATAATTCAAAAGCATCAGTTCTCCTTGGATACTCTTTACTCATTGTCCAACTTTCTTATACATTGTTAGGATAGTGACAATCCTATCTTGGACCAGGTATACTGGTTTGGCTCAGGTATACCTTAGTCTTCAAAGTGACATCTTTGTTTTTTAACACTTTAAAGAGATCTTTTACAGAAAATTTACTAATGGGATCTATTTTATTTCTTTTTAAATTTTTATTATTTTTCCTAATAGTTTACTTACAAAATTAAAATGCAAATTTCTTGAAAACTGTTTCAACTGGCTTTGATTGTGGGTCTAAGTAATATGAAATTGCTGGCACTTCAATATTTTTTTCATTTATCATAACATTGCTTATTTGTCCAGTTCTAAAAATCTTTTTTCTTCCCGTTAGTCTTCCTTTTCCTCTTTTGTTAACTTTTAATTATAATATGAATGAAAATTTACAGAGCAAATAGATTTTCCAGTCAGTAATGCATATTTTGTATTATAACCTTAGTTTCAGTTCTCATTCTTCTCATTTCTTCCCTCTTTTTTCTAATTTCATTTATCCTTGTTTTATACTCCTTCCCTCCCTTCTTCCCTATTTGTATGGATAAATGCTACCTTTTTATCTTGTATTACTGGTTATTCTAAACATGTCTAACTCAGCGGTGTCATTATTACTTTATATGCTTATCATTTGGATAAATTTAAGTCACAGTGGTGACTTCAGGACTATTCTTGGAGAGTGAAGATGTAGAATCCTTTTTTTGTAAACTACGTTTTATCAATTGATCTTGATCTCCACTTTTAGGTGAAGGAAACAGTCTTTGATCTTCCTCAGTAATACTTCTAGTCCTTCTTACTTTCAGCAGGCACAGATATATCATGGAAATATCACAGATTATTGGTGTATCTTCCTCCAAAATGATGCCATATTCTTTTTCGTAGAGTTTAGATTCTTTTTTGTGGTTTTTCTGCCAAATAATAATTTATTATATATCTGTGAAAGTTTACAAAGTAAGGTAAGTTCCCATTTTATAATTTCCGTACATATTATTCTGTGGTATTACTACATTTATCAAACTAAGTTAGCATTTTCTTTTCTTTAGTTATCAACTACGTCTCTAATCCACGTAAATTACTTCTTCAAAATTCACTTATCTCTTAATTTAGCAACATACACAAATATAAAGTTGTGAAATGAAATATACATATATTTCCCTCCCAAGGGTTTTAAAAATTATTTTCTCAGTTAGGGATTGTATAAAGTTTGAAAAGTTACAACTGTGAGGTAAACTTTTCATGATTCTAAACTATGCAGTTCAAAATTGTTGTCCTATAAACTGTCAAGTGAATGAACATATATGTCTTGGAAAAGAGCTAGGGTACTCCTTAAGGGAAGGAATGGAAAAGCTTGATCTATCATATTTTGAACTTATTACTAAGAGAGACTACTCCGTGAAAAAGGATATCATATTTGGAAAGGTAGAGATTCAGTGAAAGAAAAGAAGACTCGTTTGAGTTGATGCGTTGAAACAGATGGCTGCAACAATGGTATCAAGTGCATCAGAGATGATAAGGATGGCACAGAATAGGACAGAATTCAGATCTCTTGTTCATAGGGTTGCTATGATTCATACTCAACTCGACAGCACCTAATAACAACGATATAAAAATTATTGTCTATGTATAGATAAAGTGTTCTGAAGTTCCCATTCTTCTCGGTGTTATCCATAATGTCTTACCATCTACACAGAAAATGCATTTGTTAATAAAGCATATACACATTTTTCTGGTTTTCTCTTCTTTCAGTCAAAAACCAGCTGCTATTAAAAAAAATCTCTCCTTACACATTCTCTTCCAAATTTGGTTTTAATTTCTAAAAGATTTAAAATTATCTTCAGCAAAATTTTATCTGCTTGTGATATTAAAGAAATAGGTAATGCCTGTATCCTATTGGATCATCTTTCTTAGGAATGAGTGAAAATATAAATCTTTTCGTGTTGATTGGCCAAATATCTTGATATAGAGGACTGGGAACTTCCCTTGATTCATCTATTTGTTGAATTTGTTCCTCATAATAGAATATTAATTCCTGAAACTTTGTTTTGCTAGTGACTTCAGCGCTGCTAGTGACATAATGCTTTCTGTACTGGGTTTAACTTGGACCGAGAGGCAGTTGTCAGAACAGAGCAGGGAGACACTGGATGGTTCAAAATCAAGAAAGGGGTCTGTCAGGGATGTATTTTTGTCTCCATACCTTTTCAATCTGTATGCAGAACAGATCATCTGAGATGCTGGGCTATACAAAGAGGAATGTGGCATCAGGATTGGTGGAAGAGTCATCAACAACCTGCATTATATGCAGATGACACAACCCTGCTCCCTGAAACTGAGGAGGACCTGAAGCACTTGCTACAGAAGATCAAGGACTGCAGTCTTCAATATGGATTGAAGCTCAATATCAAGAAAACAAAGATTCTCACCACTGGGCCAATTGGCAGCATCAGCATGGATGGTGAAGAGATTGAGATAGTTAACAGTTTTAGTTTGCTTGGCTGCACCGTCAACACTCTTGGTAACAGCAGCCAGGAAATCAGGAGACAAATTGCATTGGGAAAGTCAGCTGTGAGGGACCTCTCAAGAGTACTGAAGTGCAACGATGTCAGGCTGGAGACTAAGGTGTGCCTGATCCAGGCTATTGTCTTTGCAATTACGAGCTATGCATCAGAGAGTTGGACAGTGAATAGGGATGATAGAAAGAGAATTGATGCCTTTGAGCTGTGGTGCTGGAGAAGAGTGTTGAATATACCATGGACTGCTAGGAGAACAAACAGGTTCATCCTGGAAAGGGTGAAGCCAGAATGTTCCCTGAAGTCAAGGATTCTGAAGCTTTGTCTGACATACTTTGGGCATGTTGCAAGGAGGGGCAAGTCCTTGGAGAGGGACATCATGTTTGTCAGAGTGGAGAGACAGTGCAGGAGAGGAAGACCCTTGATGAGATGGATCGATTCTGTGAGTGGAGTGGTGGGAATGAATGTGTTTGAGACAGTGAGGTTGGCACAGGATAGAATGGTGTTTTAGGGATCTTGTACATAGGGTCACTATGAGTCTCAAATGACTCGATGGCACATAACAACAACACCAACAACAACTGGGTTTAACAGGAATGAATAAAAATATTAATGTTTCAGAACTTGTTCTAAGTAATAAGTTTAATTCTTTTTAAAAAATTAGAAATTACAGCTTAAATACTTGTTGGAATCCCCATTTGAAAATACAGTGAGGACATTCTTTGCAAGAGTACACACGTGTGACTAATAACAAAACAAACATCCAAATATCCATTACTCACCTTACTAAATAAAACACATGTCTCTTTTCTCACACATACTGTTATTGAGGAACCACTGTCCTGAATATGCTCTCATTTTCTTTCTGTTTGATCTGTTGTATAAATTATCATTTGTTTTATTGATCTGTAGGAGGTCTTTTCTCAAAATTGGACTATAACTCAAATATTAGTATTTAATGTTAATGTTTTATCTTAGTTTATTTGTTTCCCCAGTTTTCATTCTGAATACAATATGTTTTGTAATTAATTCTACTGTCCTCAATTGTATCTTAGTGATAAGAAGCTGCCCTGAGATTCAAAGAGCATAAGGTTTGAATCCACTGGCCACTGAGTGGGAGAAGAATGGGTAATCTCCTCCTGTGAGATTAATTGCCTCTGAAAACTCAGTGATGGGTCAATTCTAACTTGAAAGCACACAACAATGTGACTAATCCTTTTTATATTTTGGCTGAAAAATTTATTTCAAATTCTCAGATCATAGTTATATTAATTTTTAGTTTTTTTTCACTACCTGTGAATTGTTTTCATGAGCAATAAGAATCCAAGTTCTGATTTACTTATTATTATTGGTGTTATGTACCGTTGAGTTGAAACCGACTCATACTGACCCTCTAGTGAGTTTTTAGAGGAACCATTTATGTGTCATAGGTAAAGAAAAGGAAAAAAAAAAGATGAACAGTCATTTAAAGTTTATATATATTATACTCAATCTAGCTTGTTCTTCAGTTCACTAAGTGTATCCTCATAACATAATACAGAATTGGAAATCAAAGCAAAAAGAAATTAAACGACACACTCAAGGTCCTACAAATGAAATAAGAGCTACAGACTCCTTACAAATGTACAAAGGGAAATTGTAACACTTAGTTCTGCTTTCACCCTACCTCATATTTCTCTGAATTTATCACACACCTTATTTCTTAGCTTAAATGTATATGCAATTTTTACCTTGTAGAGTTCCATCTGCTGACCTTTTATAAGTCTGAAATTTAAATGTTATTTATAGTGTATCATCTTTAGGCTTCCTGAAACCTCTTTTTCAGTAATTACAATTACAATTAACACTTCAAGGATTTCGTTCATCTTACTCCATTTCTTCTCCTTGGGCTCATATTTTACTGCTTTTTCCGTGTGATTAAAACTCAGCTAGCTCTACAGAAATCAAGAACAAAAGCTGACTTCTTCTCAGGCCTTCAAAGAGCAGAGATAACAGTCAAATTTTTGAAGAAAGTTGGTTATTGTCTCTGACTCCTCCAGATGAAATATATTAATGCTCAATTTATGTAGTTTCTCTAATTCAGTGAAATCAGCTTAAATCAGTCTGGGATTTTTTAAGAAGTCCATGACTCAGCCTCAATTATCTCTGTGTATAACCTCTATGTATACCAACTACTCTACTTTGATGTTCTGCCTAGAATGCAATTTTATTTATCACCTATAGGTAATTAAAAACCAAGTCAGTTGTCCCCTCTTCCTTGGATGTTTTTCTGTGTTATCTCTCAACATCCAAAACACTTTAAATCACATCTAACTAAATCTGTTCAATTCTCTAGTGGATTACTATTATATATATAAGGAGCTCTGGTTACTTGGTGTGTAACAGTCACACTATTTACCAAAAAGCTGACAGTTGAAATATACTCTCTTTTTCTCAGGAGAAAGAGATTTAATGTTTTCCCATAAATATTTACAGGTTTGGAAACCTAATGGTGAGTCACTAATTAAGAGTCAGAATCAATATTTCATTATTTCTTCCACTTCCAAAATAGCACATCTTCAAAAATTCTATGAAAAGTAGAGCATACTTAGATGTAGCCCTGGAGACTGAGCCTTCATTTTTTGGAAACACAAAATGAGAAGGAATAGTTGCAAATATCCACTAATAATGAAAATGTGGAATGTATAAAAAATGAATGTAGGAAAACTGAGCATTGTTAGAAAGAAAATGTTTCTGCTGTTTTAAGCGCCATCAGGACAAGTACAAAATATGAACAGCTAATCTGAATGCTGTACTCATGATGTCTAACATACTCAAGCCCATTGATATAGTCACTATGTTAACACATCTGGTTGAGGGTCTTCCTCTCCTTCACTGTCTTTTCACTTTCCAAAGCATATAATTCTCTTCCTAGTAACATGTCAAAAGTATGTGAAATGAAGCCTCATCATCACTGCCCTAAAGAAGCACTCTACCTGCACCTTCTCCGAGACATATCTATTCTTTTGGCAGTCCATGGGGTATTCAACATTGTTCTCCAACACCATCGTTCAAACTCATTAATTTTTATTTTTTCATCTTTAGTCCTTTTCCAACTCTCACATGCATAGCAAGTAACTGATCATGGTCTGAATTAAGTATGACTTAGATAAAACTGACATCATGACTCCTCAATAATTTGGAGAGGTTCCTGACCATAAACTTTCCCAGAGCCATATGTCTCCGATTTCCTGACTGCTGGTACAAAGTGTATTTGTTGCAGACTCAAGTAAGATGAAGTCTCTGACAGTCTCAATCCTTTCTTCATCCATCATGCTGTTGATTGTAGGTCAAGTGGTGAGAATTTTTGTTTTCTTGATGTTGAGACCCTTCTTCTTCATTCCCAACTTTGGATTCCGGTCACCCATTACTATTAGTGCATCCTGGTTGCATTTTTTATCAATTTATGACTGTAAAAATTGATGAAAAGAATCTATTTCCTCCTCTTTGGTTGTGAATACATTTTTTAATGTTCTGCAGGAAGTGCTTCATGTTCTTTTCACCTTCAGCATGCAAGGTTGTATCACTCAAATAACTATGGTTATAGGTAAACCTTCCTCAAATCCTGATGCTGTTTTTCCTCATAGAGTCCAGATTTTCAAATAATTTGCTCAGCATACAATTAAATAAGTATGGATAAAGGACACAATCCTGATACACACTTTTCCTAATTGTAAATTATGCAGTGTTCCTTCACTTTGTTTGTACAACAGCCTCTTGATATAGGTTTCATGGAAGGATGATTAAGTGTTCTGGAATTCCAATTCATATCAATGTTAGCCATATTTTGTTATGATCCATATATGGAATGCATAAATATTGACACAATAGCCATTGACTAGCTGAAATGGATTGGGAAAGGCCAATTAGAATCTGACTATCGTATGATCTACTAAACCAGAAAAGAAAAAAATGAAGAAAATAGGAGTTGCATTCATAGTCAAGAGGACAATTTCTAGGTCTATACTAGACTACTTTGGGGGACATGATAAAATTGACACACATACAAGGAAGACATGTTAATGCTGCTATCGTTGAAATATGTGCACCAATAACTAGAGCCAAAGAGGAGGAAATATAAGATTTATACTAAGTATTGCAGTCTGAAGTCTATTGAACATGCAACCAAGATTTAGTATTAATAATGAGTGACTGGATTGAGAAGTTGGGAACAAGGAAGAATAATAAGAAGTCAAAAACTATGGACTTAGTGACAAAAATAAGACAGGAAACAGAGTGATGTAATGTTGTAAAATAAATTATTTGTTAGTTGCAAATGTTGTTGTTGTTATGTGCTGTAGAGTTGCTTGCAACCCATAACAAACCTATTTATGTGCAGCAGTTCTGAAGTCTTCCCTGTCCTGAGACAGTCTCAATGATTCCCACACACCAACTCCCATTGTTCCAACTACTGTATCAATCCATCTCAATTGGAGTCTTTCTCTCCTGTACTCTCTACCCTTCCAAGCATGATGTACTTCTCCAAGGACTGGTCCCTGCTGGCCACGTGCTCAAAGCATGTGAGATAGAGCTTCAAAATCCTATCCCCTAAAGAGAAATTTGGTTTCAGTCTCTCCAAGAAAGACCTATTTATGTTCTTGACAGTCCATGGTCTGTTCAAAACTCTCCTCCAGCACCACAAGTCAAAGGCATCGATTCCCGTCATTCTTGTTCATTTTCCAACTCTTTAATGCATAGAAAGAAACTGTGAAAACTGTGGGCTGGATGAAGCACACCTTAGTCTTTAGACTGACACCATTGCTTTTCAGTACTCTGGAGAGCTACCTGACAACAGATTTTCCCAAGGATATTCATCTTTCAATGGCAATGTCAGATGGATATTGGCAGAAAGCAAAGAGTACCAAAGGAACATCTATCTGTGCAATTTGACTGTGTAGATCACAACAACAAATTTTTACTAACTTTGGGAGAAACGGGAATCCCAGAGTAACTGATTGTGCTTATATGAAACCTATACCAGAAAGCAATCCTCAGAAAAAGAGCAGGGAAACACTGCATGGTTCGAAATCAGGAAAGTAGTGCATCAGAGGTACATCTTGTCTCCATAACTTTTCAATCTATTGTAGAAAAAATCATTAGGGAAACTGGGCTCTATGAGGAGGAAAGTGGCATCAGGATTGCAAGTAGGCTCATCAACAACCTATGGTATGCAGATGACACAAATTTGCTTGCTGAAACTGAAGAAGACCTAAAATGCTTGCTACACAAGGTCAAAGGCTGTAGTCTTCAGTATGGATTGAAGCTCAACATCAAGAAGACGAAGATTCTCACCACTGCGCAAACTGCCAGCATCATGATGGATGGTGAAGGAATTGAGGTTGTTAACAATTACAGCTTGTTCAGTTCCATCATCAACACCAGCAGTCAGGAAATCAAAAGATGAATTGCATTAGGTAAATCTGCTATCAGGAATCTTTCCAAAATACTGAGAAGCAATGGTGTCATTCTAGAGACTAAGATGTGCCTGATGCAGTCCATGGTCTACACAATTACTTGCTATGCATCAGTGAGCCAGATAATGACTAAAGATGATAGAAAAAGAATTGGTGCCTTTAGGTTGTGGTGTTGGTGAAGAGTCTTTCCAAAAACACAAAGGGTGAAACCAAGCCTCTTCTTTGAGGATAGGATTTTGAAGCTCTGTCTCACATACTTTGGGCATGTGCCAGGAGAGACAGGTTCTTGGAGAAGGACATAATGCTTGGAAGGGTGGAGGGACAGACAGTGCAGGAGAGGAAGACCCTGGATGAGATGGATTGATACAGAGACTGGGGAAATGGGGATTGATGCATCAGAATTAGTTAGACTGGCTCAAGACTGAGCAGAGTTCAAAGGTGTTATACATAGGGATGCTGTGGGTTGCATGAAACTTGATGGCCTATAACACTAATTCCTCTTTTGGTTTCCTGACTGCTGGTGTCAAGAGTTGATTGTGGATCTGAGTAAGCTGTAATTGTTAACACCTAAATCTCTTCTCTATATATCATGGTGCTGCCAATTGGTCCAAGGGTGAGAATCTTTGTCCTGACTTTGAGCTTCAATCCATATTGAAGACTACAGTGCTTGGCCTGCAGCAAGCCCTTTTGTCCTCCTATGTTTCAACAAGCAAGGTTGTGTCATGTGCAAAACGTTGTTTGTTCATAAGTCTTCCTTCAACCCTGATTCCACTTTCCACCTCGTTAAGCCAACCTCATGAATAATATATTCTGCATATTGATTCAAAAGGTATGGAGACAGGACACAATCCTGCTTTCTGCTAAGATCCATGTAACATTGCTGGTAATGTCTCTAGTGTCATGGCATCTTGTAATCCCAGCTTCTATTTCTGGTCATTCTCTGTCCATCTACAGTTCCCGTCGTAGCTGTATAATCTTCAGCAAGATTTTTTTTAATGGGAATAAATATATATCTCTTCTAGTGAAATGGCTAGGTAGCTTTCTTCCAGATTTCTTGGCACAGCCTCTAGTATCTGTTGTTGAAATATGTCAATTAGTATTCCATTAATTCCTGAAGCTTTATTTTTTGCCAAGTCCTTCAGAGCTGCTTGAACTACATCCTTCATCACCGTGGCCTCTTCGTCACATGTTGTTTCTTTAAATTCTGTGGAATGCAAAGGTTGGGAACAGGGAAGAAGGATAGTTGGAAAACATAGACTTGGTGACAGAAATGAAGCTGGAGATAAAATGATAGAATTCTGTGCACTAAATGAATTATTTAAGATATTTTTTTATAAGAAACAAAAACACGGGCTATACACATGAATTTCACCTGATGGTACATATGTTGCTGTTGTTGTTGGTTGCCTTTGAGCTGAGCATGACTCTTAGTGACTCCATGAACAAAAGGCCCAAAGCCCTTTAAAAATGCTCGACATTTATCAAAGTTCATAGAGTTTCCGAAGGCATGTTATTTAAGAAGTGGACACCACTCCTGCTTCCAACCCTGTCATGGTAGTTATTATGTTCCATTGAGTTGCCTGCAATATATAGTGACCCTATGTACAGTAGCTCTGACCCCTTACCTGTCCTGAGCCAGTCTCACTAATTCCAACACACACACCAACCCCCAACTCCCCAGTCACTGTATCAATCCATCACATCTCATTGCATCATCTCTCCTGCACTGTCCATTCACCTTTCTGAGCATGATATCCTTATCCAAGGACCAATCTCTCCTGGTCATTTGCCCAAAATAAGTGAGGTAGCACTTCAAAATCCTAGCCTCCAAGGAGAAGCCTGGTTTCACCCTCTCCAATACAGTCTGATTGGGTTTTTTTGGCGGTCCATTCATTGTATGTTCAAGACTCTTCACCAGCATCACAACCCAAAGGCATCTATTCTTCTATCATCCTTAATCGTTGTCCAGCTCTCTGAAGCATAGCAAGTAATTGAGAAAACCATGGCCTGGGTTAAGTGCACCTTTGTGTCTAGACTGACATCGTTTCTCTTCAGCAATCGGGAGAGGTCCATGACAGCTGACTTTCCAATGCAATTCGTCTTTTGATTTCCTGACTGCTGGTGTTAAGAGTGTTGATTGTGGATCTGAGCAAGCTTTAATTGCCACATAGGAATAAAATTTATTGCATCTGTGGAAAGAATCACTGGAGAAGTTCAATATGATTTGTAAAACTAGGCCTGACCACCAACTACTCATATTTAAGTTCAAGCTGAAGTTTAAGAAAATGAAATTAAATCCACAAGAACCAATATTTGACCTTAAGTCTATCATACTCGGATTTCAAAACCATCTCAAAAACAGGTTTGAGGCCTTGAATACCAATGAATGAAGACCAGACGAGCTGTGGGAGACTATAAAGAATATCATCCATGATGAATGCATAAGGTCCTTACAAAGGGAAAGGAGGAAGAAAAGACCAAGACTCTGAATATTGCTCTAGAGTGCTGAGAAACCAAGGCAAAGGGAAGAAATCAAGAAGTTAAGAAACTGAACAGAAGATTTCAAAGGGCACCTTGGGAAGACAAAGCAAAGTAATATAAAGCAATGTGTAAAGAGCTGTAGTCAGAAAATCTCTTGCTCCCATATTGTTATATTCTCCTTTCACACAACAGTAGCTAATACTGCAACTAATACTTCCTTGTGTCTCCTTACAGCTGTTCCTCTTTCTCTGTATCTCCATTTCTAAGATCTCAGTTTCAATTGCCATGTCTGTTAGTCCAAAT
>NW_006399755.1:37086274-37088458 GCF_000299155.1 Elephantulus edwardii | reverse complement strand
GTCTTCGGTTGACCAGCCCCTGATGTGATGGCCTAAGTCTCAAGCAATCAGGATTTCTCTGATTCTGACCCTATCATGCTGCTGTCAGTCTCTTATGATGCAGTCAGTATTACTTCAATTTAAAGTTGCTTAGTACAACTGTCATGTACAGATTCTTTTCCTGGAAGGTCCAGAGAAGGTCCTTGTTTTTAAACTTCCATTCCAGGATTGACTTCTTGTGGGTTAATACTTCTTGTCTTCCATTTGCAGCCTGGTGCTGATGCAAGAGGATGGCTTCCCAGGAGAGAGAATGTGTTCTCCAGGATCCAGAACTATTTCTCTGTCAATGGCATCCTCAGGGGCCCCTTTCCTGTCTTCCCAGATTACCTGGAGTGAGGCATGGGGATGAGGAAAGCTCTGCCTCTCTCCTGTCCCAGAATACCAAAACTATTTCTCTGGCAATTGCGTCCTCAGGGATGCAGGAAAGTTGGGCATTGTTAAGAAAGAAATAGAATGCATAAATATTGACTTACTAGGTATTGGCGAAATGAGATGGCTTGGCATGGGACAATTTGAATCAGATGATCATATGATTTACTATGCTGGGTATAAAAAGGTGAGAAAAATGGGGTTGGTTTCATAATTAAAAAAGTCATTTCTAAATCTATCCTGAAATACCGTATGGTGAGTCACAGGATAATATCCATACGCCTCCAAGGAAGTCCAGTGAATACCACTATCATTCAAATACGTGCAACAACAACTAGAGCCAAAGAGGAGGAAATAGAAGATTTCTACCAACTTTTGCAGTCAGAAATTGATCAAACATGGAATCAAGATGCATTAATAATAATGGGTGACTGGAATGCAAAAGTTGGGGACAGGAAAGAAGGATCAGTAGTGGGAAAACACAAGCTCGATGAGAGAAATGAGGATGGAGATAGAATGATAGAGTTCTACACATTCAATGATTTCTTAATTGCAAATACCTTTTATAAGAAGCATAAATGCAGGCTATACACATGGATTTCACCTGATGGCATGCATAGGAATCAAATTGATAACATTTGTGGAAGGACTCGGTAGAGCAGCTCAATATCAGCAGTGAAAACCAGGCCAGGTGCTGATTGTGGGACAGACCACCATCTACTCATATGCAAGTTCAAGCTGAAGTTGAGGAAAATTAAATCAAGTCCACGGGAACCAAGTTTTGACCTTAAATCTGTCCCACTCAAATTTCAAAGCCATCTCAGGAACAGGTTTGAGGCCTTGAGCACCAATGAGCATAGACCAAATGAGTTCTGGGAGAATATCAAGAAAATCGTCCATGAAGAATGCAAAAGATCATGACAAAGCCTGAAGAAGAAGAAAAGACCAAGATGGATGTCACATGAGACTCTGATTATTGCATTAGAGCACCTAAAAGCCAAAGCTAAAGGAAGAAAACAAGAAATCAAAGAGCTAAACAGAAAATTTCAAAAGGCAGCTCGGAAAGACAAAGCAAGATACTATGATGAAATGTGCAGAGAGCAGGAGTCAGAAAATCAAAAGGGCCGGACTTGCTCAGCATTTCTTAAGCTGAAGCAGTTGGAAAACAAATTCAAGCCACGGGTGGCAATACTTAAAGGTAGTTTGGGTAGAAAGTTGACTAATCCAGGAAGTATCAAAAGAAGATGGAAGGACTACACAGAGTCACTGTATCAGAAGGAATTGGCTGACACAGAGGAATTTCATGAAATAACATATTAGTAAGAACCATGGTGATGAAGGAGGAAGTTCAAGTTGCTATGAAGAAATTGGTATAAAACAAAGCTCCAGGAGTTGATAGCATACCAATTGATTTGTTTCAACAAACAGATGCCGCCCTGGATGTGTTCACTAAATTGTGCCAGGAAATCTGGAGGACACCCAGCTGGCCAACTGACTGGAAGAAATCAATATTTGTTCTCATTCTAAAGAAAGGTGACCCAACAGAGTGTGTAAATTATCGAACAATATCATTGATATCACATGCAAGCAAGATTTTGCTGAAAATGATCCAAAAATGATTGGAACAATATGTCAACAGAAAACTGCCAGATGTGCAGGCTGGATTTTAGAAGAGGTCATGGTACTAGGGATATTATAGCTAATGTTAGATGGATCTTGGCAGAAAGCAGAGACTACCAGAAGAATTTCTATCTGTGCTTCATTGACTATGCAAAG
>NW_006399755.1:37073598-37085399 GCF_000299155.1 Elephantulus edwardii | reverse complement strand
GATGAGATGGATCGATTCTGTGAGTGGAGTGGAGGGAATGAGTGTGTTTGAGAT
This sequence comes from Elephantulus edwardii, assembly GCF_000299155.1. NCBI lineage: Eukaryota > Metazoa > Chordata > Mammalia > Macroscelidea > Macroscelididae > Elephantulus > Elephantulus edwardii. Next base: position 37,085,345 of record NW_006399755.1, on the reverse strand, counting down.
AGTGAGGTTGGCACAGGATAGAACGGCATTTAGGGCTCTTTATCATAGGTTTACTATGAGTTGCAAGCAACTTGATGGCACAGAACAACAAGAACAACATTACTTCCTTATTTTGGATTATAATATCCTTGCAACTGGAATTTTATAGTTATATAATATCCATTTTCAGAGGTATTTATCGAGCCAAATTGAATGTTATTAGTTAGGCCAGAGAGTTGATTCTTCTCTCATGTCATTGTTTATACATTACTCTGTGACTGGAACTTCATCAGTGATGTCATTTCTGAATATTTTCTCTTCTAATCTGTATGTTCTCTTCTTAAGTATTTAAGAATTATTTTTATGTGTTGTCTTATTCAACATTGATGATTGCTTTGTGGGTTAGTTGGTATTCCCAGCCTGGTGGATTGAAACAGTGACTGCAACAATGGGCTTGAGTGGGGCAGAGGGTGTGATGATCATGCTGAATAGAGCAAGGTTCTGACCCATTGTTAATAGTCATTAGTTCCAGTGGACTCTATACTTCCTAACAACAAACACAGCACAACCAGAGAAACTAAGTCCAAGAAGGTAAAATTTGTCACAACCACACAGCATATCTCTCCTCTTTGTCTGATAATTGTGTCTGATTATTTTAATTTTTTATAGAAATATAGTCTTTTTGCTAGAGAACAGGTTTTCAGAAAATAGCTTTACATCTTCCTATTTTTTACATTTTTATCTTATTTTTGGTGAAAATATACAAAGCATAACAAAATATCCTGCCTTTTTAGACATGTTTCTGGTGTGTTTATAGAATTGCAAGTATCCTTGCTGAATCAAACATAACATAATGTGTTATCAAGCATAATAACCGCAATCTAAAAGAATCCTTGAGACCTTCCTACATTTTTTTTCAGAATGTAGGAAATATATGATTATTGGGAAATGAAAAAGCCATCCTTGTCTTCCTGTATTAGTAAGTAGTTATTTTGCCACCTAGGTATGGCAGAATATTATTCCCAGATGAAGTTGTCTGTCTGATGGAACAGCCTTCTTTTTATGTAATCCAGGCTGAGTTGTTGCAAAGGGTATGATTAAACATTGTCACAAGTTTTGTCTGTGCCTTCTTTATCAAAGCAGAGTTGAATCATTTTGCTTTCTTGTCTTTGATTTAGTGGAATACTGTTGGCTATGCTTTATATTTCATGTATGCTTTGAGGTAGTGTAGTTAGATTTGTGGTATTGTGGTCTTATAATTGAGAAAGTATTTACAATAGGCTTTATGAAAGCATTTTTCTATATAGTTAAAGCTGAAGCACAAATGTTAATTTATGACTCTATGGATTTTTAAATTTTTCTTATGGTTCTTAAAAATCAACATTCTAGAATTTTAATATATAGAAACACACACACGTATAGTATACAAGGGACAAAGTTATACGTACACACATATACATTTATATATTGTATGAAAATTTACATTTACTATGTCTTTTAAGAGGTCGTGGCACTAAAGACATTATTGTCAATGTCAGATGGATTTGCTGAAAGCAAAGAGTACCAGAAGTATGTCTGTGTTTCATTGACTTCACAAAGGCGTTTGACTGTGAATTAGAGCAAATTGTGGCTAACCTCCCAGAACACTTGACAGTGCTCATGCAAAACCTATATATGGCCGAGGAGGCAGTCATCAGAACAGAGGAAGGAAACACTTCATGGTTCAAAATTAGGAAGGGAATGCATTCTGTTTACATGCCTTTCTAATCTGTATGCAGAACAGATAATTCAGGAAGCTGGACTTTGTGAAGAGAAGTGGAGGTGAAGAGGAGTAGAGCATCAGGATTGTATATGCATGTGATACAGCCTTGCTTGCTGAAACTGAGGAGGACCTGACACATTTGCTGCAGAAAGTCAAGGACTATAATCTTCAGTATAGATTGAAGCTTACCATTAAGAAGACAAATATTCTTACTATTGGGAGCATATCCATGATAAATGGAGAAGAGATTCAGGTGGTTAACAATTTTAGCTGGCTTATTTCCACAATCAACACTCTTGGCTTCAGCAATCAGGAAATCAAAAGGCAAATTGTATTGGTGAAGCCTGTTGTCAAGACCTCTCTAAAGTTCTAAGGTGATATCAGTATAGAGACTAAGGTGTGCCTAATCGAGGAATTGCTCTTCAAAATTATTTAGTATGCATCAGAGAGGTGAACAATGACCAAAGAAGACAGAAGAATTGATGCCTTTGAGTTGTGATGCTGGAAACAGTATTGAACATACCATGGACTTGCAGGAGAACAAATATATTTCTCCTTGGAGACAAGAACTTTGAAGCTCCATATCACATATTTTGGGCACATGGCCAGGAGGGACTAGTCCTTGGAAAAGGACAGCATGCTGAGAAGGGTGGAAGGACAGCACGGGAGAGGAAGACCCAGGAGGAGATGAGATGAGATGAGATGAGATGAGATGAGATGAGATGAGATGAGATGAGATAAGATTAGGTATGTCAGAGTCAGTGTGACTGGCTCAGGATAGCAAGTTCCACCGCTATAATACATAGGGTCACTATGAGTCTTGGGCAACTTGATGGCACATAACACCACCACCAACAGTATCTATTTTAAAAATATGTGTGTTTGTGTGCATACATACACAAGCATGCACTCATTCTTATAATCTGCAACAAAATAATAAAGGATACAATTTTTTAAAAATTTTAAACACATTGTAAATATAACTAACCATGCAAATCTAAATATAATCCAATTAGATTTTTAATGTTAAATGTATACTTGACATATAAAAGAGACTATTGTCCTGTGGAAAAGATAACTGACTGAGGATGTTTGAACTCTTATACATACTGCTGGTGAAAATATAAAATGTTATAACCACGATGGAAAATGATATAGCTCTTCCTTATAAAAAAGCTGTAAGTAGAGAAATGATATGATCCAGCAATTTCAATCTCAATGTAACTTAAAACTAAATTCTGAAAATAAGAAGGTGTACGGGGAAAGAATGAACCTACACCTTGAGAGAGAATGAGACAAGTGCTGTTGAAATGAGGTGATTATAAATACTTTCACAAAACAAAATATGTACAATGGAAATACAATATTTCCTTTTAACTTTTATTGGAAATACAATAAAATAATATAAAAAAGTAGTTGAGTATTATTGTGAGCAGTATGACTATATTGCCTTTTCTACATGTCACCCTTAGCCCTTAGCAATGAGACCAGCTGAATAGAAGGAAGAAGGTACACTTGAAGAGGATTAGTTGGTTCAGTGTACAAGGCCCAGCATCATTTGCTGTTGCTTAGTTATGTGCCTTCAAGTTGCCTGTGACTTATAGTGAACCTATTTACAATAGCTCTGAACCCTGCCGTATCCTGAGCCAATCTCACTGTCTTTGACATACCTTCTTCTTTTACCCCAGTTACTATGTCAATCCATCTCATTCAGGGTCTTCCTTTCCTGCATTTTCCCTCCACTCTTCCAGCATTATGTCCTTCTCCAAGGACCAGTGTGTCCAGGCAATATGCCCAAAATATGTCAGATAGAGATTCATAATCTTTGTTAACAAAGAGCAACTTGGTTTCACCCTTTTCAGGTCAGACCAGTTTGTTCTCCTAGATGTTGATGTAATGCTCAGTATTCTTCTCTAGCACGAAAACAAAAAAACATTGATTTGTCTGTCATCCTTACTCATGGTCGGTCCAGCCCTCTGATGCATAGAAAGTAGTTGTGAAGACCATGGCTTTAATTAGGTGTACCTTAGTCTTGGGCTGCCATCATTGCTCATTAACACTCTGGAGAGGTCGTTAGCAGCAGATTACCCCAATGCAATTCATCATTTGATTTCCTGACTTCAGGGGCCAGCAGTGTTGATTGTGGATTAGAGTAAGCTGGAATTGTTAAAAATTTAAGTTTCTTCTTCATGTGTCATGGTGCTGTCAATTGATCCTGTGGTAAGAATCTTTGTTTTGTTTATGTTGAGCTTCAATCCATAGTGAAGACTACAGTTCTTGACTTTCGTTAGCAAATGCTGCAGGTGTTCCTTATTTTTGGTAATCAAGGTTTAGTCATCTGCACAATGCAGATAATTAATTGATGAGCCTTCCTCCAATCCAAATGCCTCATTCTTCCTCATAAAGTCCAGCCTCCAAAATAATCTCTTCCACATAGAGATTGAAAATATTTGGAGACAAGATGCATCATTAACACATTTATTTCCTGATTTTGAACCAGGTATGGTTTAGAAGACCTCAATATTCTGTGTGAAGAGAATAAGATAGTTAAAACCTTTAGTTTGCTTGGCTCCATAATTAACACTCTTGGTACTAGCAGCCAGAAAATCAAAAGATGAATTGCATTGGGAAAGCCTGCTGTCAGGGACTAGCATACTGGAGAGCGTGTGAAGGCTAAGGTGTGCTTGAACCAGGCCATAGTCTTCACATTTATTTGCTATGTTTCAGAAACATGGACAATGACTAAGGATGATATAAATAGAATTGATTTATTTGAGCCGTGGTGCTGGAGAAGAATAAGGAATATGCCATGGACTGCCAGGAAAACAAACAGCTTCATCCTGGAGAAGGTGAAACCAGGCTGCTCCTTGAAGACAAGGATTCTGAGGCTTCATCTGAAATACTTTGGGCATGTTTCAAGAGGGACCAGACCTTAGAGAGAGACATCATGCTTGAAAGGATGGAGGTACAATGCAAGAGAGAAAAAGCCTCAATGATATGGATTGATTCAGTGACTGGGGTAATGAAGGTAAGTATGCCAGAGACAATAAGGTTGGCACAAGATAGAGCACGGTTCAAAGCTATAGGGTCTCTATGAGTTGCAAGTGACTTAAAGGCTTTTAACAATGAACAACAATAGGTAAACAAGGAGGAAGAAATAATTAAAATTCTGGCTTATGAGACCTATTAATTGAGACATTATAGCCAATTAATATAATTAAGTGATGGCTTTCTGAAGACAATACCATGAATCTTATAGTCTTGTACAGGAAATTAAAGGACTATTTTGGACAAGTTATCAAGAGAGGCAAGTCTACCTACAACCAGAAGAAGATAACGTAGATGAATAGGATCTTCTAAGACTCAAATCCCTATGCACATCCAAAAACTTCTTCAACAGGGTAAAAAGGGAGGCCACTGACTGGGAAAAAGTATTCGGTAATAACATATCAGATAAGGGACTTATATCCAGAATTTATGAAATACTTGAGCACCACAACAAGATAAAGGTAAAGAATCCAATAGAAAAATGGGCACAGGATATTAACAGGAACTTCACCGAAGACGACATTCAGATGGCTAACAAGCACATGAAGAAATGCACAAAATCCCTAGCCCTAAGAGAGATGCAAATTAAAACAACTATGAGATATCATTTCACCCCAGTCAAAATAGCAAAATTTAACAGAACAGCAAGCAACAAATGCTGGCGAGGTTGTGGAGAAACTGGAACCCTGATTCACTATTGGTGGGAATGTAAAATGGTGCAACCCCTGTGGAAAGCAGTATGGCGCTTTCTCAAAAAGTTGCAAATAGAGATACCAATTGACTCCGCAATACCACTACTGGGAATATACCCAGAAGAGACCATAACTGACACCCAAGCAGATATATGCACACCCATGTTTATTGCATCTTTGTTCACAATAGCAAGGAGTTGGAAACAACCTAAGTGCCCATCAACAAACGAATGGCTAGAGAAGCTGTGGTATATTCGCACAATGGAATACTATGCTGCATTAAAAAACAAGGAACTCATGCAATATTGCTCAAAATGGTTGACTCTGGAGAACATCATGCTGAGTGAAATGTCCCAGTCACAAAGGGACAAATATTGCATTGTGCCACTGTTGTAGAATGGGACTGTCCTTGGGGTTGGGGAGAGACTGAGTAAGATGGGTTCAATAATGTATGCTGCTCTGAAACAGAGAAGGGAGAGAACTGTTTAAAAGAGATATGTGATTAGGTATTTCTGTCACGACAGGAGTCTAGAGTGATGGCTACATGGTGGATTGGACCTGGGGGAGGGTTTGTAAAATAATGAAAGAATCTTTTCTTTTACTTTTCCAAGAGGGTAATGTCTGGTGTGGGGGAGCCTTGGGAGGGGACAAATCTACAACAATAAATGAACAGAAATCCAAAGCCTCTGTAAATTTTCACTGAAATTAATAACAAATTTAAATTAAAAAATAAAAGAATTAAGTTAGAGTAAGGATGGCAATGGAACCACCTTACCTCTGTAACTTGATTTGTGCCACTATTAGAACCTCTACTCAGAATATTATCACTTTTCAATTTTTGACTCATGCACTTTTAACTTGTTAGTTAAACTTGTATCTTCTAGGCTGCAACACTTCCATGATACATCGTCAAGGATATGAACATGTAAGGCTAAACACAATTGATAACAGTGCATCTAAATTCCAAAATCAATCTCCATAATAGTCTATGTGTTTCCTACTGCCAAGAGGGCCCTTTAGAGTAGTGAGAGAAGACCTTCATCCTGAATCCCACAGCGTCCCTTTTCAGCAGGAAGTAGCTAAGAGAATAAGTCTCTCTCAGGGAGGAGTGATAGGGAATGGCAAGGGACACACTGACAAAGGAGATTAATCAGAACTGGCTTTGACAAGCACTGTGGCAATTGGACAATTAAAACAGACATGGGGGGGGAAAGAAGAATGAACTGGGGATGAGGGTAGAGAAAACAGTGCAACAATGAATGAACGAAAATCCAAAATCTCTGTAAATGTTTATTAAAGCTAATAAAATGTAATAAAAAAATATATCATGGGAACTGATCCTATAAAAAAAAAGAGAGGCAAGTCTTTGGAGAAGGACATCGTGCTTATTAAAGTGTCAGTGTCAAAGAGGAAGGCCCTCAAGGAAATGGATTTACATAAAGACTGCAGTGATGGGCTCAAATACAGAAATAGTTGTGAGGATGGCAATCTCTTGTATCTGTTTCATTCTGTTGTATACTGGTTCACTGTGAATCAAAGCTAACTCCAGGGCACCTAACAACTAAAGGGATGAAAAGGAACCCTGGTGTCAAAGTGTTGGTGTGACTAAGGGACCTAGTTTCTAGTGTTCCAAGTAAGCTTTTGGTTGAGCCAAGGTAAGATGTGAGCCCCAGTATTTTCTTCTCCTCAATTGACTCACTACAGAATTCTTCTTCCTGTTTTTTTTTTCTTTTTCTTTTTTTCAGAGCTGTAAGTTATCTCCTCTGGATTCTTTGCCTAAATTTTACCTCCCTGGTAAGAAAATTATCTGTCGTAAAACCTGAACTTTCCTGTCCTAAAACTTAAACTAAAGATGCCCAGCTTTTATTAGTTGATCATTGTTTCATTACCAATACCAAATCCACTGCCATTAAGTAGATTCTCAGCCGGAGCAACCTTATGGGGGAGTTGGGAGAAAGTTGCCAAATAGGATTTCCAAAACTGTAAATCTTTTCAGAAGGAAAGTCCTGACATTTTCTCCATCGAGCCTCTAGTGGATTCAAACTTTCAGACAGTCAATTGGCTGTACACCCTCTTCCAAAAATCCTCACGTGATGGATGTTGTTATTTGCTCTCCAGTCTGTTTGAAGTTATGATGACCATATCTTATACATATGCAATATTGCCAATTCTGTACCATCTTCATCACCATTCATATATTTCCGTCATTGCTATGGCTTTTGTATACTACTTTCCAACCTAAGGACTTATATGGAATATACAGGACTGTTACAATATGTAAGATTTTCATTGGCTAATTTCAGAAGTACAACATCAAACTTCTCTTTTTAGTCTGTCTTAGACTAGAAATCTTGCTAAAGCCTATCTATTATGGAGAGTTCTGAAGTACTGGTGGTATAGTTTCTAGCATTATCAAAACATGCAAGACACCACAATACAAGCATCTGGGAGTTTGGTGGTGAATGATAGAGAGACACCTTATTATATGGCCTCTGACTTTACTGTAATTGGTTCAGACAGGAGTTAGGCATGAGCCTGCAGTGTCTGAGAGAAGCTGGCAAATGTCAGAGACTGCTAGAAATAAGCTTGACCTGAGGCTGCAGGCCATTCCTGACCTACCAGGAGAAACATGAGAAGATAAATGAAAGGCAGAGAATGAATAGTGTATGCTCCAGTTGCAAATAGAAAGGAAGAACCATAGCAGCTGATATTCCAAAATCATTTATCAGAGATTTTCCAATTTGAAAGCTAAAACCTCTTTATTCAATGATCCAACTCAATCTTCTCTGAAACTGACATATACCTAAAGAATTATTGAATGGATGTAGGAAATAAGCCGTTCCAGGAAACGAAACAAAGGCAAAAGTAATCTCCATTTCTGTGATGTTTTTCACACAACTGAACGTCCCCAAATGCTTCACAAAGCATTTAATTACATGCTAGCAGCAGAGGAAATGCTAGCTTTGCCGTGTGCCAGCGCCAGCCCACATAGAACGGGAATGTCAAGTGAGCTCACTTAGTGTAAGTGATTTGCAGAAAGCTCACTCACAGTCCTCTCTCTTGGAAAGCACAAACACCTCATTTCTGAGCACTCACCCGTTTTCTGGAGAGTTCCTATACACACTGCTTCCAACGAGCATACATGAGAATAGGAAGGTAGCCAAAACGTAACCATAAAAATCATGACATTTGCAATCTAAGGTAACAAACCCCTGAAAATGAAACTCTAGTAGTGTCACCGTAGTAGTGTCACCATCAGTAAGATTGTTACATTGTGTGTTTCTATGATACTGGACACAATGGCACTGATATTTCAAATATCATCCATGGAGGACAGACGTTGGTAGCATGTTCAGATTAGAAACACAGGCTTAATGATCTACTTCTGATGATCCTCCAATGATAATTTCATGCATCACAAAATAACACTGTTGGAATTGCTTGCTTTAGATTCAGCACCAGAAGAGCTACATAACAATATGAAGACATCGTGTTTCATGATTTAGATGAATGAGATCAAGGGAGACCCTCAGAGACATGAACTGAAACAACAGCTACAATAGTATATGTGAACGTGTTAGTGATTATGAGGATGATACAGGAATGCATAACATTTCATTCTGTCGTACAAAGGCTGCCATGAGCTGGAGTCAAATGGATGGCAGTGAACCATCATAACAAATCACTTGGAGTCCTCTTCATCCCCTCAGAGACTTGTGAGTCAGAGAGTGTCTGAATGTGGAGATCAGAGAAGCTTCTGAGAAGATCAGCTGGAGAGAGGCAGAAATGGCAAGGCTCAAGGTTTATAATAGGTAGGGATCACTTTAGATTTTGTTCTTAAAGGGTGGCCTACATTTCAGCACACCTTCTCCTTTTAGATCTGTAGGTAATACATAACTCCCCCAAGCCTTTTTTCATTTTTTCCTTAAAGCTGGAATGGGATGACTGAGCAGACTCTAAAATAGCTCAACTACTTACATTCAAATCTCTTCTTAAGAGTGACTGAGGACTATCAAGACAAAAGACGAATTAAAAGATAAAGAAGAAAAAAAAGTGCTAACTTTAACCAACAGGAAAATAGACACAAGGAAATGTGAAGTCATGATTTGGGTGATTTTTTAAATTTTCTTTCTGATATGTAATTCATTAATTTCTGGTTTTCTGATATCAGTGCATCATATGTATTCTTGAGTAGATCTCCAAATACAATATATTAAAGATAATGTTTTAGCTCTAATCATGTTTTGATTACCTTCATCTTGGGTTTTTATTTGAATATGAACAACAGATGTTCTCTTCCACAGTCTGTGCCTGGTCTTGTTCTGACAATAATACTTAAGGGTAAGGAGTTAAACTGCCAACCCAAAGACAAGTGGTTTGAATCTACCATCTGCTAGAGGAGGAAGATAGGCAATCTCTTACTGTTTGATTTGCTATTGTTGTTATGTGATGTCAAGTTGCCTGCAACTCATAACAACCCTATGTACGACAGTGCTGAACCCTGCCCTATTCTGAGCCACTCTCATCATTTCCTACAGAACGAATCCCGCTCCTCCAGTCACTGAGTCTTGTTCTCTCAAGCATGATGTACTTCTCCAAGGACTGGTCCCTCCTGGCAACATGCCCAAAGTATGTGAGACAGAGCTTCAAAATCTTTGCTTCCAGGGGCAGCTTGGTTTTACCCTCTCCAGGATTGACATCTTGGGTTTTTTGGCAGTCTACTTTCTCAGCACCACAACTCAAAGGCATCTCCTCTTCTATTACTCTTAGTCATTATCCAGCTCCCTGATGCATTAGCAAGTAATTGCGAAGACCATGGTCCTAGCAGGAGCACCTTAGTCTCCAGAGAGATATCGTTGCTCTTCATTATTCTGGAGAGGTCCCTGACAACAGACTTTCCCAATGCAATTCATCTTTTGATTTCCTGACTGCTGGTGCCAAAATGTTGATTATGGAACCACGCAAGCTGAAGCTATTAGCAATTTCAATATCTTTTGTGTTTATCATGAAGCGGTGAATAGGCCCAATGGTGAGAATCTTTGTTTTCTTGTTGTTGATCTTCAATCCATATTGAAGTCCTGCAGCAAGGACTTTAGGTCCTCCTCAGTTTCAGCGACCAAGGTTGTATCATCTGCATAACACAGGTTGTTGATGTTTTCCTCCAATCCTTATGCCACATCCTCTTCATGCAGCCTTCCAAATTATCTATCCTGCATATAGATTGAAAAGCAATGGAGATGGGATGTACCTTTGATACGCACATTTACTGATCCTGAACCATGCAGCTTTCCCCTCACAGGTCAATATAGAGGTTTCTCAAGAGCACAATTAAATGCTCTGGTATTCCCATTCTTCACAAGGTTAGCCAAAATTTGTTGTGATCCACACAGTCAAATGCCTTTGCATAGTCAATGAAACATAGATAGACATTTCTCTGGTATTCCCTGCTTTCAGTCAAGATCCATCTAACGTTGACTATGATGTCCCTAGTGCCATGGCCTTTCTTAAAACCAACTTGCACATCTAGCAGTTCTCTATTGATGTACTGATGTACATATTTTGGATAATCTTCAGCAGGATCCTGCTTGTGTGTAATAGTAGTGATATTGTTCAATATATTGCCTTTGAAAACCTTCTGGAAGGCCAGCTGTGAGTTGATTACAACTTGATGGTATATAATAACAACAACAACTTTTCTTAGATTTAGTATTTTAGTATTTTATTTCAGTGTGTTTCACTCAGTAAAGTTCACATGTATTGTTTCTATACATGTTTTGTTGTGATTTTTTAAAATTTTATTTTATTAATTTTAATGAACATTAACAGAGATTTTAAATTTCCATTCATTCATTGTTGTACTTTTCTCCGTGCCCAGCCCTCCTTCCCCCCACTTCACTCTTCTTTTTGAAAAATTAAAGAAAACTTCTTTCATTGGTATACAATCCCCCTGCATCTCCCCCCTCCCACCGCCCCGAGTATTCACCACTGTTGTTGTTGGTATGTGCCTTCGAGCCCCTTGTGACTCGTAGTGACCCTATGTACAACAGCCCTAAACTGTTCTCTGTCCTGAGCCAATCGCACTGTCTCCGATACACCTATCCCAATTACCCCAGTCACTGAATCAATCCACCTCATAGAGGACCTTCCTCTCCTGCGCTGTCCCTCCACCCTCCCAGGCATGATGTCCCTCTCCAAGGACCGGTCCTTCCTTACAATATGTCCAAAGTATGTTAGATGGAGCCTCAGAATCCTTGCCTCCCTTTCCA
>NW_006399755.1:37071304-37073038 GCF_000299155.1 Elephantulus edwardii | reverse complement strand
AATTTTGAACCATGCAGTGTTTCCTTGCTCTGTATGCAACCTTCATTCTGGACTCTTGTGATAACCATAATACCCTATCATATATAGCTTTTAAATTGTATTATCTCTTTTGGAATTGGGAATATATATGAATCTCTTCCAGGATGTACTAGTGGTTGAGTGGTAAGCAGCTGCACATTAATTCCAAAGGAATGCAATTCAAGACTATAACTGTTATTTAGAGGTAGATGGGTTATCTTCTTCTATGCTATTTAGTGCCTCTGAAATTCCACCAGGAGATTAACCGTGGGTCAGTTCTTGATGGCATACAACAACCTGAATCTCTTCCATTCAGTCAGCAGACTTCAAATTTCCTGGCAGAGATTGTTGAACACCTTCATGGTTTTATCTGTTAGCTGAAATATCTCAATTGCTATCCTGTCTATTCCTGGGGGTCTTATTTTATTTTGTTGTTAGTGTCTCAAACATTGTTTGAATTTGTTCCTAGTTATCATTGGCTCTTATTTATATGATACTTTCTGAAATGTTCTGTGTCAACCAATTATTTTTTGTATGCTTCTGTTATGTGCTATTGAGTCACCTACAACACATAGTGAACCTATGTATAACAGCTCTTAATCCTGCTCTGTATTGAGCCAACCTCATTGTTTCTGACACACCTACCTACCCTCGTCACCAAGTCAATCCATCTCATGCAGAGCCTGCCTCTCCTGAGCTGTCCCTCCACCCTTCCAAACATGATGTCTCTTTCTAAAAACTGATCCCTTCTTGCAAAATGGCCAAAGTATGCCAGATGAAGCTTTAAAATTCTTCCTTCCAAGGAGCAATGAGATTTCAGCTTCTCCAGGATGAACATGTTTGTTCTCCTAGTAGTTCATGGTGAATTATAATACTCTTCTCCAGCAGCACAATAACTCAAAAGCAATGATTCTTCTCTCATCCTTCGTCATTGTACAGCTCTATGAAGTGTAGTAAGTAATTGCAAATATCATGGGCTGTATCAGACCCTGCTTGATCTCTGGATTAGCCTCATTGCTCCTTAGTTCTCTGGAGAGGCCCCAGAGAGCAAATTCCCCACTGCAGTTCATCTCTTGATTTCCTGTATGCTGGTACCAACAGGGTTGATTGTGGAGCCAAGCAAGCTAAACCTATTAACAATCTCAATCTCTTCACCATCTATCATAATGCTACCAATTGGCTCAGTAGTGAGAATCTTTGTCTCCTTGAGGCTGAGCTTCAATCCATATTGAAGACTAAAGTCCTTGACCTTCTGTACCAAATAATTCAGATCTGCCTCAGTTTCAGCAAACAAGGTTGTGTCACCTGTATAACATAGGCTGCTGATGAGTCTTCAACCAATCTTGATGCAACATCCCTGTTCATAAAGCCCAGCATCCAAAATAATCTGCTCTGAATATAGATTAAAAAGGTATGAAGGCAGGATGCAGCCCCGATGCACTCCCTTTCTGATTTTGAACCATGCAGTGAATTCTGCACAGTCAATATTTTATTCATTGAAAATAGCTTTAAAACACACAGGCACATAAAACACACAAACCAACACAAAAGTCTGACACATGGACCTTATTTGATCGACTATATATGAACCATCTATCTGTTAACTGAAATATGTTAACTGGACGTGCTCACCAAGTTGTGCCAAGAAATCTGGAGAACGACCACTTGGCCAACTGACTGGAAGAGATCAATATTTGTTCCTATCGCAAAGAAAGG
>NW_006399755.1:37056768-37070142 GCF_000299155.1 Elephantulus edwardii | reverse complement strand
CAGGAGAGGAAGGCCCTCTATGAGGTGGATTGATTCAGTGACTGGGATAATTGGGATGGGAGTGTCAGAGACAGTGCGATTGTCACAGGACAGAGCAGAGTTTAGGGCTGTTGTACATAGGGTCACTATGAGTCGCAGGCGACTCGACGGCACATAACAACAACAACCACCACAATATATGAACCATATTTCACTATCAGCAGTCAAAATCAGGCCAGGGGCTGACTGTGGAATAGATCATAAATTACTTATGTGTAAATTCAAATTTGAGCTTTAGAAAATCAAAACAAATTCGTAAGACCCAAAATGCAACCTTATATATGACCCAGTTGAATTTAAAACAATGTCAGGAATGAGTTTGAGGCAAGGACATCATCATGAAGAGAGCAAAAGTTCATTACAATGAGAGATGAGAAAGGAAAAAAAATCACAATAGATTCTGAAAATTGCACTAGAATGTCACTAAGTCAAAACAAAGAGAAGAGATGCTGAAGTCAAAGAGATGAACAGATTTCAAGGGCATTTTGAGACGACAAAGCAGAGTATTATAATGGAGTGAGCAAAAATTTTGAATTGAAGAATAAAAAGGGAATTTCGACATTTTTCAAGCCAAAGAACTTAAAAACAAACTCTATGCTTGTGCTGCAATACTGGAAGATCTTATGGACAAAATATTGAATGAACCAGGAAGCATCAAAAGAAGTGGAGGTTAATATTAAGGGTCACTGTACCAGAAAGAATGATTTCAGGAATTAACATATAAAAAAGAGGCACTGGTAGTGAAGGAAGATGTTCAAGCCTCCCTGAATTCATTAGCAAAAACAAAGCTTAAGGATCAAGGAATGCAATCTTTGGTATGGATGTTGTTGTTGTTGTTGTTGTTAAGTGCCATTGAGGTAGAGTCCTGGTGACTCATAGCGACCATATGAAGAAAAGTCCTCAACACTTCTGTGACTTTCATCCTCAAGTGCAACAATGAATGAATGGAATTCCAAAATCTCTGTAGATGTTCATTGAATTAATAATAATAATAATAATAATAAAAAGAAAAGAAAAAAAGTTACCCACCTTTGACTTGGTAGCATCGCTTTCTGTCCACAGGCCAATTGATCACTCTCTATGTTGATGTTATTGTTGTTAAGTGCTGTTGAGTCGTAGGCAACTGATAGGAACCCTATGAATGAAAGTCCTTTCTCTCCAGGTTCATAAGGTTTCCAGAGGTAAGGTATTATGGAAATGGATGCTATTCCTGCTTCCAAGCTTGTTTTAATCGGGGAGCCCCACCAAACACTGTCCACCGTGGGTAACCATTACCACATCTGACACATCAGTGTCACAGTGTTCAGCTTCACAGCAACCACAAATTACCACTGTACGGCAAACAAAACAAAAATTCTTACTACTGGACCAATAGGCAATATCATGATGGATGGAGAGGAGATTAAAGCTCAACAGCTTCATCTTGCTTGGATATAAAATTAACACTCTCAATGCCAGCCAGTCAGAAAATAAGGTGGCACATTTGTTACACTGGGAGAATCTGCAGTTAGGGACCTATCCAAGTTATTGAGGAGTAATGATGTCAGTTTTAGGACTAAGGAGCATCTAATTCAGGCCATAGTCTTTCTAATCACTTGCTATGCATCTGAGAGCTAGACAATGAGTAAGAATGACAGAGAAAGAATTGACACATTTGAGCTGTGATGTTGGAGAAGAGCACTGAAAATCTTATGAATGGCCAAGAGAATAAACAAATGTCTTGGAGAGGGTGCAATTGGAGTATTTTTTTGAGGCACGAATGATGAGGCTTCACCTCACATACTTTGGCATGTCACTAGGAGGGGCTATTCCTTAGAAAGGGACACGATGTTAGGAAAGATGGAGGGTCAGCTAAGGAAAGGAAGACCCTCAACTAGGTGAATTGACACAACCACTGTCATAATGGGCTCTTATGTGCCAACAAGTGTGAGGATGGCACAGGATAGAACTGGGTTCACATCTTTTGTTCATAGAGGTGCTGCTATGAGTTGCACTCAACTCAAGGGCACCTAACAACAACAACAACAACAAAGATAACTCTTGACATATTTTAGTTAGCAGTAAGCAGTCTGTGTCAACAAATTTGGAAGGTAGTTACTAATGTCTATGCATTGATCTTTGTGTGTCCTATTGAGCTTTTTATAACTACTATTTTAATTTTTTGATAATTGTTGATTAACAACAACAAAGCTTTGTACATTTCATTTTCTCATTACTAAAGGATGTTTGAAGCTGGTTCTAAGTATTTTGAGGAATGCTAAATCAGCAAATGAAGGTCAATCTGTACATAAATTTCTGAAACCTTGACTCCATCAGTGCCCTTAATATAGACTCCACCTTGTGGGCATAGCTATTCCCTAGTGTCTCCCAACTTGAGGCTCATCTTCAAGTATAACTTCAGACAAAGTTCCACTGTGATTTATAAAGTTTTCAGTGCCCAGTTATTTCAGAATTGGATCATCACTTCTGCTTCTTGGTCTGTGTTATTCTGGAAATGCTACTGACACTTGTTTATCATCGGAGATTCCACTGGTGTTTGATTCTATAGTAACACACAAGTTAACATAGTGTAGAAAACTGACATACTAGTGGTGGGATGACATCAATGATAGTATACCTGAAAGAAAGAAAAAAGTTATTGAGAAAACAGAAAAGAAAAAAAATCACCAAAATATATGCCAGAGCAGACTTTGATATTTGCTGTAGAATATAAAGAAGCTAAAACTCAAGGAAAAATTATTAAGTGAAAGATATGAACAGAAGATCCCAGAGGGTTCTTGGAAACAAAGTATTACAACAAAATGTACAAAGAATGTTTGTTATTTCTCAAGTTGAAAGAATGGAGGGGAAATTTCAATCTTTGAGTCACAATAGTTACAAATTCTATGAGTAAGATACTGACTGATATAGGAAGCAACAAGAAAAGTTGAAAGGTTTATACAGTTATTGTACAAAAAATGGTAACTCATTTCTCAATTATTTCTGAAGTTACCAAAAGATTAAGAATCAATGCCACTGCATGAAGAAGTAAAGAAGTTCAAGCTGCAATTAATGGGTGGAGAAAAAATAAAGTTTCATGAGTTGATGGGATGTTGTTGTTGTTGTTGTTGTTATGTGCCGTCGAGTAGCTTGCGACTCATAGCGACCCTAAGTACAACAGCCCTAAACTCTGCTCCGTCTTGTGCTAATCGCACCGTCTCTTACACACCCATCCCGATTATCCCAGTCACTGAATCAATCCACCTCATAGGAGCCTTCCCCTCCTGCGCTGTCCCTCCACCCTGCCAAGCATGATGTCCTTCTCCAAGGACCTGTCCCTCCTTGCAACATGTCCAAAGTATGTTAGATGGAACCTGAGAATCTTTGCCTCCAAGGAGCAGCCTGGTTTGACCCTTTCCAGTATGAATCTGTTTGTTTTCCCAGCAGTCCATGGTACTCTCAATACTCTTCTCCAGCACCACAGCTCAAAGGCATCAACTACAAATTAAAATATTTCTACAAACAGAAGTAGAATTGGACCTGTTCACTGATCTATGCCAAAAAATTCAGAAGAAAGTTCCCTGGTCAATTGACTACCAACAATTCAGAGCTCAACTCATTACTGATGAATCAAAGGACTCATAGGGAGCTCTGGTGGCCTAGTGGCAAGAAGCTGTGCTGCAATCCCAAAAACATAAAGTTCAAGGCCATAAGCTACTCCACAGGAGAAGGATGGGCAATCTCCTCCCATGTGGTTAACTGCCTCTGAAGTCCCACCAGAGGGTCAGCTGTGAGCCGAGTCTGTCTTTACAGTACACAACAACATCAACAATGAACTCCTAGCTGACCTTCCAGAACGTTTTCAAAGCCAAGTCTGTTGTCAGAGACCTCTCCAGAGTACTGAAGAGCAAAGATGACAGTCTGGAGACTAAGGTGTGCCTGATTCAGGCCATGGTCTTTGCAATTATTTGCTATGCATCAGAGAGCTGAACAATGACTATGGATAATAGAAGGATAATTGATGTCTTTGAGCTGTAGTATTGGAGAAGAGTATTGGATATACCATGGGCTGCTAAGAGAACAAACAAGCTTGTCCTGAAGAGGGTTAAACCAGGCTGCTCATTGGAGGCAAGGACTCTGAAGCTTCATCTGACATACTTTGGACATGGTTTAAGGAGGGACCAGTCCTTGTAGAGAGATGTCATGCTTAGGAGGCTGGAGGGACAGTGCAGGAGAGAAAGACCCTCGATGAGATGGATTGATTCAGTCACTGGAGTAATGGGGATAAGTTTATCAGAGACAATAAGATTGGCACAGGATAGATCAGGATTTAGAACTGTTGTATATACAGTCACTATGAGGCACAGGCAAATTGACAGCACATAACAACAACATAAACTGTATAGTAGGAGATGATTCATCTTTCTGCCAGAGAGGCACCACTTTTGACGGAGTTCCCTACAATGTACTGGAGTGTGTGGATGAGGGAGTGGAGTAAGAAGCCCTCAAGAATTGTCTTAGTGCCAATCGTCTGGAGTGTAACTCTGGTAGCAAGATGAGAAACTGCTCGTACAGCATAGATTAAGATCCTAAACAAAACAATAGTTTGGGATGAAGAAGAGTGGTTGGTATTAAATAATTAAGGCTGTAGGCTTAAGGAAAGAGTCATTTCCTAAATTGGCACTTTTGCAACTTATCTAGGTAACTAAGTGGTGGATTGTTGTTCTTGTTGTTGCTATGTGCATGGATTCAGAACTGACTCATAGCTGACCCTCCAGTGAAGTTTCAAAAACTGTAAATAGCAAAGGAGATTGCTCATCTTTGTCCTGCAGAGCAACTGGTGGATTTGAACTGTCTGACCTTGATTTGGCATATGCTAATAAGTCACCAGTGCTTACACTCTACCAACTAGGCCATCAAAGTTATCAAAATGGTGCATATGAATACTGATTACTGCTCTTTTTGTAGCCATAAATAAGTAACTGAATTTCTCCACTCCACTCCAGACTATTGTGTCATTACTAGTACAAAAATGATACTTAACACTTAGTAATCTTCATTTCGTTCACCTTCAATTGAACTCATATATTATTAGCTAATAGTTCCAGTCAGCCTCTTGTTGATTTTTGACTGCTGACGTGGCTTTTGCCACAGGTGTAACCAATCTACTTTTTGTGTAGTTCAACAGACTAAAGTTCATGTCTGTAGTTGTTCTCTATGTTTTTTTTGTTTTTGTTTTTTGTTTGTTTGGGTTTTTTTTTTTTTTTTTTTGAGAGCCAGAAGTTCAATTTATTGGCGCACAGGCTAAGACAGGGCAGTGATAACCAAGGTCTTCAAGAATGCAGGGCCACTTGTCCAAGGGGCCACGATTGGGAATGTATTTCACTCCACAACCATCTGGAATGAGGCGCTTTTGAGCCACCATGTTTTCAAACTCATCCGCATTAAACTTCGTAAAGCCCCACTTCTTGGAGATATGGATCTTCTGGCGTCCAGGGAACTTGAACTTGGCTCTGCGGAGGGCCTCAATCACATGCTCCTTGTTCTGAAGCTTGGTACGGATGGACATAATGACCTGGCCAATATGGACCCTGGCCACTGTACCCTGGGGTTTTCCAAAGGCACCTCGCATACCTGTCTGGGGCCTGTCAGTCCCAGCACAGGACAACATCTTGTTGATGCGAATGACATGGAAAGGATGCAGCCGCACTCTGATGTGAAGACCATCTTTGCCACAACTTTTTACCATGTACTTGTTGGCACAAATACAGGCTGCCTCCAGGGCTTCTGAAGAGAGTTGCTCATATTCACCCGACACCATGTGGCCACAGAGTGGGAACTCATCCACTTTTGCCTTCTTCCGACCCAAGTCAAAGATGCGGATCTTGGCATCAGGGACACCTCTGCAGAAGCGGGATTTTGGATAGGGCTTATTTTTACAATACCGATAACACCAGGCTGGGCGGTGGCTCATGGCAACACCGGGATCTTTGTGGCTGATAGCGGAGCTCACTCACCACGCTGAAGGGAAAGACTCTTTATGTGTTTTTAAAAGATGTATTTGCAATGAATAAATTACTCATTGCACAAAGTTCTATCATGTGGTCTCCAGCTCCATTTCTGTCACCAAAGCTAGATTTCCCAACAATCCTTCTGTTTTCCACTTTTACATTTGAGTTACTAATTATTATTAATACTTCTTGACTACATTTTTTGATGTATTTCAGACTGCAAAAGTTGGTAGAAACCCTCAATTTCCTCTTCTTTTGCTTTTGTGAAGGATGAGTACATTGATAATGGTTGTGTTAACAGGACATCCTTGTACGTGTATGAATAGTATCCTATCACAGTATGGTACATCAAGATAGATCTTAAAATTCTTTTTATGATGATGAATACCACACCATTCCACTTCAGTTTGTCATTTGTTACATAGCAGATTATGTGATTTTTTTAATTAAAAGGGTCAATAATAGTCTACCTCAACTTACTAATGCTTAGTGTGTCAATCTTTCTGTGTTAGGTTTAAGTTTTTACAACTTCCAATTTTCTTAGCTTAGTGCTTTGTTCACGACATATTCCAATTATTCATAGATGTTTGATTTGCTTTTCCACATTCCACATTTCAGTCTTACCATATCAGCAAAGTGGCAAGTCAATAATAGTCAAGAGATAAAAGGACATTTCTCATGGAGGGAATCATTGACATATCTAACATTCTAAAAAAAATATGGATTGTCAGTTTAAAGACTAACGTGTGCTTGATCTAAGCCATGCCATTTTCAATTTTCTATGCATATGAAAGTAAGATAATGTATAAATATGTTAGAAGAAAATTTGGCATCTTTCATTTTGGATGGTGGTGAAGAGTATTGAGTGCCAAAGAAATAAACATATCTATCTTGTAGGAAGTATAATCAAAGTGATTCTTAGAGATAAGGATGGTGAAACTTTATCTTATTGGGCATATATTCAGAAGGAACAAATCTTTGCCTAGAGTCATCATGCTGGAAAGCTTAGAGAGTCAGAAAAAGGAAGATCTTCAATTTACAACAGTGATAGCACAGTGGGCTGGAGCATGACAGGGATCACAGGAATGGTGCTGGATAGCTCAGTGTTCAGAACTGGTGTTCATAAGGTCACTATGACTTATAGTCAAACTGAAGGCACCTAACAACAACATTTAGTTAAGTTTTAAAAGTGGCTTTTCAGAGATAACATCTCATTGAGATTCACGATAGTCAGGTTTCCTTTTTTCTTTTCAGGCTTTTGGGGTGTTTTTTTTTAATTTAAAAGTTATTAATGATTCTACTGCAACATATATTTTTACAGCATATTCTTTCCATTTAATTTTTCTCCATTCATGGCAGTCAAGTAGTTTTAAAAGAAGACTCCGCAATCAGCAGTACTTATTGAATGAATGGGAGAATGAATGAATGAGCACATACTACACAAAGATGGTAGGTAGCTATTGAGTATTATGCCAGCGATTAAATCTTGCACATTGTGAATATGTTTTAATCTTGAGTGTTGTGCCTGCAATATGAATGTAAATCTGGTTTAAATTCTAGTGCTTATTGCATTGAAATGCAATTATTAATTTCCAGATAGAAGTGGGAGGGGAATGAAGAGATAAATCCGTAGCATTAGGCTCAGGAGTGAATCTTTTTACCACTTGCCACTTTTTGGGCTCTACTTATAAAATGGTATTATTTTTCTCATGAGTCCATTTTATATTTAAATAAACACAAGTTAATGGAATTTTCTCAGATATTCTATTGCCCTACTTGACATAAGTTCTTATATTTTTTCATTGTTGCCAGTATCTGAGAAAGTTGCTACAAAACTGTTGCTAGAAAATTACATGGAAATGTTCCCAATACCTGCATCTTTTGTGCACCCTTTGATAAATACCACATTATGCATCTAAATGCTTTTCAGAAATTTAACTGCGTATTACCCTGTGGATGTGGTAGTATCACAATTCCCTAACTGATTATCCTAAACTAGCACATGAACAAATTTAAGAAATCACATGATAGAAAGACAGAGAGCCATGGATTCAGGCTGATCTTGAAGTAAGGAACAAAATCAGCTTTGAGACAATAGAAGAGTACAGAAACCAGCTCAAAGAAAAACATAAAGCTTCAGTATTGGTGTATAAGCCAATTCATTAATTTATAAATATTAGCTTCTTTCTAGTAGATCTTATTAATTCAACTTCAAACTCACCGCCAGTTGTCTCAGTTGCAAATCTCTATTGTGTTTCTGAGACAAAATATTAATGGGAGGAGACATCTCATCTTCTTCCCAAATTGAAACCAGTGAATTTGAACCAAGAGAAAAATGTGGTTTTTGGAGTAACATCCCAACTTGCTATAGACCATACCTTCAACAGTTAATGAAGGTGTGAACGATAAGTATCTTTCTCTAAGTCTAAGCTCTATGTTTCAATGAAACACATACAGACTCAGATCAGACTGAATTCTACAACACAAATAATTATTTGCTAGCAGACACATAAAATATGGTCATAAAAAGGTCATATCACTTAATAAACAAGGTAAGTACTGACTGACTTATGTTGCTGTTGTTGTTACGTGCATCAAGTATCATTCATAGAGACTCTGTGAACAGCAGGTCTAAAATCTGCTCTATTCTGTGTTCTCATCATTGTCTCTGGCACACTACAGTCCTTTGTTAACAGTCAACAGCAGTTAATCTCATTGAGGGTCATTATACAACAGTCCTCACTGACCTTCCACTTTTCTGAGCATGATGTTTTTCTCCAAGAACTGGCCTCTCCTAACAACATGCCCAAAGTATGTGAGACAAAGTTTCATCATCCTTCCTTCTAATGGGCAAACTGGCTACACTCTTCAAGACATATTGGGCAGTCCATGGGATATTTAGTGCCCATATCCAACACCACAACTTAAAAGCATCAATTCTTTCTATCATCTGTATTACTCTGTAGTGGTTGTTCATGATAGGTCAATAAATAAGCACAAATAATCTTGCACTTATCTTGTTTATTAGATAATCTATCCCTGGTCATTCAGCATGTGTGTGATAAATTAAGAGGCTACAGGTCTTGAGCTGTGGTGCTGGAGAAGGGACTGAATGTACCATGGACTGCCAGGAAAACAAACAGATTCATCTTGGAGAGGATTAAACCAAGCTACTCCTTGGAGTCAAGGATTCTGGGGCTTCGTCTGACATACTTTGGACATGTTGCCAGGAGGGACGGGTCCTTGGAGAGGGACATCATGCTTGGGAGGGTGGAGGGACAGCGCAGGAGGGGAAGACCCTCTATGAGATGGATTGATTCGGTGACTGGGGTAATCGGGATGGGTGTGTCAGAGGCGGTGCGGTTGGCGCAGGATAGAGCAGGGTTTAGGGCTGTTGTGCATAGGGTCGCTATGAGTCGGAAACGACTAGACGGCACATAACAACAACAACAACACAGGTCTGTATTTTAGATGTCTGACAGCACCTGTGAAAGACTAATAAAAATTGAGCTTAATAGAATCTTATACTTGTTCACGCAAAACTAAAGATGCTGTTTGACATTTCCAGCCAATCCGTGTACCTCTAGTATTACTCATTTCACTAATTAAAAACCACTTTGAGCCCTCCTTATTTCTGTTAACAGAGGTTCTGATAATAATTAGAGATAAAAACAGTGGGAAATTTATAACATTTTCCTACTAGATATAATATTTCAGATACTA
The DNA here is from genome assembly GCF_000299155.1 of Elephantulus edwardii. Taxonomy (NCBI): domain Eukaryota; kingdom Metazoa; phylum Chordata; class Mammalia; order Macroscelidea; family Macroscelididae; genus Elephantulus; species Elephantulus edwardii. The sequence goes on along the minus strand of NW_006399755.1, from coordinate 37,060,390 downwards.
ACATGCTTTTCTATTTTTCCAACATCTAAGCTTCACAGATTCCATATGCAAATTATTAAAGGCTATTTGCCACGGTTTTTCTTCATTTTGATTGAATTCTAATCTAGGGTCTACTTCTAAAACTGCAACTATCCGTGCTTCTCTACTCCCCACATGATTTTCAGAGGCCTGTTATTTAAAAAGTAGATGGACAATAATGCTTCCTACTCTGTCTTAATCTGGGAGCTCTTCTAAAAGCTGTCCACCATGGGGAACCCTTGTGGCATTTGAAACACCAGTGGCATAGCTTTCAGCATGATAGCAACCCACAAGTTATGTCAGTATGGCAAACCGACAGACAAGTGCTGTACCATTTATAACAATGTCTTCCCAAAATACAACAAACTGGCAATTTAGTTTTTGCCTGTAATAGAAAATCACACTTGAGGGAAATAAGTTGAAGGACTTAACCAACAGTTAATTACAAAAAAGATCCACTCACCAGGTGAAAATTTTTCACTGTGGAAAATGAAAAAGAATGTATGAACATCTTTGTAAACATTAGTTATATGAGATGGACTAGCTTTTGACACTTTGAATCAGAAAAACAAACAATGACCTAAGTTATACAAGTGTTCAGGTCTTTCGTTCATAGGGTCACTAAGAGTCGTCTATAACTCAACGACACTTAACAACAACAACATACTATACTGGAAATTAAAATCAGAAGAATGGTGCTACATTCATAGTAAAAAAGTCAATTCCAACTTCCAAAGTACAATGTTCTGAGTGATAGGATATTTTCCATAAGCACCCAAGGAAGACCTGTTAATATGACTATTATTCAAATATACACATCTACAGCTAGAGTCAAAGAAGAGGAAAATGAAATTTATTACCAAATCTTGCAGTCCAAAATTGACCAATCATGCAAATAGGATGCATTGATGATAATTTGTGACTGAAATGTTGCAAAAGTTGCAAACAATGAAAAAGGAATGGACTGGGTGACAGAAATAAGTCCAGGAATCTAATGATCAAATTCTGTATGTTCAGTCATTTATTCATTACAAATGCCTTAAAAATGATATTTTAGAACACGAGTAGTGACTTTACACATTAACTTCATCTGGAGGACTGCATAAGAATCAGAATGATTACACCTGTGGAAGAAATCATTGGAAAAGTTCAATTTCAGCAGTCAAAACTAGGCCAGACTTCTGCTCTAATCCTTTCTGCCTTGACCCTCATACATGTTTTACTAGTTATCTATTTTTTACAATAATGGTCTTGTGCATAATTTGTTTTTATGAGACTGATTTTTCAAAACGCTTGCTTCTGAGGGCTTCATAGTATTCCATGATATCAGTGTACTACAATTTGGGCCACTTCCATGTACTTGTGATGGTAATAACTAACACTACTATGAACATTGGTGTACAATCTCTATTTGTGTCTCAGTTCTAATCTCCTTGGGGTATATTCCTAGCAGTGGAATAGCTGGTCCATATGGAGTTTCTATGTTCAGTTGTTTGAGGAAATGCCAAACCGACTTCAAGAGTGGTTGTACCATTTTTTCAATCCCACCAACAGTGTATGAGAGTTCCAATCTCTCTATAGCCTCTCCAACATTATTACTTAATTTATTATTAAACTTTGCCACTTCTATTGGTGAAATGATATCTCATTTTGATTTTTATTTGCATCTTTCTTATTTCCAGTGATTTTAAGCATTTCTTCATGAGTCCGTTGGCCCTCCAAATGTCTTCCTTTGTTGAGTCTTTCCATGTATTTTGTCCATTTTGTAATTGAGTTATCGATCTTTTTCTTGTGGAACCTCTGTAATATTCTGTAAATATTGTTATGAAAATCTTATCTGAGATGATGTTGCCAAATGTTTCTCCCAGTCTATAGAGTTTCTTTACACTCTATGCGGAGAGGGGGGTGCACACAGAGCTTTAATCTTCACAAGGTTCCATTTATTAATTTATCCTCTAGTGATTATGCATTTCTGGTTGTAATTACCAACCTCTTTATACATAACTTGGGAGTGACTGGAGAGTCGTATACTAAGTTAATTAACTCAGTCTTATTAGTACAAGCAATGCATAAGAGCTTTATTGTAAAAATAGAAAGAGAACTAGTAAAACATGTATGAGGTCCAAGGGAAAAAGGGTTGAAAGCAAATGGGTGAAGATTGGTAGGGGGAAATTGCAGGTCGCACAATTTGATGTGTGGAGGGAAAAGAAAATGGGAAAGATCCGGAAGGGACCTGAAAAGAAAGAGCAATGATTAGCACTGTATAATGATGATAATTTTTATAAAAGACAGTGTGTGAGAATGATTGTATGAAGTATAATGTCAATAAAGGAAAGTGTGAAACAAACAACAAAAAACCACTATGTACGCAAATAAAACACAATGTATATGAATAATTATATGCATACCAACAGAAATAAAAAGGAGGGGGAACTAGACCAGGCAAAGACTGTGAGTCCGACCAACAATTATTTACATGCAAGTTTCGAGGATAGCTATCTGTCTAATTAATTGAAAGAGGTCCATATTTGTTGTGTTTTTACATACCAATTACTTCAATTCTCCGAGCTCCAGTGAATTTTATTACTCTACTTACTGGATTTAATAGGATATTATGTGTAAGAGTGCTTTGTGAATTCTAAAATTCCATCTGAACAGTAAACTAAAGATAGTATTTTTGTCATCTAAGTCAATTGTGTCATCCGCATTACACAGGTTGCTGATAAATCGTCCACCAATCTTGACCCCACATTTCTCCTCATATAGCCCAGCCTCCCGGATAATCTGTTCTGCATATAGGTTGAAAAGGTATGGAGATAGGATGCATCCCTGGCGTACGCCCTTCCCAATTTTGAACCATCCAGTGTTCCCTTGCTCTGTTCTGACGAGTGCCTCCTTGTCCAAGTATAAGCTTCACATTAAAACGATCAAGTGTTCTGGCATTCCCATTCTTCTCAGAGTCAGCCATTGTTTGTTATGATCTACACAGTCAAATGCCTTTGCATAGTCAATGAAACACAAATAGACGTTCCTCTGGTATTCCCTGCTTTCAGCCAAGATCCATCTAACATCAGCTACAATATCTCTAGTACCAAGACCCCTTCTAAACACAGCTAGGACTTCTGGTAGTTCTCTGTTGATGTGCTGTTCCAGTAGTTACTGGATACTCTTCAGTAAAATCTTGCTTGCATGTGAAATCAGTGAGATTGTTCTGTAGTTTCCACATTCTGGTGGGTCACCTTTCTTTGGGATAGGATCAAATATCGATCTCTTCCAGTCAGTTGGCCAAGTGGTCATTCTCCAGATTTCTTGGCACAACTTGGTGAGCACGTCCAGGGCAGCATCTGTTAATAGAAATATGTCAATTGGTATACCATCTATTCCTGGAGCCTTATTTTTTGCCATTTCCGTCAAAGCAGCCTGAACTTCTTTCATCACCATAGGCTCCTGCTCATATGTTGTTTCATGAAATTCTTCTGTGGCTTCCAATTCCTTTCGATACGGTGACTCAATATATTCCTTCCGTCTTCTTTTAATACTTCCTGGATCATTTAACATTCTGCCGAAAGCATCCTTGATTATAGCAACTCGAGGTTTGAATTTG
>NW_006399755.1:37046198-37056028 GCF_000299155.1 Elephantulus edwardii | reverse complement strand
AATCGGGATGGTAGTGTCAGAGACAGTGCGATTGGCACAGGACAGAGCGGAGTTTAGGGCTGTTGTACATAGGGTCACTATGAGTCGCAAGCGACTCGACAGCACATAGCAACAACAACAAGTCAATTGACTTTCAGTTTTGTGGTATACATCAAAATTAACTGGTCATCTTAAGACACACTGCCAAATGGAAATACAACATAAAAAACATACATAGTTTTAAAATTTATTTTGTTGTCATGAATCATGGACTCAGAACTAACTCATGGTTGACCCTCCAACAGGTTTTCAGATTTAGTAAAGTTCATGGAAAAAGATTGTCCATCTTTCTCCCACATAACAGCTTCTTGTTTCATTTTTTAGTAGACACATAAAAATTTAGACATAAACAGCTAAAATTAATTTAATAGTATATTTTGTCTAACATAACATTCTTTATTATTGCAACATGTAATTACTATGAAATTACGAATAAGATTTCTCTTCTCTTTTCACAATATGTCTTCAAAATCTGGTATGTGTTCTGGAATTACAAATATCTCCATTTAGGTACTAAATCTTCATGAGAAATATTTGCTCTTTATTTAAATTTCATAAAATTTAGAGGAAAAAAGTGGACTTCTAGGTATAGAGATGGGCAATCTCCTCATGCATAATTTACCCCCTCAGAAAACCTGCTGGAGCAACTCCTTGTTCAACAAGCACTAAATGGGCTTAGCTGGACCATGGTCACTGGAATCAAGGTGATGAAACAAATCATTCTGTCTGCCATTGGCAGAATGACAGCTGTGGGTTTGGTGCCCATGGTTTTCAGTGCTGTGGGCTTTACTGGGTCAAGGATCACAGCCTCCTCCATAGAGGTTATGATGAATTCAGCAGTAGCCATTGCCAATGTGGATGGTGTGGCTTCTGGCAGCCTGGTGACTACTATGTAGTCTATGGGAAATGTTGGACTCACCACATCTTCCGACATCTGCCAGGGTTCTGCTGGGTTAGCTTTTGGGTACTACATGGGGGTTCAAGAAAGAAAAAAGTCCACCTGCTCCCTCAGATGAACTCCTGAAAGAAGAGGACTCATCTTCAGGAAAAGAGGACCCTGAAATTAGACCTCCATCAGAGAAACATCAGAAATACAATTTGTATGCTGATAAGCTGATAACTAAAAAAAAAAAGAAGAAGAAGAAAGCTCACTGGAAGGTCAGGTACAAATCACTTCCAACTCAACAACAATGAGAAAATAGAGTATCTGAGTTGTCATAAATAATTTAAATTTTTCCCATAAGAAATAGAGCTGTTTATTTCTAATATAAATTAATTAAAATTACCTAAAAATTTCCACTCACCACATGTCAAGTCTAGAGTCTATACCACGTTAGCCAGCAATCACAATGTCAGCTGAGAGGCAGAATGATTTGTAGGCCAAATAATACTGTCATAAATGAATGAGAAACATAGGGATTCAGGAACAAGAATAGTAATTCCAAACAAGAAAATAATACAGGTGTTCTCTCCTGGTTACAAAAGATATTCATTCCTAACCGTGTCTTCAAGTGGATTCTATTGTTGTTGTTAGGTGCTGTTGAGTAGAGTACTACCCATACCAAACCTATGAACAGCAGATCTGAACCTTGTCCTGTCCTATGTCATCCTCACACTTCCTGACACTGCAGCAGCAATTTTGTCAATCCACCTGGTGGAAGGTCTTTTTTTTTTTACCAACCTTCCGCCTTTCCAAGGATCATGTCCCTCTCCAATGAATAGCCTCTCCTAGCATCATGCCAGAAGTATGAGGCAAAGCTTTATCATCTTTGCCCCTAAGGATAATTCTGACTGAACCTTCTCCAAGATATGTATGTTTGTTCTTTTGGCAATCCATAGGGTGTCCAGCACTCTTCTCCAACACCAAAGTTCAAACAACAGACTGTTAATCAAATAAAAAACACTCACGTTCCAGATCTTAAATTCTTCAAACAAGAGGTCCCCAGGTTCCAACTGGCTATGAATCAAATAAAAACGACCCTTTTGGTGTGGCAGTTAAAGCATTTAGCTATACTAACCTAAAGTTTGATGGTTTCAGTATCCTATTCTTTCCGGAGAAGAAAGGGAAGACAATCTGTTTCTGTCAATATATTGTCCTACAGAGTTCCTATGAGTCAGAATAGTCTTGGTAGTTTGGAGTTTGAATTTTTTATTTGAAATTGACAATATGCCAGGTGCTGTAGTCCCGTGATGATTAAAATTATCCCTTCTCTTGAAAAAATTTATGGCCAAAAGGTAGCTAGAATAACAAACATTGTTACAACAAGATCTGGCTAAATAAAATAATCTGAGCTTTTTGGATGAGGACATCCGAGGCTCAGGAACGCAAATATACAACCTTGTGATAAAAGCTGAGACTTTAAAACACTACTTAGTAGTTGGCAGGAACACACCAGAGACCAGGAAGTTTTAAGCCCCAGACAACACAACTGCCAGTAAAATTAAGCACTTGCTTTTCTTTACAAATTCCTGAAACCTCAGCCTTTGGCCAGTATTTCCACATTATTTTATTTTAATCAACAGGGAAAGGTAAAATAAAGTTAGAATTTCAAGGATCTTAGTAGATAATTACTCTTAGCCCCCATCTGTAAATCACTGCTCTTATTACTGTTTTTAGGTATAACTGAATTGTTTCCTGCTCATTGTAAACCATGTACAACAGAACAAAATGCTGTTCCATCTTGCACTGTCCCCATAATTCTAACCATGTTTGAGCCTATTGTTAACAGTAACGGTGTCATCTTTTTTTTTCTTTTTAAATTATTATTAATTTCAATGAAAATTTACAGACTTTGGATTTCCATTCATTCATTGTTACACTTTTCTCTCTTCCCCCCCCCAACCCAGTACACTCATCTCTTTGAAAAGTAAAAGAAAAATTCTTTCATTGTTTTACAATCCCTCCCCGCAGGTCCACTCCACTATGCAGCCTTCGTTCTGGACTCCTGTCATGACAAAAACGCCCAATCACATATCCCTTTTAAACAGTTCTCTCCCTCATCTGTTTCAATGCAGTATACATTATTTATCCCATTTTTCTCTGTCTCCCACCAATCCTGATGTCAGTCCTGTTTTACAGCAGTGGCACTATGCAATATATGTCCTTTTGTGACTGAGATTTTTTTCACTCAGCATAATGTCTTCCAGGGTCACCCATTTTGAATAATATTGCATGAGTGCCTTGTTTTTCAATGCAGCGTAGTATTCCATTGTGTGAATGTACCACAGCTTCTCTATCCATGGGCACTTAGGTTGTTTCCAACTCCTTGCTATTGTGAACAAAGCCACAATAAACATGGGGTCGTATAAATTCATCTTATTAAGGATCCTCTTCTTTTTTGTGGACTTTATATTATACCAAGATTATCTCCAGGGATTGGTCCTTCTTATCCAAAGTACACAAGACAATGTCTCACCATCATTGCTTCTAAGAAGTGCTCAGGTTGTACTTCCAGGATAGATTTGTCTATTCATCTGATACTCTGTGGCACAGGCAGCATTCTTCACAAACACTCTAATTCAAATGCATAAATTCTTTTGAACTCATATTTGAAACAATATAGAGTAGAATAAGTAAAGAAAATAATAAAGTGGTTCAATATTTCATTTTACTTGAATCTACGAAGAAGACCCACACAAGCAACAACCCACAACTTAAATGATATACTGTATTAAGCAAATTTGCCAAGGAAGAGAAGGGGAAAAAAATAAGACATACCACTTGGAACAATAAGGGGAGCCAGACTGAAGCCATCGTATTTTCAACTAACCAAGACAAAACCAAAATAACTAAAACTACATCCACTGCTTTGAGTTGTTCTGTCTCAGCCCTGCAGAACAGAGTAGAAGTTCCCCAAAAGAGTATCCCTAATGGAAATAATGTTTTGCAAATGCACACCATCACATCCTTTTCCCACAGACTGGCTGGTAGGTTCAAATTTTCAAAATATCAGTCAGCAACCAAGTGCTTTAGCCATTGTGCCACAAAGGGAAGCTTTAAAACACAGTTACTGCCACTTTAATTCAGAAACAAAGCCTGAGGTTAGATGCACCTTTATCTCTTTCTCTTATATCTATTGTAAACCTCTCTTTTATGGTAACAGGGGAAACTTAACCAATTTTGGAACAAAAAATCAATTTCAAGACTTAGAATCTATCCTCGAAGTGTGTAAGCCCTTAAAGTTCTGCCAGAGAACTCCCTGAGGAAAGCTGTGTCCTATAAGGACTGTCCCACATAATGAGACTTCTCAGTTCCATCCATTGTGGTTTAATTTTCTCAAGAACATGAAACAATCTTGTTCTATGTTCCTGCTATCAAGTTTGATATCTCTAATGTGCATCTTCTCCACTGCTTGGACTGTCTCAAGTGTCTGATAAGGAGGCAGGTGTATCAAAAGGCAGGTGTAAGTGTCAGGATCTGCTTTCTTAGACAAGTCAAGTTTATTCCTGAAGTAGTCATATACCTCTCTGTCTGACAGCTGGCTGTGTTCTGCTTCACTGGTTTTGATTCTGAGCCCTACACATAAACCCAAATCATTAGTTCCCTTGTCCTGCTGAAATTGCAAAGGGTGCAGGAAAAAAGTAGACCATTTTTCTAATTTGCTCTCTGTCTCATATTGATTTGTACTTAGCTACATTGTTCTGCTGAAGGCTAGATCTTAAATATCTTAAGAGGCAATTCAATTTTTTTCATTGAGAAGGTGTCATGAATGCTACTTCTGGAAAATTATTCATTATTACTCCACAAAAAGACACAGAATTTAAGAAATCACACTTAATCAGAAGGAATAGCAAAATTTCTATTAAAATATAATTATATAATTAAAAAAAATAAAGGATTTTTGTTCTACAATTCATCCTCATAAACTGTGTTATTTCTTTTTGGAGCAAAGCAAGAAGAGTGAAATATACAAATTCAGAAAAGAAAGAAGACTAGAAAAGAAGACATGAAGTCAAAAAGGAAAAACTGAATACTTCTTTCTCTATGTTCACCCATAGCCTCTTGGCAATCACCTCCTTATTTAAAAATGTCTAATTGTGGTAACATTCATATTTTTTATATTCAGTCATGTTTTGCTAAATAAACTTTCATAACAAAAAAGGTAGGCTTTTAACATGATCCAATGGCTTCATTTATAATAATTTGTCCTGACTTGGACAATATTGCACTTAACTTTGCCCATTTCCTCTTTGGTCTGGTGTGAATTAAATTATCCTTATAGAAACTTTTCTTACTGGATTGGTCTATCTGTGTTTCATTGACTATGCAAAGGCATTTAACTGTGGGGATCACAACAAATTGTGGCTAGCCTTGAGAAAAAGGAAATCCCAGAACACTTGATTGTGCTTATACAAAACCTAAACTTAGACCAAGAAGCAGTCCTCAGAACAAAGCAAGGAAGCTCTGCATAGTTCAAAATAAGAAAAGGAGTGTGGCAGGGATACATTCTGTCCCATACCTTTTCATTCTTTATGCAGAACAGATCATTTGGAAAACAGGGCTTTATGAGGAGGAGAATGACATCAAGATTTGAAGAAGACTCATTAACAACCTATGATATGCAGATGACACAACCTTGCTTGCTGAAAATGAAGAAGACATAAAGTGCTTCTTACAAAAGGTTAAGAACTGTAGTCTTCAATATGGATTGAAGCTCCACATCAAGAAGACAAAGATTCTCACCACAGGGCCTATTGACAGCAGCATGATAGATGGACAAGAGATTGAGGTTGTTAACAATTATAGCTTGCTGGGATCCACAATCAACACTCTTAATACCAGCAGTCAAGAAATCAAAAGACGAGTAGCATTAGGAAAATCTGCTGTCTTAGACCTCTCTGGAGTGCTGAAGAGCAATGATGTCAGTCTAGAGACAAGGGTGCACTTAATGCAGGCCATGGTCTTCTCAGTTACTTGTTATGCTTCAGAGAGCTGGACAATGACTAAGGATGACAGAAGAACAAGAAATACCTTTGAGTTGTGGTGCTGGAGAAGAGTCTTGAACATACCATGAACTACCAAGAAAACAAAGAGGTCTGTCTTGGAGAGGGTGAAACCAATTCTTTCCTTGGAGGCTAGGATTTTGAAGCTCCACCTCACTTACTTTGGGCATGTGTCCAGGAAAGATCGATCATAGGAGAAGGACATCATGTTCAAAAGGGTGGAAGGACAGTTTAGGAGAGCGAGACCCCTGATGAAATGAATTGATACAGTATCTGGGCCAATGGGGTTTGATGTGTAGAAATTAGGGAGACTGGCTCACGATAGGGAAGAGCTCAAAGCTGCTGTACATAGGGTCCCTATACATCACAGGTGACTCAACAGCACATAACAACAACAACATACTACGTTAGCTTTTTCGTTGGATTTTTTATGTTTTTTTTGTTGTTGTTGTTTTTGTTTTGTTTTTTAAATTTAAACCTCTTGTTTAGAGTCAACAAGACCTCAGGGAGGGCCTTTGTATTTAAAGTTGGTTGTTACTGTATTTTGAAAGAACATTCATCACTTTTTTATCAATATGCTGTACTGAGGCAACCTGGAGTTGCTAGTTGCTGAGATGCTGAAACTTGTGCCACTGGGGTTTCAAATACCATAACAGTTACTCATGGTGGACAGTGTTTGGTGGAGCTCTAAGTTTAAGGCAGGTTTGAAAGTAGAGGTGGCTTCCACTTCATAAACAGTATGCCTTGGAAACTCTACGAACTTTGAAAAATGTCCATAGTTATAGAAAGGCTTCAGGCCTTTTGTTCATAAGGTCACTATGAGTCATGCTCTACTCAAAGGCAATCAATAACAACAAATGGATCTGATTCTTACCACAAAATTTATGGCCTAAGTCGAAGATTTGTTCTAGGAAATCTAGGATTAAAGTTGTCTTTAATAACTATATTCCTTCCGTGTCTAATCATACTTTTCCTCCTTTCTTTAGACTTTGGTCTTACCTCCAGAGCCTGTTCCTCACTTAAGCCTATTTTGAGACATATCTATGAGCACAAATAATCCCAAAACTGTATTCGTAATAAAACAGAAGACAACACTCTGTATACTGAACAAGTATAAAATGAGTAGGTTGATAGATGGTTAAATGGATTTATCAATGATAGAATGTACAGGGAAGAACACAGGATGAAGTAAAAAAAAATGGGGGAGTTTGAGGCCTTGAGCACTAATTTGGGAAGACAAGAAGACTATAGGAGAATATCAAGAATATTATCCACAAAGAACTCAAAAATAGATTAAAAGAGAGGGAAAAAAACCTAAAGATGGGTGTTAGAAGAGACTCTGAATATTGCACTAAATAGAGCACCAGGAAACCAAAGAAAGGGAAGAAATCAAGAAGTTAAGTTATTGAACAGATTTCAAAGGAAGACAAAGATTTTAGGAAGATAAAGCAAAATATTATAATGAATTGTGCGAAGAGCTGGATTTGAAAAGTCAAAAGGGACAAACTCAGCATTCCATAAGATGAAGGAACTAAAGAACAAGTTTCAGCCTCGAGTTGCACTACTTAAGGATGCTGGGGGTAGAATATTGAATGGTCCATGCAGCACCAAAAGAAGATGGAATAAGTACACAGAGGCACAACACTAAAAAGAATTGACTAACACAAAAGAATTACATGAAACAGCATATGAGCAAGAGGTAACGGTGATGAAGGAGGAAGTTCAAGCTGCACTGAAGAACCTGGCAGAAAACAAGGCCTCAGAAATTGAAGGCATTCCAATTGACATATTTCAGCAAATAAGCACTGCCCTAGATGCACTAACCAGGTTACACTGAGAAATCTGGAGGACAACTACCTGACTGACTGGAAGAAATTTGTATTTATTCCCACTCAATAAAGAGGTAACCCAACAGAGTGTGGAATATTGAACAAATACCACTAATATCACATGCAAGCAAAAACCTGCTGAAGATTATAAAAACATGACTGCAACAGCATATTAGTAGAAAATTGCCAGATGTGAAGACTGGGTTTAGAAGAGGCTGTGGCACTAGGGACATCGCAGAAAATGTTAGATGGATCTTAACTGAAAGCAAAGAGTACCAGAGGAATGTCTATCTGTGTTTCTTTGATGATACAAAGGCTTTTGGCTGTGTGGATCACAACAAATTATGGCTAATCCTGAGAAAAGTTATAATCCCAGGACACTTAATTGTTCTCATGCAAAAGCTGTACTTGGACCAGGAAGCAGTAATCAGAAAAGAGCAGGGAAACACGGTATGGTTCAGGATCAGGAAAGGTGTGTGTCAGGGATGCATCCCATCTCCAGACCTTTTCTACAGCAGAACAGATCATTCAGAAGACTTTATGAGGAAGACCCTCTATCTCTTTAAACATGATGTCTTTTTCCAAATACTTTCTCCTCTTGAAAACAAAGACAAAACAAACAAACAAAAAACTAAAAACCAAAAAAAACCCCAAAACAAACAACAAAGTATGAAATCCTAAGCTGAAAGCTAGGAACTACAGAAGAATGTCTATTTGTTTTTTATTGACTGTGCAAGGCATTTGACTGTGTGGATCATAACAAACTATGACTAACTTTGAGAAGAATGGGAATCCCAGTATACTTAATTATGCTCACATTAAACCTATATCTAAACCAAGAATCTTTTTCTGATAGATGTAGACAAATCATTTGAGAAACTGGCTCTGTGAAGAAGATTGTGGCGTCAGGATAGGAGCAAAACTTACCAACACCCTGTGGTAAGAAGATGACACAACCTTGCTTGCTAAAAGTGAGGAAGACTGGAAACGCTTGTAAAAGATCAAGAACTACTGCCTTCAATATGGATTATTTCATCTCAACATTAAGAAGATAAAAATTCTTACCACTATAGATAGAGAAAATATTGAAACAGTTAATAATTTCCTCTCATTTGGATCCACAATCAACACTTTTGGTACGTGCAGCCAGGAGATCAGAAATTGTATTGCATTGTACATGTCTGCTATCAGGGAACTCTGCAAATAGCTAAGGAACGAGGATACCAGTTTGAAGACAAAGATGTGCCTGATTCAGGCCAGGGCCTTTTCTATCACCTGATATGCATCAGAAAGCTAAATAATGAATAAGGATGACAGAAGAATTTGTGCCTTTGATCTATGATGTTGGAGAAGGGCCCTGAATAGCGCATGAATTGTAAAAACAACAAACAGATGTACCTTGGAAAAAGTGCATTCAGAGTACATCTTAGAGGCAATAATGTAAAGTTTCATTTCTTGTACTTTGTATTTGTTGCTAGGAGAGGCTGTTCCTTGGAAAGGGACTTCACACTTGGAAAGGTAGAGAGCAAAATAAATTAATGCCCTGACTGGCACTGTGTCTTCAGTAATGGGCTCAATTGTGTCAGAGATTATGAGGATGACACGAGACAGGACAGTTTTACATGGTTTTCACAAGGTGGCTAGGAGTTGTACTCTATTGATGACTCCTAACAACAACAACAACAACAACAAGAAGGAAGAGGAAGTTTCCATCATATTTGCCTCCAAGAAGTAAACTGGTTGCACTTCCTTCAAAAGAGCTTTGTTTGATCTTCTTGCAATCTGTGATATAGTCACTACCCTTCACCAACATCATTATTCAGAATCATTAATTCTTTGATATTAATCATTGTTAAACTTTCAGATGCAAGTGGAACATTTGAAAATATCCTGGGTTTTATATCTATATCTATATCTATATCTATATCTATATCTATATCTATGTCTATGTCTATGTCTATGTCTATGTCTATGTCTATGTCTATGTCTATGTCTATGTCTATGTCTATGTCTATATCT
>NW_006399755.1:37009230-37045903 GCF_000299155.1 Elephantulus edwardii | reverse complement strand
TAAAATAGCTGTTGTTGTTATATGCTATTGAGTTGGCTACGACTCAGAGATCCTATAAACAATAGTTTTTATCCTTGACCTCTCCTGAGCCAAACTCACTCTCCGACTCTCTGACATTTGACCCCATTGCCACAGGCACTGTGTCAGTTTATTTTATCCCGTCTCTTCTTCTCTTGTGTTGACTTTATACCCTTCAAAGGATGATGTCCTTCCTCAAGGACTGCTACTTCCTGGCAATATGAGCAAAGTATGTGAGATAGTGCTTCAAAATTCTTGCCTCCAAGAAGCAACATGCTTTCATCCTCACCAGGACAGACCTATTTGTTATCTTGGCAGCCCATGTAATGTTCAATGCTATTCCCCAGCACCACATGTCAAAGGCATAACTTTTTCTTTTGTTACCCTTAGTCATTGTCCAGCGCTCAGATGCATAGCAAGCAATGTAGAAGATCATGGCATGGGACAAGCAAACCATAGTCTTAGACTAACATTGTTTCTCTTTAGCACTCTGGATAGGTCCTTCACAGCTGATTATCCCAATCCAACTCATCTTTCATTTCCTGATGGACAGTGCCAATTTGATCGATTGTGGATCTGAGTAAGATAAAATTGTTAAAAACCTCAGTCTTCACCATCCATCATGGTGCTGCCTATTGGCCAGACAGTGAGCATTTTTGCTCTCCTGATGTTGAAGTGCAATTCGTACTAAAGGCTGCAGTCCTTGATCTTCTGTAGCAAGTGCTTCAAGTCTTCTTCAGTTTCAGTTGTATCGTCTGCATAACACCAGTTGTTGAATACTCTTCCTCCAAACATGATGCCACATTCTGTTTTATAAAGTCTAGCCTCTCAAATTATCTGTTCAGCATATAGACTGAAAAGGTATAGAGAAATTATATATCCTTGATGCATTCCTTTCTTGATTTTCCCCCTAGTAGTTTATTTACAAAATTCAAATACAAATTCAAACAAATTCTTTCAACTTACTTCACCCCTTACCCATCAAATTGTACAACCCAATGATTAATCGCCCCCTCCCCCTGCACATCTACATCCCTCAGCTTCTAGCCTCTCCCACTCCTCCTGGATCCTTATACTCATTCTACAATAATGGTTTTATACCGTCTCAGACAAGAGTCGTATAACAGAAATTTACAGAATACTCTTGAGCCTCCACAAGAAAAGACTGATAATCCAATTACAAAATGGACAAAAGACATGGCAAGAACCTTCACACAGGAAGATATTTGAATAGCAAACAGACACATGAATACATGCTCCAAATCACTGGCAATAAGACAGATGCAAATGAAAACTACAATGAGGTACCATCTCACTCCAGTAACCATGGCAAAGTTTAACAGGACAGCAAGTAATAGATGTTGGAGAGGATGTGGTGAGAAAGGAACTCTTATACATTGTTGGTGGGATTGTAAAGTGGTTCGTCTGTTCTGGAAGGCAGTTTGGGGCTTCCTCAAAAAGCTGAACATAGAAATTCTACATGACCAGGTATTACTAGCTATACTTGGGATATACCCTGAGAATATGAGAACTGAGGCACAAACTGAGATTTGTACACCAATGTTCATAACAATATTATCCATCATTGCAAGAACATGAAAACAGGCCAAATGTCCAAGCACAAATGAATGGATTGAGAAATTATGGTAAATTTACACAATAGAATATTATGCAGCACTTTGTAAATTGTTACCTAACTTGGGAGGGACTAAAGAGCAGTATACTGAGTAAACTAACTCCTTTCTTGATTTCGAACCATACAGGGTTCTTATGCCCTGTTCAGATAATAGCTCCTTGGTGCACACAAATCAAGTGTTCTGAGATCCCCATTATTCTTAAATTAGCCACAATTTATTGTGATTGACACAGTCAAATGCATGTGATTAGAAGATAAAACCCAAATATATTTCCTTCTTATATTTCTTGCTTTCACCAAAGATCAATCTGTCATAAAGAACGATGTCCCTAGTCACACAGTCTCTTATTAATCCAGTTTGTATTTCAGGCATTTTTCTGACAATGTTCTATCCTGGTCATTTTTGGGTAATCTTCAGCAAGATTTTGCACATTAAGATGTTGTTGTTCTTGTTATGTGCCGTCGAGTCGTTTGTGACTCATAGCGACCCTATATACAACAGCCCTAAACCCTGCTCTATCCTATGCCAATCGCATTGCCTCTGACACACCCATCCCAATTACCCCAGTCACTGAATCAATCCACCTCATAGAGGGTCTTCCCCTCCTGCGCTGTCCCTCTACCCTCCCAAGCATGACGTCCCTCTGCAAGGACTTGTCTCTCCTTACAACATGTCCAAAGTATGTCAGATGAAGCCCCAGAATCCTTGCCTCCAAGGAGTAGCCTGGTTTAACCCTCTCTAGGATGGATCTGTTTGTTTTCTTGGCAGTCCATGGTACATTCAATACTCTTCTTCAGCACCACAGCTCAAAGGCGTCAATTCTCCTTCTATCCTCCCTAGTCATTGTCCAACTTTCTGATGCATAACAAGTGATTGCAAAGACCATGGCCTGTATCAGAAGTGAATACTTGGAAGAAGTGAAGGGGTGTCCTGGTGGAGGGCAGAGCTGGGAAATAAGTGGGTCAAGGCACTGGGCTAAGGGCAGGGACTAAACTGTAACTAATGTTTAACTCCTCAATGAGGGGTTTATCTTTCACTGCTTCACAAATTGCTGTCTGTCAGATACTCCTAAACATTCAGATTAAAACAGACTAGGAAGAAGGATTGGCCATCCACTTCTGAAATAGCAGCAGGCCTCTGAAAACCCTATGTACAAAAGAAAACTGTGTAAATTATCAAACAGTATCTTAATGTGTACTATGTATGTACACATTAAGATACTGTTTGATAATTTACGCATTCTTTTTTTTTTTTTAATTGGAACAAATATGGACAGCTAGTTGATCAGGTAGTTCTCCTCTATCCGGATTTCTTGAAACAACCTAATGAGCAAATCAGGTGTTGCATCTCTGTTGAAATATGTCAACCGGGATTCCACCAATACCTGGGGCCTTATTTGTTACCTATACTTTTAGAGCAGCTTGAATTTCTTCCTTTATCACCATTGGTTCTTGATCATATGTTACCTTCTGAAATTGTTCTGAGTTGTTCTGTGTTAGCTAGTTTATTTTTGTCAAGTGATTGCATGCATTCCTGTATTTTTATTGATCTTCTTTTAATGCTTCCTGGATCATTCATTATTTTGCCTGTAACATCCTTAAGTATTAAAATTTAAGCCTTAAATTTGTTCTCCAATTCCTTCAGCTTGAGAAATGCTGAGCAAGTTCTCCCCATTTGATATTCTGACTCCAGCTCTTCACACATTTCATTTTAATACTTTTGTCTTCCTAATCTACTCTTTGGGATCTTCTGTTCACCTCCATAACTTCCTGATTTGTTTTTTTTAACATCCTTTTGCTTTGGCTTTTCAAAATTCTAGTACAATATTCAGAATCTCTTCTGACAACCATCTTGATCTTTTCTTCTTCCTCTGTCTTAGTAATGACCTTTTATGCTGTTAAAAGGAAATCAAACAAATAAATATTGACATACTAGATACTGTCAAGAAGAGATAGATTAGTATGAGCCATTTTGAATCAGATAGCCGTATGATCAAATATGCTAGGAATTAAAAACTAAGTGAAAATAGGGTCACAGTCATAGTAAAAAATATAATTACTATTTCCATCCTAAAATATGATGTTGTGAGTAACAAAGTACTATTACTTGGTAATACCATTATAATTCAAATATATGAACCAACAATTACAGCCAGAAAGAAGGAAATAGATTTTTACTAACTGTTGTAATCTGAAATAGATTTAAAGTGCAACCAAGATTCATTAATAATAATTGGTTACTGTACTGCAGAAGTTGGGAAAAAGGAAGAAGGATAAGTAGTAGGAAAATGTAGACTTGGTGACATAAATGAGGCTGAAGATAGAATGATAGAATTTTGTACAATCAGTGATTTAGTAAATGGAAATGCCTTTTCTAAAAAAACGCAGATGGTGACTATACCATGGACCTCATCTCATGGAATACTCAGGAATCAGATTTATTACAGCTCAGGAAAAAGTCATTTGGAAAACATAGAATCAACTGTGAAAGCTAGTCCAGGTGCTGATTGTGGAACAGACCATCAACTACTCATGTGCAAGTTCTAACTGAAGCTAAAGAAAATTAAAATAAATCCCCAATGAGCATAATACTACCTTGACTCTATCCCATCTGAATTTGAAAATCATCCCAAGGACAAGTTTGAAGCCTTGAACACTAATGAATGAAGACCAGATTAGCTGTAGGTTGATACCAAGATTATCATACATGAAGAAAAGATAGAATTGGTGGAAGGCTTTAAAGATAACTCTACAATTTGTGGATTATATTGCTAAAAATAGTTGGGAGACTGAAAGGTTTTAAACATAAATCATCTGGAGAATACCTGTATTTTAAGAAAATAATTCTAGTTACGGTTATTGAGAAATACACAGAAGAGGAATAGGGAGCCAGTTTTAAGAAGCCATTATTCTAATACGACATCTCAACTTAGTACTGTCAGATTAGAATCAATTCATAGCTGGGCCTCGACTGGGTTTCTGATATTATAAATCACAGCAGAAAATTTGCCCATATTTCTTCCATGCAGCTGTTGCTGGATTTGAACTATTAGGGGAGTAAGATCTTTAGATTGATAGCACAATTCCTTCTGGACTTCACCAAGGGTTCCTCCTATTAAAACATATGCAAAAGTTAACAGAGACTAGATATAAGGTGATGGCAGAGAAATCCATTCTATGAAAAACCTGCTAAGATCACATTACTTATGGCAAATACCAATAGTTTGTCACTTCATACCTTACAAGAAGCAAAAATGGCAAATGAAGATCACAATGAAACATTCTTAAAGGCCAGGCAATGTCCAGGCTTTTTTCATTCACTAAGTAGATTATAATACTGTTTGTATGTATGTGCAAAGATTACAATGATGATAATCAGTACTGACAGCAAAAGTCAGTGTCTGTGATAAAAGGAGATAGGATGAGATACTTGTAATGGTATATCTGAGATAAGCACCTCAGTTTGTCAAAAAAACAGAGACAAGCAAAGGCAATTCACTACAAGCTTGTAAGATTAAGGAAGGCTAGGAAGTGGGAAAAGAGGTGAGACCTTTCCAGGGAAATTGGAAGCATGACACTGAAATGATATTCTTCCAGAGGCTGGAAGGAGGCCAAGACCCAGTGAGATTGTTCTCACCCTTCACTCTTTTGCCTTCTTAACTCTTACAACCTGTCAAAAAAAAAAGGAAGGTGTCAGCTGTGAACAAAACTTGCAAGGAAGCAGAGAGAAGGATTGTCAAAATAATCTAACTATAGAGACCAATTTTACAAATTTAAGACCCATTGCAAAGTGGAAATTTCTATCTTAATAAAGGCCAAATTTTTGCAACTCAGTTTCTAATGACTAATAATGTATGGGAAAACACAAGATTTTGACAACGTCAGAAAAAAAATTAAAGCTAAAGGATTCTAATGACTTAGATTTCTAAATCACTTAACCTTAGTACTTCTGTTTTTCGTCATCTTTAAAACTGAAATGATAAGCTTTACCCTGTCAGCCTACTTGGTTTGTAAGAATATTAAAAGAGATGAGAACACTTTAGAAATTGTAAAACAATTGTATATTATTAAATAGCTCCTTCAGGAGGTTTTCCTAGATGATAAATAAATCATTCAATACTTTAAAAATTTAAAAACTCACATTAAAATAATACTCTTGCATTTTTATTTTTGTTGCTCATTTCCCACTTGAAATTACTAAAGCCATATTTGATCATATATATTCTCTTTCCTCTCCTCTGTGCCTCTCTGTCTTTCTTACACACACAAACACATACACACACACGCAGAGAGAGAAAAGGAGGAAGGGAGGGAAAGAGGAAGGGATGGAGACAGGAAGAAAGATATAGCTTCTTAAATCAATTATTGCTGTCTCCTCTTGTCTTTATTTCATTAATGACTTTGGGACTTTTTTTCAAAACTATGTTTTGTCTGCTGTTAGGGACCTCTCCAAAGTACTGAAGAGCAATGGTGTCTCTCTGGAGACTAAGGTGCGGCTGATACAGGCTATGGTCTTCGCAATCACTTGTTATACATCAGAGAGTTGGACAATGACCAAGGAGGATAGAAGGAGAATTGATGCCTTTGAGCTGTGGTGCTGGAGAAGAGTATTGAGAATACCATGGACTGCTAGGAAAACAAACAGATTTGTCCTGGAAAGGGTTAAACCGGATGGCTCCTTGGAGGCAAGGATTCTGAGGCTCCTCCGTCTAACATACTTTGGACATGTTGTGAGGAGAGACCGGTCCTTGGAGAGGGACATCATGCTTGGGAGGGTGGAGGGACAGCGCAGGAGAGGAAGGCCCTCTATGAGGTGGATTGATTCAGTGACTGGGATAATTGGGATGGGAGTGTCAGAGACAGTGCGATTGGCACAGGACAGAGTGGAGTTTAGGGCTGTTGTACATAGGGTCACTATGAGTCTCAAGCGACTCGACGGCACATAACAGCAACAACATCTTTTGTCATGATTAGCCATCTAAGTAATATCATTATTGAATGATTAACAGGGATGACAATGAAGTAAAAATGTAAAAATTGATAATTGTTAAGTACTGTTGTGTCAGAACCAACCCAAAGTTGACCCTCCAGCAGATTTTCATAGGCAATAAAGCACATAGGAGGAGATTGCCCATCTCTCTTCCATGGTGCAGCTGGTGGATTCAAACCACCTACCTTTGCATTAATGGTGCAATTTCTTACCGCTAAGCCGCTTATTAATGTGGATGAAGGGAAAGGAAATATATAATAAGATGCTGATCAGACATTGTGGATATTAGATATAAGGGTGTTTTTAAAATTTTATTAAAAGAAAATTCTCTCTTTGATATCCTTTTTATAAAAAAAGATTAAAAATAAGAGATAGTACTATGTCACTTCTAAGATGACAGTCATACTTGACAAACTATGAATAATTTTAAGAGGAATAAGAAAAAATCCTCTCTAGGATCTTCAAAACTGTTAGAAATATTTACGATAGTTATACAAATATCTATCAATGCTAAAAACGAGATTGATGCCAAATTCTGTGGTCTAAATATCTTGAATCTTGCTTTCACATTCACTCATTCATTGCCATTGAGTTAGAACTGACTTATACATAACCCCCCAGTGGGTTTTCTGAGCCTATAAACCACACATCAAAAGTTTGTCTGTCCTTCTCTCAAGGAGCCATTGGTGGATTTGACCACTACAGAGGTACCAACTTTGAGTTACAACACAATTCCCTATAGGCTAAGATATTCATAAACCTCACTGGTTTGCACACTCTAACCACTTCTTGTTTTTCTTCACATTTTTGTGTTTTAAAAATATGTAAAATCTTAGGAAACATAGTTAATAGGAACCAGTTTTCATTCAATAGGCAGTGACTCATTTCAAATCCTTGTAACAAAATATAATTGTGTTTCATAAGGTTTTCAGTGGGAGCTTTCTTTGGATTCTAGAGTTATTTTGGAGGTCTTCAGGCTTTCAGTAAGAAGCCTATTACGTTAATGATTTGTACTAATTGATGAGAAGTATCTTTCTAACCACAAAGAAAATAATCAATCTTGTTCTGGGTGATGCAAATGACTAATGTTCTTGTCCATTAATTTTAAAAGAACTTGGAAATTAAAAGTCTATCTATAGTAATCTCAGAAGAAAGGCTTAACCTACTTCCAATTAGAAACCCTACCAAGCACAGATCTACTCTGATGCATAGAGTCACTATGAATCAGAAGGGATTCAACAGTAACAGGTGTTAGTTAAAGTGTAACCTGGCTTCAGATATCGTAAAGCCAACTAGTATCTGAACTTCTTTGGGCTTTTCCATTTATGATGCCTTTTCCAATGACTAGACCCTCCTTAAAACATGTGTGAAATAGGTGAGAATTTTGACCTTACTTGTCTCTAAGGAACCCCATGTTTGAACTTTTACCATGATGCATTTTTTTGTGTGAGTTTGGAAATCAACAGGGTATTCAGTGCTCATATCCAACAAAGCAAAGGCATTGATTTTTCTTCTTTCATCTTTAATCAATTTCCAACTTTTAGTTGTATAGCAAGTAATATAAAAACCCATGGTTAGGATCAGATGCACGTTAGTTTTCAAACTGATATTATTACTCTTCTAAACTGGAAGTGTCCTTGACAACAGATTTTACCAGTGCAATACATCTTTTAATTTTGCTTTTACTGGTACCAACGATATTTAATGTGGATCTAAGAAAGATAAAATCATTGAGAATTTCAATATTTTCCTACATCTACCACAGTGTTATCTATCAGCCTAGTAGTAAGGATTTTCTCTTCTTAATGTTGAGATGTTGTCCATATGTTGTCTTTTATCTTCTTCAGCAAACATTTCAAGTTATCCTTGATTTAATTGTGTCAGGCTGTGACATCTTCATAATGTAGATTGTTGGTGAGTCTTCCTCAAAACTTGATCCAACATTCTTCTTTATATAGACCAGCTTTTTAAATTATTTGCTCAACTTATAGATTGAATAGGTATGGAGAAAGGATAGAATTTTG
Source organism: Elephantulus edwardii (assembly GCF_000299155.1). Taxonomy (NCBI): domain Eukaryota; kingdom Metazoa; phylum Chordata; class Mammalia; order Macroscelidea; family Macroscelididae; genus Elephantulus; species Elephantulus edwardii. Next base: position 37,037,235 of record NW_006399755.1, on the reverse strand, counting down.
ATGTACATCTTTATCTTAAACCAGTTTTTTTCCCCTTGCTCTCTTCTAACAACAGTTTCTTGGTCTAACTAGACACAGGTTTTGCAGGAGCTCAGTCAGTTACTATTGAGTCAATTCTGATACATGGTGACTCTGTATGGATCACAGTAGATCTATATTCAATAGGATTTCCAATAGATGATTTATTGGAAGTAGATTAAGCCTTTGTTCTGAGATTCATCTAGGTAGACTAGAAATCCTATTTTTTAAATTCATCTTAATAAAAGTTTACAGAGACTTTGAATTTCCAATCATTCATTGTTGCACACTATCCTCCTGCCCACTCCTCCTCCTCAGTTTGCTTTTCTCTCTGAAAAGCAAAACGAAGAAAATATTTAATTTTTATACAATCACACACACACACACACACACACACACACACACACATACACACACAGTCCACTCCACTGTGCATCTTTTATTCTGGAATCTTGTCATGCCAATAATACCTAATCATATATCCCTTTTAAACAGTTCTCTCCCTCCTCTGTTTCAATGCAGTATACATTATTTATCCCCGCCTTTTTTAGTTTCCCCCACCACCTATGTCAGTCCAGCTTTACAACAATGGCATTATGTAGTATTTGTCCTTCTGTGACTGAGATAATTCACTCATCATAACATCCTCCAGGGTCACCCATTTTGTACAATAATTCATGAGTTTCTTGTTTTTCAATGCAGCATACTATTCCATTGTATCTTGTGCGAATAATTAACGAAGCTTGACTCTATGAAGAGGAGTGTGGCATCAGGATTGGAAGAAGACTCATCAACAACCTTCATTATACTAATGAAACAACTTTGATTGCTGAAAGTGAGGAAAATATTAAAAGCTTGCTGTAAAAAATCAATGATGGCAGCCTTCAGTATAGATTACATCTCATCATCAAGAAGACAAAAATCCTCAACCCAAGCTAAATAGTCAACAAATGATTGACACTGTTAATGATTTTATATTACTTGTATTATTATTTTCAACAACCTTGGTTCCAGCAGTCAGGAAATCAGGAGATGTATTGCATTGCGGAAGTCTGCTGTTAGAGACTTCTCCAAAACACTGAAGGATAGTGATGTCCATTTGAAGACTAAGACACACCTTAATCAGACCATGATCTTCTCAACCACCTGTTGCCCATTAGAAAGCTGTACAATTAATAAAGATTACAGAAGAAGAATTGATTCCTTTGAGTTGTAGTGCTAGAGAAGAGTACTGAATATCTCTTGGACTGCAAAAATAATAAACAGATATATCTTGGAAAGGATACAACCTGATTACTGCTTGGAGGCAAGGATAAAAAAGCTTCATCTTTCATAATTTGGACATGTAGCTAAGGGAGAGCTTGCCTTGGGAAGGGATAACATGCTTGGAATGAGGAAGGGTCAGTGAAGGAGAAGAAGATCCCCCAGGAGATGGATTGACACTGTGACTTCAGCAAGGACTCTATTGTCTCAGAGATGATGAGGATGACACAGGATAGGGCAGGTTTCGGGTTGGCTTGTTCACAGGGTCACCATGAGTTGTATTCAACTCAACAATACCTAACAACATCTACTGCTATTACTTCTATTAATACTGTTCGTTGAGTTACTTTACACCTAACAATACTTACATACTTCTGGCATGCTCAAATCCATGGTTACAGTCACTGTCTCAATCTGTTTCCCTGAAGGGACAGTGAAGAGCATGACAGGATAGAACAAAACTCCAATCGGTTGTTCACAGGGTAACGGCGAGTCATGATTTACTAGATAGCACCTAACCATAAGCAACTTTAATACTTTACATGTATATGATATAAAGAACTAGATTTGACATTTATTTTTGGTTCCTGAAAGGTATCCCTTGGAATTTTTTTAAGAATCAATGTGAGTTTGTTTTCTAACAGAACCATGCAATACTTGTTGTGAGGTGTCAGAGAGTTGAGGATGAGTGACAGCGACCTTGTCAGTTTGCTGTACTGAAGTAACTTATGGGTATTATGATGCTAAAGGCTATGCCACCAGTGTGTCAACTGCCATGAGGGATCACACATGGTGGACAAGTTTTAGTAAAGCTTCCAGACTAAGACAGACTGGGAAGAAAGATTTGTCCTCCACTTCTGAAACAGCAGGCCTCTGGAAACCCTATTAACAATAAAAGGAATATTTAAACAAGTACAAATGAGTAAGACACTAAAGATGACATTTGACAACAAATTTCAGGAAGGAAAGAGAACATACTATATTCAGCCATGAATATTCATTGTTTCCATAAATCATGACAATGCAGTAGGGCTCTAACCATGACTGACAAAAAAGCTAGACAGTAAAGACCTTTTGAGCTTGATTGATGATGTTTGATTGATGATGCAAGTGGAAGAACAATGTGTCTGTGGGGACTTGTTCCACTCCTCCTATTCAATTCCCTTGTATATATCTTATTATATATAATTTTGTGGTTACATTAAAATTATAACAGTAAATATTACTTTCTACAAATTCTGGGTCATTCTATTAAATTATCAGACCTATAGTGGGCAGAGACCTTTGTCTATGTTAAAACCAGAAGAAAAAGAAAGCATTCTTAATTTATGAAATTCCAACCTTAGGTGATTGAACAAAAAATATTCCAACTCAAACTCACTGCCTTTGAGTCAGAACCAACTTAGATAAAACCCTTTGGGTTTCTAAGCTATAAATTGAGAAATCACTTGGAAGGGATATCTCATCTTTCTACTGCAAAGCCATTGTTGAAATAGAAATACCATAGAAATTTGTCCTTTGTTTTTGCAGCAAAACTTCCTATGGACTCTGTCAACCACCATATTGTAGTTACCCATCTACTTTACATATGCCCCATTTTTTTCAGAGGTTTTACCACTGTATTATCTACTTCAATATCTCCTCCTCTCTTCATGGACTGAAAAGATGGTTTTACTTAAGAAGGTCTTAAAAAGGTAGAAACAAGAGCTCTGGCAGCCTCATCAAATAAATGTCAAATCTGCAATTCCAGAGGTACACAGTTTGAATCCACCAGATGCTCTGCTGAAGGAGGAGGAGCAATCTCCTCCTGTACCAGTCAGATCCGATTTGATGGTACACACACAAACACACACAAAATAATAAAATAAAAAAAATTTAAAAAGAAGCAGAGAAGACTTTGGAGGAAGGAGAGATTAAGATGTAAGTAAATAAAAGAATAAAATTAAAACAATTTGGGAACTATAGCAAGATGTGTGTGAGTGTGTATGTGCGCACAGTAATTGATAATTTAGTGGATGATCGTTAAGAAATTCATAACCTTGTTCTCTTTGGAGCCGCTCAACGCATGGTAGAGCCTGGTACCCTTGCTGTCGCCTGCACCACGACCACCACCACCGCCCCGCGACGACCATGGCTGCCCCAGCCCGGCAGCTGCTGCCGTCTGTGTCACTGCCGCCTCAGGACCAGCTGTATGATTAGGCCACAGTCTTCCAGGAGTCAAAATATTCCTCAATTCTGTGGTGTTCTTGGTCACACATTTATAGAGCTTCTGAAGGGCAGTGGAGATTACAGCCAGGTTCAACACGACCTCTCTGCAGACAAGTGAACTGTAGAAATTCATTACTACTCCACCGAGAGGCTGCCATAAGAGTGGTTAACCTAGACACAGAAGTGTTGATTTAAAATCCACAGAGCAATTTTCAAGAGTTTTGACCTGGATTGGGCAAACTCAATGCACTTCGTTCCCATTGTCTCAGTATTACTATATTGAAGATTTGCTGCTGCTTGTTAGAAGGTTCATTTCATTTTCCATCTCAAAGCACTGAGATTTTCAAGTGGAGTATTTTGACATAGACTTCAATTTCTTTACGTAATTTCTGTATTACTTTTAATAATTCTTTCATAACCTTCTTGAATGTTAACGTGATTAACAGTGGCTCCAATGAACCGTCGTGCTCCTATGGAAGTCACATAAAAGAACATGAGATTTCTTATTACACACAATCCAACAAATATGCCCTAAACAAATTTATATAAAAACTTTAGAAATATGGAGTTAACATGATTGTAAGAGTAAGTGAAGCAACTTACAGCACTGCTCTCATGGAATAATGAGGCATCTATGTTCTCAAATGGCCTTTTGATGATGGTGTACTACCATCTAACCAAATTATTGATGACTGGTTAAATGTTGTAAAAAATTAAGTTTCGTGAAGAACCAGATTGCTGTATTGCTGTTTATTGTGTTGCAGGTCTTGGGAGAATCCCAGTGCTTGTTGCCCTGGTGTTAATTGAAGGTAAAATGAAATGAGACGCAGTACAATTCATAAGACAAAAGCAGCATGGAGGTTTTAACAGCAAGCAGCTTTTTTAATTTGGAGAAGTATCAACCTAAAATGCAACTACACTGTAAAGACTCCAGTGGTCTTAGAAACAACTGTTACATTCCATAAAATGGATGGCTAATGGGATTGCCTTGGAAGTGGAACTTGAAACAGGAACTCATTTATCATGCATATTTACCAACCTGTTAGCTTGGTGAGTAAGTTTAATAAAGCTTCTGTAGGAGTATTGAAAAGCTGCTTAACCAGGCTACAGTTGGACAGAATTTCAGCCTCCATGGTTGTAGTACAGTCAGCCTTCCTGGACACATAGCTAAGGTTTCTTAATGTTCAGCATTTAAAATGTACTTATCATTTGTACCAGCTGACTTTCCCTGAAGTCATGCAAAATTGTTATACAACTTAAAATCCTTCACCAGTCTAGAATCTTCCCAATATATAAAAAATAAAGAGCTTAGGTATCAAAAATACTCAGCACAATATTTGTATATTTTCAGTATCATACAGAAATAAAAAGTCCCAGGAACTATGAACACTCTAAATCTTATGTGGTTTATTCCTTCAGTCATTTCAAACATTGAAAGTAGAACCTGTATGGTTGCAGTGTACATCAGGCTTGTTATCATAGACTTTTACTGAATTGTTACCAAGTCTTAATAGTGATTATTTGATGTCTTTCTGTAAATCTCATTTTGTGCTTTTATGGAACTTCATTTTGAAAAACACTTTGTACAGAAGCACATGTCTTTAATGTCTCCCTACAAAAGGGGGGAAGCCCTACATTTGACTTAATGTTTACACTTTGGGGTGCAACATTAAAGGGAGGGCCTGGACAAAAAAAATGGGAGGGGGCTATTAAATATTTTTAGTAAAACGTTACCTTTTTCTTGTGTAGAACATATAGAATAAGCTCTTTAATTTAGTAATGTTTTTTAAATGGTAGATATGCTTTATTATTGTAGCTAAAATCTTAATCATAAAATCTCTGAAATTGTCATTGTTTTCCAGTAGGAAGTTGTTTACCAACTTCTTTTTGTTTGAAGAGTGATTGCCTGCCCCCCCTTTCCAACTTCTCTTCCAAAAAAGAAGTGGATTCCTCCTAATGCATTGATCAGACTCTAGTTTTTATATGCCTTTTGAGCTGTGTTACCTGTATACTTGATGATTTGTTTTATTATGTAATTGAAAAAATGGTGACATATGTATTAATGTTAGTTCAACCATATATTTATACTGTCTGGGAATGTGTGGCTATAAAGTTGCGTGGAGAAATAATTTGTTGGTGCTAACCAGCTTGTAAAAACCTATTTGTGAGAGCTTAAGCATCTAAATAGATGATGAAACGTGTTTATCATAAAAAAAATTCATCACCTGAGATGGTAGGTAAATACGTTATCACCAATCAATAAAGGGAAGTTTATTAATTAGCTTAAACAGTGGTTTTATAAGGTGTATAATTTGTAGTATTACGATCTGTGCACTGTTTGCAGTATGTGGAAGAAACAACTCATGTTAGTAATAGGGTTGTATTTATGAATTCAGAATTCTCTAAATAGGTATCAGTTATAAAACGATGATTATAAAACTGATATCAGATTTCTCTAGCCTGAAAAACTTATTAGTTTGTCTTAGAATTTTCTGTTCCCTTTCATGTAAAATAGTTTAAGCTGTCTGTTTACCAGGAGAGGAAATACATCTTTCCTGGGTTAGCATTTACTTCTTTGAAACTGTTTTTCTGAGTCATATGTAAATTGTATCTTAATTTTCCTGTTTTCTAGGAGAGGAGATGTGCCTTTCATGAGTTAGCTTTTATGTTTTTAAGGCCCGTTTTTTCTCAGTCATGTGTTAACTATTTTGAAAATTGCCTGTTTACTGATACCTGTGTGAAGTGGTGGGTTTTTTGGTTTATTTGTTGTTGTTTTTATGTAGATAGTCTTTTATTTTACTAATAAAGGTGCATAATTGAGTAAAGTGGTGTCTAACCCTGGTATAAAAGCCTAATGACCACTCCAAGAGGAGGAGGCAGTCCCTGAGAAGGATCTCACTGCTTTCTCCCAGATCTGTAATAAAGTGCTTATGGATATTACAATCCATCTCTCTTATTGGCAATTGATTACATAAAGAACCCCTTGCATTCATTAACACTAGCATGAATAGAATGTCTAGTAAAACATTCCCTTCTTGTTTCTAAAATGGTCCTATATCCAGCTAAGGTATCAAAGTATCCTAAGTGCTTGATGATGACTATAAGATTTACTGAACTCAACTTAAAGATGTCACATCTTCCTCTAATGAATCTTAGAGGAAAAATAAAACAGTTAAAATAGTAAGCAGAAGTAGTTTTTATTTAGCATTTGCTTAAAAAGGATGATGAAAACAGAAAATGGTTTAGCAAGCAATCAGAGCAAGTTCTATCCAAGTCTAAATGTTATCATAAATTTGTTGTTTTATGTGCCATTGAGTCACCTGCAACTAAAAGTGGTCCTCTTTGCAACAGCTCTGAACTCTGCTCTACCCTAAGCCAACCTTATTGTCTCTGGCACATATACCCTGCTACCCCAGTCACAAAGTCAATCCATCTCATGGACAGTTTCCCTCTCTTGTACTACCTCTCCAAACTCCAAAGCATGAAGTCCCTCTCTAAGGACTGGTCCCTACTTGAAACATGCCCAAAGTATGTCAGACAGAGCTTTAGAATCCTTGCCTTCAAGGAGCAGCCTAGTTTCACCCTCTCCCGGAAGAACTTGTTCTCCTAGGAGTCCATGGTATATTCAATACTCTTCTTCAGTATCACAGCTCAACAGCGTCAATTCTCCTTCTGTTATCCCTAGTCATTGTCCATACATAGCAAGTAATTGTGAAAACTATGGCCTGGATCAGATGCACCTTAGTCACCAGACCAACATCATTGCCCTTTTGGAGAGGTCTCTGGCAGCACACTTTCCCAGTGAAATTCATCTTTTAGTTTCCTGGCTACTGATACTAAGAGTGTTGATTGTGGAGCCAAGCAAACTGAAGATGTCAACACTCTCAATCTCTTCACCATCTATCTTGATGTTGCTGATTGGCCTAATGATGAGAATCTTTGTGTTCTTCATGTTGAGCTTCAATCTATATTGAAGGCTTCAGTCCTGGGCCTTTTACAGGAAGTGCTTCAGGTATCAGTGTATTTAATACAACAAAAATTAGTTTTACTTTTTCAGGAACTGCTTAAACTATCGATTAACTTTGATTATGCACAAAAGTCATCCTGATACAAGGTGACAGCTGGTCAAGAAAAGTCTTTATAGATACATAAGATTCTAACAGAGATAGCTGCCATTGGTTTAAACAGAAGATGGTTACCTCAGAACAATTGAATTATTAATATAGGATCCTCTTTAATTGTTTGGAGAGAAAACTTTCCTTAATTCCACAAAAGGTGTCAGATAGGAGGAGCACTTGTTTCTATATAACTAGAAATAACCCTGGTGTTAAAAGCTTTTATTTTCTAAAGAGAGCTCAAAACAAACAAAAACCATGTTGTCACACAGTCCAAATTGACTCAAACTGACCTTCTAACAGTTTTCCAAAGCTGTAAATCGTGTGGAAATAGATTACATATGTTCATTCCTCAGAGAAGATGGTGTATTTGAAACACATGCCTTTGGAGTTATGCTAACTCCTTACTCACTAAGTCAAAGGAAGCTTTTGTTGTGCCTTTGAATAAACTACAACTCAGAGTGATTCAATGAACAACCTATCTGAATCTTGTCCTATCACATGCCATCTTCAGTATCTCTGACAGGGTCCAGTCCACTGATCCAGTCACTGGGCCAATCCATGTCATTGAGGGTCTTCTCTTTCTCTATCCTATACCATTCCTAGAATGATATCTATTCCCTAGCACTGACAACTCTAAATATGGTAGGGTGATATTAAGTTCAGGATTATTCAAACATATGATACAGTTGTAATACTGACATTGTGTGCCTCCAGCCTGGAATAATGGTCAAACCATTTAATTGACATTTGTTTGTTCCTCAGACACTGCTATAACTTCACCATAGTCATGCAGAGTACCTTATGCTGTTTACCAGGAAGGGAAATGCATTTTTCACTGAATTAGCATTTATCTTTTTTTTTCAGTCATTTGTAAACTGTACCCCAGGTTGTGTGTTAACTAGAAACTTTAGGTGAGAATCTTAAAGTACTTTCTCAGTCATAGTGAACTATCTGTTTCCCAGGAGAAGGAATACATCTTTGCTGGATTAGCATTTGTATCTTTGAAACTGTTATTCTCAGTCATATGTTAAGTGGATTAGCATTTACCCAAGTTCATTTACTAGTAACTGTAAACTATTCTCTTTGAATGTAAAAATCCTGATTTTGAACTAGCAATAGCAATATCTTAAGTAGATTAACATGTACTTTAAGTATGGAAACCAATTCCCACTCTTAGAAGTGGAGGCGGTTTTTGAGATGATATTCTTTGTTCTCTAGGTCTCCAATAAAATGCTTTGGATAATGCAATCCATCTGTCTTATTGGCAATAGACTACCATGTGTTTGTGAGAAGATGTTTCACCATCTTTGCCTTTAAAGAGCACCTTAATTGCACTTCCTCCACTAAAGACTTGTTCTTTTTTTTTTTTCCTTTGCTGCTTTTTAAGACTTGTTCTTTTGACCATCTCTGCTATATACTTTTCCCCAATGCCACAGCTGAAAGAGATCAATTCATTTTCTGTCATCCTTATTCACAATCCAACTTTCAAATGAAAAGGAGCTACGTCTAGTCAAAATATAAAGTCTTATATGGATATTAAAGAACATTCTAAAGAGGAGTTGGATGTGTCCTTGAGTGGTTTTCAAGTCCTTGAGTGTTACTCAAGTTTCTATGTTTCTTTGGGGGTTTTGGAAGCTCAAAAAAAGTATGAGAGGGCTCCAAGACAACATCTAGATTTATAGCCAAAGTTCAAAAGTTAAGAAAGTAGCAATTTCTGCAAAACATATATTCTCCATATTTTAAGCTTTAAAACTACCTATTAGTCATATTATGTTCAAATCACCTAAAAGAACAGAGAACTAACACATCTTGAAATTTACAGGACAGGTTGTTGAGATGTTCATGTTACTACTTTTAAAATAATTATCACTTCAAAGAAATATCTCTAAGTATGACAATAACTTACATTTGTTAGTTTTCTTTTATAACTTGGCATCCTGGTTTTGGTGTCGGAAAATAGCTCCCCCTCATCTTCATGTTACAGTAACTACCAAGATCTACTACATGGATAATTTGACATAAATTAATTATTTAAAAAATTCAACATTTTGAGCTTGGCATGCAAAAGCTGTAGAAATGAGAGCACATAAAATAGTGAACATAAATAGAAAATTATTTAGGCAATAAGATAGGACAAGTATTGTCGCTTGCTTCTGGTATTCTTTGGATATAAGAAATTAGGTGGAAGTTAATCCTTTAATATAGCCAAGATCTTATTGGTGATGGTTTTATCTGGCCGGTATAATCCCAGACACAGATACAAAAATGAATAATGAGCACCTGTTCTATCCATTAGATGCCAAATCACTGGCTATTTCTGAGAACTCCACTGTTAGCTTCCTGTATTCCTGTGACACAACTGACCAGTTATTTGTTCTTATATCTGCCCATTGCAGTCTGACTTCATTTCAGTGAGTACTTGTTAATTTCTTGTTTATGTTAAATATAGTTCATAGATTTCATTGTTAAAAGGTCATTGTTAAACCACTGTCTCTATAAATTGTCCAATTTATGGACTAAGATCATTGAATTCAATATGGAAGTTGATGCTATATTCAATTTCCATGTTGCTTTTCTAGATCCACAAGTGCTAGAAATACTTTGTGTTCTCTTTTTAAATTTTTTTAATTTCTCTCTCCATTTATGTCCCCAGGGTTACAAAAGTTCTAGGGAAAACCTAACATTTCATTAATTGATGTAATATGAAACATTATCCTGAATCTTAAAGAATTCCAGTAAATACATGAAGGGCAGCAGAGCAGTTTATCTTTTTTCAGGTCTTTCTTTTCTTTCATAAAGCAAAAGGAAATCAAATGAACAAACAAAAAGAAAACAAAATAAACACACATGCAGCAAGGAACAAAGGACCTCCTCTTTAATGACTTTCTGTTCAATGCTAAAATTCTTTTGCCGATTATATTGAGAGAAAGCCAGGATCCTACCAGCTTTTTGGCACTTTTAATGCACTATTTAGTAGGCATAAGTCAGACTGAATAAAGCTATTTCTCTTTCTCCAATATGTCTAATAATGAAGCAGTGAAATCCATCAAAGCATTTACATGTTCAAAAGAGAGGCATGAATCTACACTTTTTATGCCCGTGCTTACCTTTATATTCAGCACAGAAAGGTCAATATTTGGAAAAGAACAGGAAGGGTATTTATGAAACTGTAGAAACACCCATTTCATTTGGCAGTGCTTGCTGTGCTTTCCACACTTAAAAAAAAATTATCAAGCCATCTTCTTGGGAAGCTCGCATAAATGCTACCTATTACTTTTGTGAATTGAGCTCTTAATTTGCATCTGTTTTCTATTGGATAACTCCAGGAAATTGAGATCACAAAGTTTAAAAAGGAGAATACCTGTTTAATGTTCCACGGCAAGCAGATTTTGTGCTTGATGCTTGTTCACAGCAAAAGCCTTGCAGGCAAAAAAGCAGAATGAGCAATTTAACCAATCATTGACTGTGTGAGCTCATTATGTAAATGCCAATCAAGCCATTGTATTAATGGGGGCAAAATGAAGCCTTATCTAGAGTATTTTATTATTTTAAAATAGACCTATTTTCATGTCATATAAAATGGGCCTTTTAAAGTAAAGCATAAAATTTCATAAAAGGAGTCTCTTTTTATGATTTATAAACATACAGAAATCCAGCAATAAGATCTCTCTTGTGTGGCATTTTGTTTTACTTTCTCTCATTGCTTCTGTTATTCATGTGTATCATCAAATTTCTTGTTAGGTCTAGTAAATAGTAATTGTAGATTTTAAAATCTACTGTATTGTAGGAAGTTGGTAGACTGTTAATGGTAGTAGACCTTTGACATTCTGAAAGGATTGTTTAATGCATCCTTAGTGCATTTTGTATACTTTGTTTACATTCTTAGAATGACTTTGAAAACCAGATATTTTTATTTTTTCTTATTAGGATTTGATGAAGTACATTGATTGTTGAAATGTATCAGTTACTTACTATTGACTAAGAGTCATATATCTCAGTGATATATAAAGAAAACTTATAGATCATAACTATTGTTGTTGCTATGTGCCATCCAGTCACTTGCAACTCATAGTGACCTTATATACAATAGCCCAAAACCTTGCTCTATCCTGTGCCAATCTTTCTGTCTCTGACACATCTACCCCCATTACCCCAGGCACAAAATAAATCCATCTTGTTGAGGGTCTTCTCCTCCTGCTCTGTCCTTCCACCTTCCCAATCATGAAGTACCTCTCCAAGGACTGTTTCCTCCTTGCAACATGTCCAAAGTATATCGGATGAAGCTTCAGAATCCTTGCTTCCAATGAGCAGCCTGGTCTCACCCTCTCTAGGATGAACCAGTTTGTTCTAGCAGTCCCTAGTATATTATATTCAATATTCTTCTCCAGCACCATAGCTCAAAGTCATCAATTCTTTCATCCTTAATTATTGTCTAGCTTTCTGATGCATCACAAGTAATTGCAAAGACTATAGCCTGCACTTCAGTCTCCAGAATAACATTATTGCTCTTCAGTACTTTTGAGGTGTCTCTGACAGCAGATTTTCTCAAAGCAATTTGTCTTCATTTCCTGGCTGCTGGTACCAAGAGTGTTGATTGTGGAGCCAACCAAACTAAAGCTATTAACAATCTCAATCCCTTCACCATCTATCACAATACTGCAAATCGGCCCAGTGGTAATAATCTTTGTTTTCTTGATGTTAAGCTTCAATCCACATTTAAAGCTGTAGTCCTTGACCTTCAACAGTAAGTGCTTCAGGTCCTCCTCAGAGGACCTGTTTCAGAAACAGGATTGTGTCATCTGCATAAAGCAGACTATTGATGAGTCTTCCTCCAATCCTGATGCCACATTTCTCCTCATATAGTCCAGCCTCCCAGATAGTCTATTCCGCATGTAGATTGAAAAGGTATGGAAATAGGACACATCCCTGGCATACACCCTTCCTAATTTTGAACCATGCAGTGTTTCTTTGCTCTGTTCTGATGACTGCCTCCTGGTACAAATATAGATTTCATATAAGCATGATCAAGTGTTTTGTGATTCCCATTCTTCTCAGAGTTAGCCAAAGTTTGTTATAATCCACACAGTCAAATGTCTTGCATAGCCAATGAAGCACAAGTAGACGTTCCTGTGGTACTGTCAGCTTTCACCCAATATCCATCTATCATTAGGTATAACATCCCCAGTATCATAGCATCTTCTAAACCCAGCCTGCACATCTGGCAGTTCTCTGATGATGTGCTGTTCTACTATTTTTGGATCATTTCAGCAGAATCTTGCTTGTGTGTAATATTAGTGGTATTGTTCTATAATTTCCATACTCTGCCAGCCACCTTTCTTTTGAATTGGAACAAATATAGATCTCTTCCAGTCAGTTGGTCAAGTGGTTATCCTCTAGATTTCTTGATACAATTTGGTGAGTACATCCAAGGTATCATCTGCTTGTTCAAATATAAGATATATATTTACATCTAGAGTCAGCTCTTCTGGTTTTAATGGAGTCTTCTCTACAGACATGGAAGTTGCCTGCCTATGAGCTTGGATGACTAGAGTAATTTGACTTTGCTCCATATGTCTTAAATTGTCATAGGATAACCCGATATAGCTTTCTCATGGCAATAATTATGAATAAAGGGCTTTGGTGGCCTAGTGGCAAGAACCTGTGTTGTAACCCTGAAAGCACATGGTTCAAGGATTTCAGTTGCTCTGCAAAAGAATGGGCAATCTCTTCCCATGCTTGAAGGTCAACTATAGGTTGGTTCCAACTATATCATGCACTACAGTATGGGAAGACAGGTGTAAATGTGCTTTGTATTTTATATATATATATATATATACAATTTCTACAAATACTTGAGTGCTGCATTTAAGCTCTTTAAAACATTATGTTAAAATGAAATTATTTTTATAAATAAGAGAGTATTTGTTCATAATATGATAGGTAGTAATAAGATAAGGAGGGTTGGTGGCTTAGTGGTAAGGAGCTGTGCTTCCAACTCAAAGGCAAATGGTGCAGATCCACCAGGCGCTCTGGTGGAGAAAGATGTCCAGTCATCTTCCATCCAATTTACTGTTTCTTAAAAGCGCTGGAGAATCAGCTATGCACTGGCTCTGACTCAGTGGTACAGCAAAACAGCCCGTGTCCCAGTCTAAATGTGAAGTGTTGCACTTCTCATCAAATGGGTACATCCCTACTGGCTTAAATTCACTACTGGCTTCTCAGGAGAAAGATGAACAGTTTTCTCCCATTAAGATTTATAGCCTTGGAATCTCAGTGGAAGGGCACTGTGAGTCTTTACAGTCATATGTGGGTATAGGAAATAAAAAAGTGTCTCAAACAAACAAACAAACAAACAGACCAATAGAAGGAACCTTAGTGGTGCAAAGGTTATGTGCTTGCATACCAGCAAATTTTTAAAAACAGAGACTGTGAAGTAGAAATAAGATAAAACTAAGTTGAATATGGATCCTGGCTGAGAGCAGAAAATATCAGAAGAATGTCAATTTGTGCTTCATTGACTATGTAAAGGGATTTGACTGTGCAGATCATAACAAATAATGGGGATAATTAGAAATCTGATAAGAATGGAAATCCCAGAACATATACTTGTGCCCATGCAAAACCTGCATCAAGAAGCTATTGTGCATAGAAAGGGAACACTACATGGCTTAAATTAAGAAAAGTGCATGTCAGGCTTGTATACTCTCTCCATACATAATCAATTTATTAATGAAATTATTTAAAAAGCTTGACTCTATGAAGAAAAATGTGGTGTCGGGGTTAGAGGAAGACGAATCAATAACTTTTGGTATGCAGATGACACAACCTTGCTTGCTGAAAATGAGAAGGCCTTGCTGTAGAAAATCAACACTGCACACTTCAATATGGATTACATCTCAAGGTCAATATAACAAAAATTCCCACAACTGGACTGATAGGTAACATCTTGATGGGAAAAGACTGATACTGTCGATGACTTCATTTTATTTGGAATCATGCTCAGTACCCTTGGTCTCAGCAGTCAGGAGATCAGTAGACATTTTGCACTAGGAAAATCTGCAGTCAGGGACCTCTCCAAATTGCTGAGGAGCAGTGAAGGTAGTTTGAGGACTAACTTGCTCATGATTCAGTCCTTTCAGTCACTTGCTATGCCTCTGAGAGCTGGACAATGAATAAGAACAACAGAAGAAAAGTTGATGCCTTTGAGTTGAGAATATCCCATGGACTGTCAAAATAACAAATAGATATGTCTTGGAAAAGGTGAAGCCAGCTTGCTCTGTGGAGGCAAGTATGGTTGAGCTTCATCTTGCATACTTTGGGCATGTTGCTAGGAGAGGCTATTCTTTAGAGAAGGATAACATACTTGGAAAGGTAGGTAGAGGTATAGCAAAGGAGAGAAAGACCCTCCATTAGATGATTTAACACAGTGACTGCAGCCTTGGCTCATGTGTATCAGAGATTGTGAGATTGTCACAGAATAGGACAAGATCTTTTGTTCATAAAGTCAGTGTGAATTATACTTGACTCAATGACACCTGTCAATGGCAAGATGAAGAATGCAAAAATAATGGGGCAACACAAATCACAGGTGCAGATGGTTGGAGATGAGTTAGAAATATGGTGTAAACAATTCTTGTTACTATTGAATGAAAGACAAGTACACAGACCAAATCATTGTTATACGCAGGGAAATTGGACTTAGGAAAGGGAATTCCTAAATTTTTTATTAGAAAGCAAAGTGCCTAAGAGAATCAGTTATTTGTTTGCATCCCACCAATTCAGTTGCCAAAATGTTAAGAATGACCCAGACATCCATCCATAGATGGACCAGTATTAGGTTCAGGATGTCCTACAATTCTGCATAATATCAAGCTTGAGAGAGAAATTTGTAATCTGTCTGTAGAAAAAAAAGTGCAAAATCACCTGGCAAAAGTTATATAAATAGAGTGATTAACGGATGGAAATATTAAAATCTGCTATATCAACTTTATTTTTTCTCTCTCCAGCACTAAAATAAGCACCATTAACAGAACTTAGTTTGCTAATACATGTCTATTTCCTCAACTCTTAAAACATAATTTCAAATAGGCCATCAATCAATCTTTTTAAATGTATTATTTGAGCTTTGAAAATAGGTTATATACAGTCTGACAGTGGGGGTTGGGAGGAGAATAGGATAAGAGTGGACAATGACTATTTCATTGCAACAAATGGAAAACAGAACTGTTTAAAAATGAAGATATGATTAGGCATTATATGTACAACAACAACCCAGAATAAGTGATATATAATTGTAAAGGGGACTAAAGGCTGTGGGGAGGCAGGTAATTGTGCAACAATGAGTGATTATTATTATTTTTTTTAAAGTGGACTGGAGGAGGGAGGGGAGAGGGTAAGAGGTAAAATATGCAACAATGAATGAATGAAAATCTAACTTCTCTGTAAAGGTTCATTAAAATCACAACTGAAATAAAATTGTATTTATAACAAAAGAAAATAGCTATATAAAAGGGTTTTTTGTAATCCATTGGTGAAAAAACAATGTGAAGGCAATCTATTTTTTCCTACATTATTGTTATTTGCTTTGACTTATGGCAATTTGTACATAAAGGAAGAAAATGTTTAAAAGAGTTTTGCACCATCTTCATGTTCATTGGTGTGTTCAAGCCATGGCACAACATAGCAGGCATATTGTGAATTTATCTCCTTGAAAGTTTCCTTTAATTTTTCAGGCTTTCTGGTTACCAAATATCATGACCTGCTCCAATGACTAGTCTCTGCTGATGGCATGTTTAAAGGAAGTATGTCAAAATTAGAACAATATTCTGTGACACATAATGTTTTTGATTGCCTGATTTCCAGATGTAGAATCACCAATTTCTTAGCCTATGTTAGTCTTTTTTTTTTTTACTTTTTTTTATTAAATTTTATTAGTTTTAATGAACATTTACAGGGATTTTGGGTTTTCATTCCTTCATTGCTGCACCAAGCCTATGTTAGTCTTAAAGACTTGGAGAAAAGACATAATGCTTGGAAATCTGTGGAGTTGGCAAAAGAGAGAAAAACAGATCCTCAAACAGATGGATTGAAATAGAGACTGTGGCAATGGATTCCAGTATGTCAGAAATGTAAAGATGGCACAGAATAAGACAGAGTTCAGATCTGTTGTTTACAGGGTTGCTGTGAGCCATATTCAACTTGACAGCATCTAACACAACAGTAACATGTCTTGGACTCGCTAAATAGTAATTCTTACTCCTGAGCTCTCTAGAAATGAACAAAGAATATTGGACAAGTTTCTTAGCTCAACTTCTCCTATGTTTACTTGTGATTTCCTTTGTTTTCTCAGAGGGATTGATCCCAAGATCTCTCCTGAAGAAATTTCTAGTACAACAAATTTCATTTTAATTTATACTCCCAGATGAACTTAATTTGTAATACACATAAACTGATTAAATGTGTCATAATAATCATAATTCACTAAGTATCTTTAGTTATTACATCAA
Organism: Elephantulus edwardii; assembly: GCF_000299155.1. Lineage (NCBI taxonomy): Eukaryota > Metazoa > Chordata > Mammalia > Macroscelidea > Macroscelididae > Elephantulus > Elephantulus edwardii. Next base: position 37,020,122 of record NW_006399755.1, on the reverse strand, counting down.
CTTTCTTTTATTTTGTTGTTTATTTCACATGCAAGCAAGATTTTACTGAAGATTATCCAAAAAGTACTAAAACAGCACATCAGCAGAGAACTACCAGAAGTCCAGGCTGGGTTTAGAAGGGGTCGTGGTACTAGGGATATTGTAACTGATGTTAGATGGATCTTAGCTGAAAGTACGGAATACCAGAGGAATGTCTATCTGTGTTTCATTGACTATGCAAAGGTATTTGACTGTGTGGATCATAACAAACTATGGCTGACTCTGAGAATGGGACTCCCAGAACACTTGATCATGCTAATGCAAAACCTATACTTGGATCAGGAGGCAGTCGTCAGCAAAGAGCAAGGGAACACTGTATGGTTCAAAATTGGGTAGGGCGTACGCCAGGGATGCATCCTATCTCCATACTTTTTCAACCTATATGCAGAACAGATTATCTGGGAGGCTGGGCTCTATGAGGAGAAATGTGGGGTCAAGATTGGTGGATTATTTATCAACAATCTGTGTTATGCAGATGACACAACCCTGCTTGCTGAAACTGAAGAGGACCTGAAGCACCTGCTGCAGAGGGTCAAGGACTGCAGCCTACAATATGGATTGAGGCTCAATGTCAAGTTGGCAGCATCAGGATGGATGGTGAAGAGATTGAGATTGTACACAGCTTTAATTTGCTTGGCTCCACAGTCAATAGTCTTGGCACCAGCAGCCAGGAAATTAAAAGGCGCATTGCCATGGGAAAGTCTGCTGTTAGGGACCTCTCCAAAGTACTGAAGAGCAATGGTGTCACTCTGGAGACTAAGGTGCATCTGATACAGGCCATGGTCTTCGCAATCACTTGTTATACATCAGAGAGTTGGACAATGACCAAGGAGGATAGAAGGAGAATTGATGCCTTTGAGCTGTGGTGCTGGAGAAGAGTATTGAGAGTACCATGGACTGCTAGGAAAACAAACAGATTTGTCCTGGAAAGGGTTAAACCGGGTGGCTCCTTGGAGGCAAGGATTCTGAGGCTCCGTCTAACATACTTTGGACATGTTGTGAGGAGAGACGGGTCCTTGGAGAAGGACATCATGCTTGGGAGGGTGGAGGGACAGTGCAGGAGGTGAAGGCCCTCTATGAGGTGGATTGATTCAGTGACTGGGATAATCGGGATTGGAGTGTCAGAGGCAGTGCGATTGGCACAGGACAGAGCAGAGTTTAGGGCTGTTGTACATAGGGTCCCTATGAGTTGCAAGCGACTCGACAGCACATAACAACAAAGAACAACAAATATAGCCTTCTTATAAGGGGAAAAGGCATGAGTTTTCTTGCTTCTTGTGAATAATAAAGTTCATAACCATACCTACAAACTTAGTGTACAACTACTTGTTTGTTATGCATGGTTTAGGGAGGGAGATTTAAGAATCCATACTTAATTTTAGCACAACACACAGTTCAGCCTGTGTTAAATACAAAAATATTTTATTAGGTATACTTAATGAATGGCAGAGAAATGTTATGTTTGACGCAACTTCTTGATTTGTTTATCAAATCCTTGCTGGCAATTCAAGACATTTCTAATGTTGGTAACTTTTAAACATCAATTTATAAGAACTCTCATATATAAATATTTGAGAGCTATAGAGATACAGTATGCAGATATATTGACAGAGCTAGATATAAAGATACATTATGCGCATATACACACACACACACACATACATATGTTGTTACAACCCTATGTACAACAGCTCTGAGTCCTGCTCTATCTTTAGCCAGCCTTATTGTCTCTAACACACCTACCCCTATTACCCTAGTGATTGAGTCAATCCATTTCATCAAGGATCTTCCTCTCTTGCCCTGTCCCTCCATTCCTCCAAGCATGGCGTCCCTATCCATGGATTGGTTGCTCCTTGTAATATGGTCAAAATATATCAGACGGAATTTCAGCATCCTTACTTCCAAGAAGCAGCCTGTTTTCACACTTTCCAGGAGGAATTTGTTTGTTCTCCTGGCAGTCCATGGTGTATATTCAATATTCTTCTCCAGCGCTACAGCTCAAAGATATTGATTATTTGTCTATCATCCTTAGTCATAGTCCAGCTCTCTGGTGCATAGAAGTATGTGAAGACCATGATCTGGATTAGGCACACTTTAGTTGCTAGACTGACAGCATTGCTCTTCATTACTATGGAGAGGTCCCTGACAACAGATTTTCTCAGTACAATTTGTCTTTTGATTTCCTGACTGCTGGTACCAAGAGTGTTGATTGGGGAGCCTAGCAAACAAAAGCCGTTACAATCTCAATCTCTTCACCATCTCTCATGATGCTGCCAATCTTCCCAGTGGTGAGAGTCTTTGTTTCCTTGATTGATGTTGAGCTTCAATCCATAATAAAAGCTGCAGTCCTTGACCTTTTGCAACAAATGTCTCATACATATATGTGTGTGTGTATATATGTGTTGAGGCGGGAGAGAGAGAGCGAGAGAGATGATGAGGGATGAATCCGGGGAGAAAGAGAGAGAGAGAGGGAGAGATTTCTGGGTGGGCTGTTTTGCAGAGTTGTACTGCTAACAAAGCAACCACTCTTCTCTAGTGATTCCAATTTATCAGTTATTCAGTGGGAGAAGAAAGTACAGTCTCTTCACATGAAATTAATATATTTAAAGCCTTGGAAACATGCTAGATGCTTTTTTTTTTTTTAGCTTTGAAAATGCCAGCGTAAAATGTTGCTTGATAAGCAATGAGCACACACTTAACATCCAGGGCTTGATATCTAAATGTAATTTGCAATTAAAATGAGAAGTCCTTTGAAGGAATAGTTGGATTCAGTCTCCACAAATACATGGTCAGAGAAAGTATAAGTCAAGCCTGAAAACATCTTTTTTAAAATGCAGAATGTTAAGAAATTCTTAAAAAGAGAGTATATTGGTTATTTGTTATCCAACGTCTGAAAATATTTCTTATTATTTGCGATCTAGAAGCAATAAGAATTTTCCATTGGATAAGATATCAAAGTTTTGGGTTTTCTCTGCTCTCTTTCACAACATTTTCAGCTAATTCTCTTCCAATTGCACACTTTTCCTGTCATTCCAAATGACATCATTGCAAATAATTGTTAGCAGCCAAAAAAATTTTAACACTATTTCCCATCTTGTCCTTCTTAAATATACATATAGCAGACAGGTAAATTTCTTTTAGGTTATCAGGGGGATGGCTTTACTAATTTCTTTTTCAATTTTCATTACAGGCATCATTACCTTTCAGGGTCTAGAATCCATTTCATTGTTTCTGTTCTATGATTGCTACCATTGCCAAATATTTTTAGAATTTTTATGACAGTACCAATTTCCAGAAAGCAATTTCTATACTGGTTGGGGTAATTGACTTTGGCTTCTAATAGAGATGATTTTTGATATTTCAGTGGCTTACCACCTTATAGGAGTCCTGGTGGCTTGTCTGTGTGCAGGTGTTCTGCTGACCTCAAGGCAATGCGTTCTATTCCTCCACCACTCAATAGGAGAAAGATATTAGCATAAAATTTACAGCTTCTTGAAAACCCACTGCAAGATCATTTCTGACTCTACAGTGCTGAGTTTGGCATTGAGAGCACATTAAACTTTTTTATTTTATTTTATTAATTTTAATAAACATTTACAGAGATTTTGGATTTCCATTCATTCACTGTTGTACTTTTTTTCTCTACTTACCACCCCCCTGCCCATTTCGTTCCTCTCTTTGAAAAGCAAAAAATAAATTCTTCGTTGGTATACAATTGCCGCCGCCCCTGCTCCCCCAAACTTTTAATGTACTTAAACATACCATACTTAAAATTATCTCATGTGGTAACTAGAAGTTATGACTACCAACATCACTGGAAGTGAGAACATGGAAATGAAGGATTTTAAATGAAATGTGGAATATCCTGCCCTAGGAATTATTAATGTTTTGTCTCCATCCTTTTAGATTGAAATAAGTTACATGACATCCTTCTTTTCCTCTTATATAATATTTTGTCCATTACTATGTATTTCAATCCATATTGAAGGCAGCAGTCCTTGATCCTCTACAGCAAGTGTTCCAGATCCTCCTCAGTTTCAGCAAGCAGGGTGTGTCATCTGCATAATGCAGATTGTTGATGGGTCTTCCTCCAATCTTGATGCCATATTTCTCCTCATAGAACCCAGCCTTCCAGCTAATCTGTTCTGCATATAAATTAGAAAGTTATGGATATAGGACACAACCATGGCATATACACTTTCCAATTGTGAACCATGTAGTGTTTCCTTGTTCTGTTCTGATGACTGTCTCTTGGTCCAGGTATAGGATTTTCCTAGTACAATCAAGTGTTCTGGGATTCTCATTCTCAGAGTCAGCCACTGATTGTTGTGATCCACATGGTCAAATGCCTTTGCACAGTCAATGGAACATAGATAGACATTCCTCTGATACTGTCTGCTTTCAGCGAGATCCATCTAACATTAGCTATAATATTCCAAGTACTACTACCTCTTCTAATCCCAGCCAGCACTTCTGGCAGTTCTCTGTTGATGTGTTGTTTCAGTTGTTTTTGGATAACATTCTGCCGAATCTTGCTTGCATGTGATATTGATGATGTTGTTCGATAATTTCCACACTCTGTCCGATCAGCTTCCTTTGGAATGGGAACAATATAGTTCTCTTCCAGTCAGTTGGTCAAGCGGCTGTTCTCCAGATTTTCTGGTACAACTTGGTGAGCACATCTAGGGTAGCATCTATTTGTTGAAATATATCTGTTGATATATTGTCATTCCTGGGGCCTTGTTTTTTGCTAATTCTTTCAGAGCAGCTTGAACTTCCTCCTTCATCACCATAGGCTCTTGCTCACACATTATTTCATGAAATTCTTCTCTGTGTGCAAATTCCTTTTGGTGCAATGACTTTGTATATTCTTTCCATCCTCTTTTAATACATCCTGGATCATGCAATATTCTGCTGAAAGCATACTAAGTATTGCAACTTGAGGCTGGAGTCTGTTCTTCAGTTCCTTGAGCTTAAGAAATGCTGAGCAAGTTCAGCCCATTTGATTTTTTAATTCCAGCTTGTTACACATTTCATTTTAATACTTTACTTTGTCTTCATGGGCTGCCCTTTGAAATCTTCTGTTCAGCTTCTTAATATCTTGATTTCTTCCCTCTGCTTTGACTTCTTTGCAATATTCAGAGTTTTTTCTGACATTCATTTTGGTTTTTTCTTCCTCCTGTCTTTGTAATGACCTTTTTCACTCTTCCTGGATGATAATCTTGATGTCCTCACATAATTCATCTCATCTTCACTCACATCTGATATACGTTAGACATGTTGCAAGGAAAGACAGGTCCTTGGAGAAGGACATCATGCTTGGCAGGGTGGAGAAAAAGCACAGGAGAGAAAGACCCTCAATGAGATGGATCAATTCAGCCACTGGGGTAATGGGGGTGGGTGTGTCACAGACAAAAAACTGGCATAGAATAGAGCAGAGTTTAGGGCTGTTGTACGTAGCGTTGCTATATTACTCAATGATGCATTACAACAACAACTATATATTTGTGTAGCTTACATGTATTTTTTTATAATTATTTACTGGTTTGCATACCGTTGGTCACATACATAATGTTTTGTACATGTATTTTCGGTTTTATACATTAATTCATATATATTATGTTGTTGTTATTGTTGTGTACTGTGGAGTCAGAAGCTACTCATAGCTGACTCTCAGTGAGTCTTCAGAAGCAGTAAATTTCACTTAAAGGAGATTGTGCCTCTTTCTCCTGCAGAGCAGCTGCTGAATTTGAACTGCATGCCTTCAGGATTGCAACGTAGCTTCTTACCAATAAGCTATAAGAGCTTATACAATTAATTTTGATTAATTAAGAATACATGGGTGTGTTGCTTTTTTTAAACTGTTCAAACAACCATATATTTTTTCAACCTTTTTGAAAAATTTCATTGTGATTTATTTATAAAGTTTAAATACATTGATTTTTACACTAGATCTTTCTCATTTCCTTCACCTCTCCACCCCCATCAAATTGTGTGACCCTATGATTAGCTATCCCCCACCCCTCCATCACACCCTCACCCCTCTGCTTATACCCTCCAATGCCCCTCCCCCATCTCATATCCTCATTCTTTTTCTACAATACATGCATTTTTAAAACATTTATCTCAAAATTAAAACTCCCTGCCAACAAGTTGATTCCAAACCTTTCATCAGGTTTTCAAGTTATAAGTGGAAATTAAAAACAATGTCCATTTTTTCTTTTAATAATAGTAATGTGCCCTGACCTCAAAACCTACTACACAGCAGTAGAAACCAAAACAGTCTGGTACTTGTACAATGACTGGCACATAGACCAATGGAACAGATTGAGAACCCAGAAACAGACCTTTCTATCTATGGTCAACTGATATTCGACAAGGATATAAAACCTATCAAGTGGGAAAATGACAACCTCTTCAACAAATGGTGCTGGCAAAACTTTTCCAACAGAGTAAAAGAAAGCCTACCAACTGGAAACAAGCCTTAGGCAATACAGTTTCAGATTAGGGTCTCATAACATACCATAGAGGGTGAAACCAAATTTCTCCTTGGAGGCTAGGGTTTTGAAGTTCTATCTCATACTTTTCGTAAATAGCCAGAAGAAACTGGTCTTTGGAGAAGGACATCATGCTTGGAAGAGTGGAGGGAGAGGAAGATCCCCGATGAGATGAATTGACACAGTAACTGGGGCAATAGAGGTTGGTGTGTCAGAATTAGTGAGACTGGCTCAGGGCTTTTAAAAAAGGTTCAGAGTTGCTGTACATAGGTTCGCTATGTGTCTCAGGTGACTCGACAGCACATAACAACAATATGAATGAAACATAATGTAAAGGAATTATTACATTAAAAAGGAATAAAAATATTTTTAAAATAATAGTAGCATAATATATACAAGTATGTTGTTGTTGTTACATAGACATAGTGATGTATTTATCACTGAATAATATTCCATTGTGTGGATGTACCACAATTTCTTTTTTCATTTCCTATAGAACAATGCCTTGGTAACACCCAAATTTTAGAAATTATCAATACAACTCCTTAAACATGTGTGTGAACATAAGACTTCAAGCATTTATGTAAATGGCATTGAGATTAGTTACTGGATCAAATGATAACAATTGTTTTTAGGTTTGGAAGAGATATCTAGAGCATGTCTCAAAGTAATTCTTCTGTTTTGCATTCCGACCAGTGATAAGAATTCCTGTTGCTCTAAATATTTGCCAGAAATTTATGACTGTATTCTGCATTTCAACATTTTGTTAGGTGTATATGTGCGTCCTTGCCTTAATTTGAAATCCGATGTCTTACTCTCTAGGGTGTTGTCCTACTAACCCAAGAGCCATTCCACTCTAGAGGTATATATTCATACTTCTCTGGAGGGATGTATCTATCAGCAGCTCTTGGGGAGAAAGGTGAACAATTTAAGTCTAATAGTCATTGCCTCAGAAACTCACTGGAGGCTCAGCTGAGTCAGTTCTAACTTGAAAATGAGAAAATTAGAAAGATATGTCATATTGAGAATATTTCGTATGCTTATTTTCCATCTCCTCTTTATATTTATATAAGATATTTATGTTTTATCATTATCTGCATCTTATGTGAGGGATATTTTTCAGCATTCTCTGAATATTTTGGATGTTCTTGTTGTTTTCTTTGTGCCATCAAGTTGACTGTGACTCAGATGAACCCTGTGTATGATAGATCTGAACCCTGTCCTATCTGAAGCCAATCTCCAACCCACCTATCCGTTACCCCAGTTACTGTGTCATTCCATTTCACCCAGTCTTCCTATCTGGTACTGTCTCTCCACCCTTCCAAGCATGATTTCTTTCTCCAAGGACTGGCCCCCTCTGGAAATATGCCCAAAGTATGTAAGATGGAGCTCCAAAATCCTTACCTCAATGGAGCAGCTTGGTTTGAGCCTCTCCAGGAAGACCTAGTCTTGGTAGTCCATTGTATGTTCAGTACTCTTCTCCAGCACCACAACTCAAAGACATTGATTCTTCCATCATCCTTGATCATTGTCCAGTTCTCTGATGCATAGATGGAATGGTAAAGGGCATGGCTTGGATAGGTATACCTTTGTCTCTAGATTGAAATCATTGCTCTTCAGCATTGTGGGAAAATCTGACAGCAGATTTTCCTAATGCAGTCTGTCTTTTTAAATTCCTGATTGCTGGTGCTAATAGTGTTTATTGTGGAACCAAGCAAGCAGAAATTATTAATAATCTCAATCTCTACTTTATCAATAATGGTGCTGCCAATTGGCCCAGTGGCAAGAATCTTTTTTTTGTGTGTTTTTTCAATTTTTTAAAATTGATATTTAATGATACAGCTCTTGACCCTCTGCAGCAAATGCCTGCAGTTCAGGCAAGCAAGGTTGTATTATCTACATTACACAGGTGGCTGATGAGTCTTCTTCCACTCCTGATTCCACATAAAACTTAGCCTCTCTAATGATCTGTTCCACATATAGATTGAAAAGATATGGGGATAGGATATATCCCTGACACACATTGCTGATTTTGTATCATGCAGTATTTCCTTGCTCTGTTCTGACGACGGCTTTCTTGGCCAAATATAAGTTTTGCATGAACACAATTAAGTGCTCTGGGATTTCCATTCTTCTTAAGATTAGCTGCAATTTGTTGTGATCCACATTATCAAATGCCTTTGCATGGCCAATGAAACACAGATAGACAGACATTCCTCCGGCACTCTCTGCTTTTAGCTAAGATCCATCTAACATTGGGTATATAGTCCTAGTGTGTAGGCCTCTTTTAAACCCAGCTTGTCCATCTGACATTTCTTTGTCAATGTACTGTTTCAGCCATTTTTAGATAGTCTTCGGCAGAATCTTGCTTGTGTGTGATTAGTCATATTGTTCAATAATTCCCACACTCTGTGAGATCATCTTTTTTTCCCCCTTTTTCTTTTTTTGGAATGGGAATAAATATGGATCTCTTCCAGTCAGTTCGCCAGTTGTTTGCTAGGTTTCATGGCACAACCTGGTGAACTCACCCAGAGCATCAATGCTTTAATGTGAAATCTGAATGGCATACTCTGTAGGGTTTTGCACTGCTAACCCGAGAGCCATGCACCTCTGGAGGTATGTATCCATTAGCAGCTCCTTAGAAGAAAGATGAACAATCTAAGCCTAGCAATTTACTGCCTCAGAAACTCACTGGGGGCTCAGCTATGAGTCAGTTCTTGCTTAAAATAGAAAAAATAAGAATAATATGTTCTATCCTATCTGTGTATCTTTTTATAGGGGATGTTTATTTTTTATTATATTACCCATTTTTAGGTAAGAATTTTAGTCCCCTAATATTTTTCAGAGTTAGTCTCCTAATATTTTTTCAGAGTTATTTGAGTATCCTGACACAAATCTTTCATCAGCCATTTTGCATCAATTTTTGTGAAAGAAGTAGAAGTTCAGTTTGTCCTGCACTATATGTTTAAAAGCTTATCCTATTTTCACTGGGTTACTTTTGCTTCTTTACAAAGTTCAGTTGTCTATATTTGTGTGGATAAACATCTGGATTTTTATACCATGTTCTGTTGATGTAGTTGTTGTGTACTGTCCAGTCAGAACCGACCGATAGCTGACCCTCTGGCGGGTTTTCAGAAGTAGTTCATTGCACAGGAGGAGATGGCCCATCCATGTTCTGATAATAAATTTCTCTATATTTTTTATCAATTTCACATAGTGTTGATTGAGTATAGGAACTAGCCTTGTACTGTTGTTATTGTAAGATGTTGTGAGTTAACATATGCATAGTTAACCAATGAACAATGGAACAGAACCTTGCCCTATCCTGCACCGTTCTCAAGATCTCCAAAATCTTCAAGTCCATAGATGCAACCATCATGCCAACCCATTTCCTTGAGGTTCTTCCTCTTTCACCTACCTTCTACCTTTCTGAGCATAAGTCTCTTTCCAATGAGAAGTCTACTCTATGTGAGAGCCGACTCTTTCCTTGCCTCTAAGAAACACCTTGGTTGTACTTCCTTCGAGATAGATTTGTTTGTCCTTTTGGCAGTCTAAGGAATATGTAGAGAGCCGCCAACCCAAATGTACATGGTTTGGATTGGCCTGCTACTCCATAGGAGAAAGATGGGTATTATCCTCCAGCCTGCTGAAAGCCTGCTAGAGGGTCAGCTATGGGTTGGCTCTGACACCACAGTATGTACCAATAACAAGGGATACCCAATATTCTTCCACAACACCTCAGTAAAAAAAAATCCAGATCCATTTTTTATTCAATATTTCATATTCATTGTCAAACTTTCAGATGCTTAGGAAGAAATTGAAAAGACTATGATTTGGAAAAGACACTTAGTTTTTAAAGTGACATTGATGTTCTCTCTTGTTATGCAGCCTTTGTTTAGAATTGACCCATAGCTACCATCCAACAGGTTTTCATAGACCCTAAATTGCAATGCTGGAGATAGCCTATCTTTCTCTCATGGAGAAGCTGGTGGATTCAAAATGTTGCCTTCAGATTGATAGCACAGCTCATTAACACTAAACCACTTTGAAGAGTCATCAACAACAGATTTTCCCAAGGCAGCTTGTCTTGAGTTCTTGTATGGGTATTAATTGTGGACCCAAGTAAAAGGAAGTCTTTAGCAGTTTCAATCTTTAATCCATCGATCATGATGCTATTGGTATGGTAGTAAGAATTTTTGTCAGGGGAGCTCTGGTGGCCTAGTGGTAAGGAGCTGCAACTACAATCCCAGAGGCACACAGTTCGAATCCACCAGATGCTCTGCCAGGGAAGGAGGGACAATCTCCTCCTGTACCAGTCAGATCTGATTTGACGGTACACTCACACAAAAACAATAA
>NW_006399755.1:37002525-37009130 GCF_000299155.1 Elephantulus edwardii | reverse complement strand
TAAAAAAAGAATTTTTGTCTTCTTTATGTCATATATTAATCCTTGTAAAATTATATATGTACCTATATCACTCATAGTCTGTATATTATGATTTCCTGCCCTTCCCAGACTACAAGATTATGGACCCCGTCCATGTTTGAGGTCTGAGGGACCTATTTTGCCTTTTATTTGTCTGAGCATTTGCCCAGAAGCTCCAAACTATAGCCTGTTAAAAACTCCACATCAAAACTCACCTCAGTCTCTTAATCTACTCCCACATTTTACATCCTACTTTTCTCTGGCTTTATTTATCACTTGCTCTTTATGACTTTTTTCATTCCCTCCATCTTCCTTCAATCTTTTTCTCCTTTCTTCTCTGATTTTATTTAATAACATTTTCTCATGTTGTTATTATTTTTCCAGCCTCTGTGTAAAATTTTAAACATACAAGTAATGCAAATATAGCCAATGTTTCATTTCTCAAATATCTTGCAATAAGTGGGGATCATGTTCTGGCTTTGTCTTAGAAATCTCTGAACCTTAAAATGACCAATAAAACATTCTTAGTCACATTTTCATCATAGTTTTGTGTACCATTTAGCACTCATTTTATTAGGTGGAAGTCCACAGATCATAGAACAAAAATAAAAATCTATATTCTGCCACTTCACTAAGGAATAAAATCACATAAAAGTAGAAGTGAGACCGCAAAGAAGGGAAAACATCAAAGCATACATTACTGAGCTGGTCACAATTTTCTAGTAAGTATAGCTGAAAGCTCGTTCTTCTTGAATTACCTTCAGAGTGTCTTTATCAAGTACTTCCTGTTGGAATAACCTCTTAGAGGAAAGAAGGAAAACAAATATATCCTTTGGACCTCTACTAACTCTTGTTCGTCGTTCTGATTAGTCAAACTCCATCTCATGTGTTACTGATTTCTCTAGACTTCTGAGTTTCCAAGAGTAAAATCAAGTTTCTCTGGGTCAGTGTGCAGATATCTCACCCAGTCTTTGTCAACGGGTACTTCTTATCTAGCTCCCTAATCAAAAGGAGTAAACAGCAGGTCCCAGAGGATAAATTTATGGCCAAGTGGACTGGGCAAGTCATTGCTAGTGTTTCTAAGAAAAGGAATGAGTCCTGTACTTGGAAGAAATAAGCTTACTCATAGTTGCACCATTCAGAGGTAGCCTGTACTAAGAATCTGATTAATCTATCAAGTAAATATTCAATTGGATTATTTTCTCTGTGTTTGTGAAGTTCATAGTCTAGGAGAAGAAATTATAGGAGAGACAAAACTGCTTTGAAGCATAAACAAAGCCCTGTGCCTCAAAGGGACTGGGAACATCTTAATAGAATAGGAGCCATTTGGGGTGGATTTTAGAGTAATAACAGGCATTTTTATCTATAAAGAGATTGTTGTAATTACATCAATGTCCCACAAAATGTGTTTCTCTAAATTAGTTTCTTGAGGTGCTGATTAATCCATTCATTCACACACCAAAATCTGTATTATACATATATTCTGTTAATATAAAGCCAGAAAAGTAAAATCTATATTTTCCAGATTTTCACATAGCTAAGTGAGCAAGGATTTTTTCATGCAAATAGCCTGGATCAGGAGCATCTTAGTCTCTAGAGTGACATTCTCTTCAGGGATCTGGGAAGATAAACTATAGAAAAGATTAAACAGAAGTAGAATAAATTCTTGAGGGTTAACAGAGATAAGAAGGAATGGGAAAGGGAGCAAAATTAAGAAATAGGCAAACTGAAAAATGGTAACATAAAATTAGGGTTTGAATAGATATTTTAATTCGTAAAAAAATTCCAATGGATAATTCTTTCAGATGTACCTCACCAGGCTTTTCTTTAAAGATACCGCTACATGAATCTACCTGCTAGCATCCAAGTACAATAACTTTTAGATATCAATTCTTTAGAAAATTCTATTTTTCCATTTTTTTTAGTATGATGGCTTCAGTTCTGAGAGAGGTAAACTAGAACTAGAAAATGTTTTAGTTAAGACTCAAGTTTAGATTTTCCAGGAAACTTGTTTGCTTGGCTCAAAATACTGTTTTGACAAAGGAATTCCCTGAACAGCTAGAGCTTACAGGCCTTTGGAGTGGTGCAAAAATCACTTCTCAAAATTAATTCAACACACTCCAATGATCTGAAGTAATATTTAGCAAAATCTCTAAGATTTATAATCATATGCCTTTACAAAAGAGGAATTTGTCTTTGGGTGCCAACTCAACAAACCCTGTGCCTTTGAATTGATACAACTGATATACCTAAGTGGAATTACCACCACCACCCCCCAAACACTGTATATATTTATGGAAGCATACTGCCACATCTTTCTCTTTGTGGTGTTCAAACAGCTTAACTTTTAAGTTATTAAGTGCTGTAACCACTCTACCACAATGACATTTTCTCTCTGATTGTCAGTCACTGTTAAGCTAGTCAGTATAATTCATTTTAAGTGTGACTGTTTATAGGAACTGTGTAATTTGGTTAAGCAATCAGAAAAGATAGGTATTACCTTTCTTTGGGAAATTGATATTTTTAAAGACTACATTTTAGCTTAAAAGAAATCAATGAGCACTTTAATTGTTACTCTACTCTCTTACCTTCTTGAATAAATTGTATTTAGAGGTCACAGTCTCTGAGTTTCAGGTGATGCTGCCCAGGCAAGTAAAAGCCATGAGACTGGCTCACTGATCCACAGAAAACCAATTTCCCTTCCAAATTGAAAGGTCTTTTTCAGAAAAAGACCATAAATGAACTAGACTCTTGAAGTTGTTTTCATCCCTAAGAGCCATGGTTCTAGGCCCATAAAAGATACATGCACAAAATAAAAAAAGAAAACTGTCACCTGATTGAAGAAGCAAGCCAACACTGAAGATGAATGATTCATGAAATAGTTTTCCTATCACTGCCCCTAAAATATTTTCGGCAGTAAAAATGTGTTTTGAATTGAGAAAGGTTATGGTCTTTTCTACATTTGTGTAAACCCTTTCCATTTTTTTTAAATCCTCTGCATATATATCCAAGCCAAGTAACTTCTCAAAAAAACATCTTCTATATTTTGACCCAAGTATTTCTAACATCATATTGGATAGGCAGAACTCCTGGGAAAAGGACATCATGCTTGATAAAATAGAGAGCAAGCAAAAAAGAAACCTTTTAATAAGCTGATTTGAAACAATAGTTATAATAGTGGGTTAAAACATAACAAGAGTTAGTAGGATGGTATTGGACCAAGAAGGGTTTTTTTCTGCTATATATAAGGTTGTTAGGAGTTGCAACACAATCAACAGCACACAACAACTCTGTTTTGAAGCCATAATAATGTGCAAAAGAAGAGATATCTTTTTCTTAGGGGATTTATTAACAAGTGATAAAGATGAATATTAAAACATTAATATATAAACATACTTGAAAGCTATATGTGTGGGTTTATAATATTTTTCATCCTTTTTGTGAATAAAAACATTCCAAACAAATGCTTTTTTTCCACTTCACTTATTTCAGTATTAATAGGACTTTTACAAAAGATCTATGCAGCTAGGTACTAGGCTAGCAAGAATTGTTAGGCTTTGATGATAAATAGAATGATGCTAATTCATGACCTTCCACCATTAAGCCACCATAGAGAATTGAAGCTGAAGTGTATAATAAAAGGTCAACTACTCAGAGTTCACATACGGTGAATTTTGCAATCTTTTTTTCCAAAACAAACAGAGAGAAAAACATGTAAATGGAAGCTCTGAAAAGAAGGTTGCTACTTCTTGATTTGATAACCTTTTTGAGGTAGGTATAGCAAAGTAGAGAAAAATTGGTCTATATTTCTGAAAACAAACACAGTGCCTCACTTTTTAAGATGTTGTTGTTCTTATGTGCCATCAAGTCACCAGCAACTCATAGCGTCTCTGTGTACAATAGCCTTGAAGCCAGCTCTATCCTGAACCAGTCTCACTGAATCTGACACACCTGTCCTCATTACTCCAGTTACTGTATCAACCACCTCATCTGGGGTCTTACTCTTCTGCTTTATTACTCCAGCCTTTCAAGCATGATGTCCTTCTCTAAGGACTGGTCCTTTCTGGCCACATGCCTAAAGTATGTGAGACAGAGCTTCAAAATTCTGATCTTAAGGAGAAACTTGGTTTCAACAAGTGCAATACAGATCTCTTTGTTCTCTTGGCAGTCAATGGTATATTCAATATTCTTCTCCAGCACCACAGTTGAAAAGCATCAATTCATCTTCTGTTAATCTTAGTCATTGTCCAGCTCTCTGATGAATAACAAGTAATTGTGAAGAGCATGGCTCTTTCATTCTGGGAAATAGAATTTATTCATCCCCACAGTGTATCTGGCAACTTCCCCTACAATTATCTTGTTGTTGTCGTCGTCATTGTTATGTGCCGTTGAGTCACTTGCAACTAACAGTGATCCTATGTCTAACAGCCCTAAAACCAGCTCTGTCCTGTGCCAATCTCACTGTCTCCAACACACCCACCCCGATTGCCCCCGTCACTGAATCAATCCACCTCATAGAGGGTCTTTCCCTCCTGTGCTGTCCCTCTACCCTTCAAGGACTTGTCCCTCCTTGCAACATGTCCAAAGCATGTCAGACGAAGCCACAGAATCTTTGCCTCCAAGGAGCAGCCTGGTTTAATCCTCTCCAGGTTGAACCTATTCATCTACTTAGCAGTGCATGGTACATTCTATACTCTTCTCCAGCATCACAGCTCAACAGCATCAATTCTATCCTCCTATCTTTCTATCACTTTTATTCTTCTATCGTCCCTAGTCATTGTCCAGTTCTCTGATGCATAGCAAGTGATTGAAAAACCATGGCTTGTATCAGGTGCACCTTAGTCTCCAGAGTGACACAATTGCTCTTCAGTACTGTGGAGAGGTCCCTAACAGCAGATTTTTCCATTGCAATACATATCTTCATTTCCTGGCTGCTGTTGCCAAAAGTGTTGACTGTAGAGTTGAGAAAACTAAAGCTGTGTACAATCTTAATCTCTTCACCATCTATTTTGATGCTGCCATTTGGCCCAGTGGTAAGAATCTTTGTCTTCTTGATATTGAGTCTTAATCCATATTGAAGGCTGCAGTCCTTGACCCTCTGCAGCAAGTGCTTCAGGTGCTCCTCAGTTTCAGCAAGCAGGGTTGTGTTATGTGCATAACACAAATTGTTGATGGATCTTTCACAAATCCTAATGCCACACTTGTCCTCCTAAAACCCAGCCTCCCAGATAATCTGTTCTGCATATAGGTTCAAAAGGTATGTAGATAGGACTTAGTTGTTTAAAAATGTGGTAAGATATATGCTAGTTATTGATAGAAAACAAGCCACCCCAAAATTTAGTTGCAGACAATAAAACATATTTCTACTTCATGAGATTGTGGATACTGTTGGCATACAGGTGGTCTTCCTTGAGCTCAGTTGGACTTGGTTTGAAGTTATGGATTGTGTTCAAATACCACTTGCCTTCCATTTTCTTGGGATCATTGAGCTATGTGGAATATGTGTTCTTTCGACAATGCAAGAAACATAATAAAACAAATTCAATTACTTAAGAAAATGTCGACTTTTATTCTTATCAAGTCCCTAATATTTTTTTTTACTAAAGGAGCTCATATAACTGTTTCCAACATGAGTCGAGTCAAGAAATATACTCTAGTAAGAGGAACTGCTAATGCCTATTCGCTGAAAACATGTGTGCTTTATTGACTATACTAAGACAATTGTATAGATCATAATGATTTATGGATAAAATTGAGAAGAATGGAAATCTCAGAACACTTATTATACTTATACAAACCCTATAATCAGGGATGATTTTGGCAGAATGTTAAATGATCCAGGAAGTATTAAAGGAAGATGGAAAGAATATACTGAGTCACTGTATCGAAAGGAATTGGCAGACAGAAGAATTTCGTGAAACAACATATGAGCAAGAGCCTATGGTGATGAAAGAAGTTCAGGCTGCTTTGAAGGAAATGGCAAAAAATAAGGCTCCAGGAATAGACGGTATACCAACTGACATATTTCAGCTAACAGCTGCTGCCCTGGACATGCTCACCAAATTCTGCCAAGAAATATGGAGAACAACCACTTGGCATACTGACTGGAAGAGACCTATATTTGTTCCTATCCCAAAGAAAGGTGACCCAACAGAGTGTGGAAACTATAGAACAATCTCACAGATTTCACATGCAAGCAAGAGTTTACTGAAGATTATCCAAAAACGACTGGAATAGCACATCAGTAGAGAACTACCAGAAGTCCAGGCTGGGTTTAGAAGGGGTCGTGGTACTAGGGATATTGTAGCTGATGTTAGATGGATCTGAGATGAAAGCAGAGAATACCAGAGGAATGACTATCTGTGTTTCATTGACTATGTAAAGGCATTTGGCTGTGTGGATCATAACAAAGTGTGGCTGACTTTGAGAAGAATGGGAATACCAAAACACTTGATCGTGCTAATGTGAAACCTATACTTGGACCGGGAGGCAGTTGTCAGAACAGAGCAAGGGAACACTGCATGGTTCAAAATTGGGAAGGGCGTACGCCAGGGATGCATCCTATCTCCATACCTTTTCAACCTATA
>NW_006399755.1:37000066-37001790 GCF_000299155.1 Elephantulus edwardii | reverse complement strand
GGATTGATTCAGTGACTGGGATAATCGGGATGGGAGTGTCAGAGACAGTGCTATTGGCACAGGACAGAGCAGAGTTTAGGGCTGTTGTACATAAGGTCGCTATGAGTCGCAAGTGACTCAATGGCACATAACAACAACAACATACACAGAACAAGAAGCAGCTGTCTGAGTATAACAGAGAGACATTGCATGGTTTAAAATCAGGAAATGAGTGCATCAGGGATGTATATTTCCCTACACCTAATCAATCTGTGTGCATACCGATAATTCAAGAAGTTGGACTATATGAATAAGAATGTAGCATCAGAATTGGAGGTAGCCTCATCAAAAACCTCTGCTATACAGATAACATAATGTTGCTTCCAGAAAGTGAAGATGCCTTAAAATATTTACTGAAGCAACACTATAACCTTCCATATAGATTACATCTCAATGAATAAACCATAATCTTCACCACTGAACCAAAGGCAACACTATGACAGATGGAGAAAAGAAGAAAAAATTGAAGTTGTCAATGATTTAAGTTTATTTGGATCCAAATACACAAAATCCAATACACATGGTAGCAGTAGGCAAGGCATTAAAAAAAATCTGCCATCAAATGGTAAAGAACAGTGGTAAGGAAAGTTCAGTTTCAAGACTAAAGTGCATATGACCTAAGAAATGGTATTTTCAACTGTGTCCTACGTATCTGAATGTTGAACATTAAATAAGAAATACTTATTTGTATAATATATGCACGTAATGTAAGTATAATGATGAATAATAGTATTGAATATTCTTTGGATTATAATAAAAAAAGGAAAATATAAACCCACAAAAGAAATCTGTCTGGGAAGTGAATGTACGGTGCTCTTTCAAATAACCTTTGTATTATATACTATAGCCATGTTTTGAGCAAAAGATAATCCTTTTAAAAAGACTTCATGTTGGGAAAGGTAGAGGGTCTGAAAAAAAAAAAAAGAGAAGACTCTCAAGGAGACAGATTGCGACATTGCCTGAGGGCTTGAGCAGGGCTAAGATTTTGATGATGGTGTAATATAGAGCAAGGCTACAATCTGTTGTTCACAGGATCACAATGAGTTGTACTCAATTCAAAGGCACCAAATAACAAGAGAAACTCCAAAGGTGTATGATAAAGTGTATATTTAAGTTAGGTAGGAATTTGCTTACAATGATGCAGTCTAGTAAAGGTACCTACAGTCTAATTATGTCATTAATATCATATGCAAACAAAACATCACTGAAGATCTTTAAAAAAAATGGCTGAACAAAGACATGCCAGAATGTTAAACTGGATTTAAAAGAGGCTGTGGCACCATTGCGGATGTAAGCTGGACCCTGAAGGAAAGTAAAAAATACCAGGAGAATGTCTACTTATGCTTCATGATTATACAAAGGCATTTGATTGTGTGTATCATCACAAATTAGGACTAATGTGGAGAAGAATGAGAATGTCATAACACTTAATTGTGCTCATGGAAACCTATCAAGAAGCTGTTGTATGAAAAAAAAGCAAGAGAACAATAAATGGTTTAAAATAAAGAAATATGTAGATCAAGGTTGTCCCCTTTCAACATACCTACTCAGTCTATTTGAGGAAAAAATTATTCAAGAAGCTAGACTCTACAAAGAAAAAAAAATGACATTAGCATGTGAAGAAGACTTTTTAGTAACCTTTGGTATGCAGATTTTGTTGTTGTTGTTAAGTGCTGTCAAGTCCT
>NW_006399755.1:36980212-36981306 GCF_000299155.1 Elephantulus edwardii | reverse complement strand
GGCAGGTCAAACACTTGGGGGACCTTGATCAAACCTCTGCTGTCTCAATGTGCTCACCACTGGGTTCCTTACTCAAATTCCTGCTGTGCGTTTCGTACCCAGTGGTTTTTTCAGTGTTCCCTGCCTGGTGGCACTTACGCAGGTGCCCTCACACAACAGCCCCTGCTCCAGCAGGGTCCTGGATCCGACAGTATCTGACAAGTCAAGGTCAAATTCCCACCAACCCACTAGCCTCTGGCTGGTTTGCAGAGTTCACAGAAGCCAGCTGGCTGGCTCGTTTTGCGTAGCTGTTGTAGCCCAAGAGAGCTCAGCCAAATTTCCCACCAGTGGGTATGCCCTTAGGTGCTCTCCCAGGTAATCAACAATGACCCAGTAAACACAGCCAAGATTCTACCGGCCTTTCTCCTGCCAGGTTAGTTCCACAACAGCTCAGCTGATAGCTCTGGGTGATGGCTGGATCCGCAGTGGTGCCCTGAGGCCACAGGGCTGTGGTGGGGGCTGAGTTGCATGGTTGTGGAGCTGCAAGGGGGGCAGGTAAGGGGAGGAAAGCGAGGGACTAGGGGGCCTAAGGAGCACAGGTCTTGGACACTACCATCAAGAGATGGAAGTGGGGCTTGGGCACTGCTGGGGATTTATGCAGCAACACCCTGTGTGTTGGGGGTCACACAGGTGTGGGCTGCCGGGGGCGGTCACACAGTGGTGGGTAGTCTTTGCTCCTCTGAGGTCTCATGGTCTTCGCTCCTCTAGAGTTCCCTGGTGGGTGGCTGACTGTTGCTCTTCCCAGCCCATCTTGTGGTGGAGTTCCGTCTGGCGGTGGAGGAGTTCTGTCTGTAACGTACCTTTCTAAGGAACAGCCTCTCCTAGCAACATACCCAGATTTTAAAAGATGGAACTTAGTCACCTGTGCCAACAACTATGGCTGCACATTTTACAAGACATATCAGTTTGTTCTTTTGGAAGTTCATGGCATATTTAATACTTTTCTCCAACAACATAACACACAGGCCTCAATTCATCTCCTATCATTGTCCAGAAGGTGATTAGAATGACCATAACTGAATCAGGTGCACTTTATTCTTTGAACTGACATCATT
>NW_006399755.1:36978242-36979397 GCF_000299155.1 Elephantulus edwardii | reverse complement strand
AATGAGAACAGATATAGACCTCTTCTAATCCATTGTCCAGACACCATTTTTATGGTGTAAAATGAAATTCATTAACATTTCAAACAATAAAAATGTAATATATATGTAATCATAGGAAAGAGCACATGAGTTAAATATCTATAAACATACCATATTTATATGTTGTTTTGTTGGTGTTATGTACTGTTCATTGTGTTTGGACTGACTCAGAGATGACACTCTTGTGAGTTTTTGGGGGCAGTAAGCTGTAAGGTAGATTGTCCATCTTCCTCCCTGGAGCAGCTGATGGATTCAATCTGCATGCCTTGGGATTATTAGGGCAACTCCTTATAAGTATATAAATAATTTTCCAATGTGTATGATTTTGTATCATTTCATAACCTTGAGTCTCATTATTCTTCCCTGTTTTTTGTAAGGTTAAAGCAAAGATATTTTATTAGCAAAGGTGTGTAGATGTACCTTGGAGAGAGAGAGAGAGACTCTGAAACTGTTCAATCTCTGGAAGTAAATAAATGGAGAAAGGGCTCTTCTAACATGTTTTTCTATTTATTTACTTCTCCCCCCCCCCTTAAATGAAAAAGTGAACAGTAAAAAGAGGACAGTTGATTTGTCTTCCTATAGAAATTTCACAAAGGAAGTTTTTGGCATACATGCACAAACATAGGTCCAATTTCTAATTCCAACATCCTCAATCACCTTTCATGTCAAGAATTAAATGAAACTATATCTATCAATGCCCCACATTAACACTGTCATCCTCACAAGCTTCAGAACAGATGGGCCTTGAGTCTCAGTTCATTATTTGCTTTCCAAGTCTATCCTCTCCTCTAGGAAAGAAATTTCATATTCCAATTATAAAGCCAAATGGCTTGTGTTTCTGTTCACAGATTTCATATTGTCCTTTTGTTCCTTCTGACATCGCTTTTTTTCATTTATTATCTTCATAGAAATGATTCAGGATTTGTATAACTAGTCAATATCTCCAAATAATCTGTTATGGCATAATCCTTCGCACTTTTTGAAGGCCAAAGACTATAATCTTCAATATGAATTGAAGAAAAACATCAAGAAAACCAAGATTATCACTACTAGTCAATTGGCAACACTGTGTTGGGTGGAGGAGAGATTGTTAACAATTACTACTTGCTCAGATTG
>NW_006399755.1:36973806-36977498 GCF_000299155.1 Elephantulus edwardii | reverse complement strand
TGGAGGGACAACACAGGAAAGAAAGACCCTGGATGAGATGGACTGATACAGGGGTAATGATGATAGGTGTGTCAGAGTCTGTGAGACTGGCTCAGAATAGAGCAGTCTTTAGTGCTCTTGTACATAGGGTCACTGTGAGTCCCACACAACTTGACGGCACATAACAACAACAACAGTGTTTCTTTGCTCTGTTCACACAATAGGCTTTTGATCTAGGTGTATGTTTCGCATGAGTATAATTAAATGTTTTGGATGTTCATTTTTCTCAGTGTTAGCCATTATTTGTTAAGATTCACACAGTTAAATGCCTTTGCATAGTCCATTAAGTACAAATAGACATTCTTCTGACATTCTTTGTTTTCACCCAGGATCCATCTGACATCAGCAATGATATCTGTGGCCATGAATGTCATAGCCTATTCTAAATCAGCTTGAACCTCTGGCATTTCTCTGTGATGTTCAAACCAGTTTCGAATGATCGTCAACAGTATTTTGTTTGCAGGAGATATTAATGATACTGTTTTATGATTTTCACATTATGTTGGATCACCCTTCTGGGGAAAGTGATAAATTTGGCTCTCTTCCAATCATTCAGCTAGACAGCTGTCCTACAAATTTCTTGGCTTATACGGATGAGCATGCCCATGGCTGCATCTCTCATTTGAAACATGTCAATTGGTATTTCGTTCATTTCTAGGGCCTTGTATTTTACCAATACCTTCATTACAATTTGAACTCCTTAATTATCATTGGCTATTGATCACATAATACTTCCTTAACTATTTCTGTGTCAGCTAATATTTTTTATACAATTATCCTGGATATTCAATCTATCTTTTGATGTGTCCTAGATCAATGAAGACATCCACAGCATCTCTAAGTATCGCAACTAGAGGCTTAGATTTGTTCTTCAGTTGTTCCCAGCATGATAAATTCCAAGCAAGTTCTTCCCTTCATATTTTTCAATTCCAGCTCTCAGCACATCCCATCTTAATACTTTGCCTTGTCTTCTCAACCTTTTGCAATCTTCTGTTCAGCTCTTCTACTTCAACATTTCTTCCCTTTGTTTTGATTTCTTAAGTGGTCCTTGAAGGCAAGCATGGTGAAACGGCATCTCACATATTTTGGACATGTTGCTAGAAGAGGCTATTACTTGGAGAAGGATAACATACTTGGAACGGTAGAGGAAGAGTGAAGAAGAGGAAGAACTTCAACCAGGTGGACTAAAACAGTGACTGCAGGAATGGGCTCAAGTGTGTCACCTCACTAGGATGAACCTGTATGTTCTCCTAGCAGTCCATGGTATATTCAATACTCTTCTCCAGTACCACAGTTCAAAGACATCAATTCTCCTTCTATCATGCCTAGTCATTGTCCATATTACTGATAGATAGCAAGTAATTGTAAAGGTGATGGCCTAGATCAGGCACACCTTAATCTCCACACTGACATCGTTGCTCTTCAGTACTTTGGTGAGGTCTCTGACATCAGACTTTGCCAATGCAATTTGGCTTTTAACTTGATCATTTCTTTCCCCCTGTCTTTGAAATGATCTTTTGTTTTCTTCCTGAATGATATACTCGATGTCATCCCACAACTCATCTAGTCTTCAAACTTTAGTGTTCAATGCCTCAAACCTGGATTTATTATGGTTTTTAAATTCAAGTGGAATAGACTCTAGGTCATATTTTGGTTCTTGTGGACTTGTTTTAATTTTCAAAGTTTTCTCTTATTTTTTAAGGTTTTGGTTTGCTGATTTGTTTTTTTCTCCCCAGGTGTAGGAAATTTTATTTTCCGCAAAGGAATGACAGGTGCAAAACACCGTAATAAAAAATAGAGTAAATATTTCTCATGCAGTTAGATAACTAGACCCAGGTGGTATAACATTGAGCCATTAGGACTTAGAAAGTGAAGATCATGAAAAATCTAAATCATTTTAGAGATTACGTTTTTTCTTGCAGGTGTTGAGAATCAATAGCAACTTTGCTTTCCTGATTTACACAGAAAAACCACCCCACCAGGTTTTGAGAGACATAACTGAATTTAAGAAGTCAAAAAGTAAACAAGGAATAAAAGTCCAAGAAAAGTGGATTGAAATATATGATAAAATGGCAAAATTATGATAGCACCATCTGCTCACATCCAAAATAACTTCAGAGACTTATTGAGACATCAAATAGCTCTTACTGGGGCAAGGCTAAAACAAAGGTTCTTTCTAGATTTTAAACAGTATTAAATGTTTTTTAAATTGACTTTGTTATTGTTGTTATTGTTATGTTCCATTGAGTCATCTGCAACTCATAGCAACCCTATGTACAATAGCTCTGAACCCTGCCCTATCCTGAGCCAGTCTCACTGACTCCAAAACAACTACTCCCATTACTCCAGATTCTGTGTCAATTCATCTCTTCCAAGGTTTTCCTTGCCTGTGTCGTTCCTCCACCCTTCCAAGCATGATGTCCTTCTCCTGGTCTTTCCTGGCCACATGCAAAAAGCATGTGAGATGGAGTTTCAAAGTCCTTATCTCCAAGGAGAAGCTTGGTTTCACCCTCTCCAAGATTATTGGGAAATTATTTTGAATAATCAACAAATATTTAACATAAAAGTAATAGTAACACACAAGTAACACACTTTTTTTGTAATGCACAAAAAAGACAAAAAATGGTGGTAATCAGAGCCTCAAATAGTTTAGGGTGAAAAGTCAAAGGCAAATTACCTTTTATAACTAATTTCAATAACAAAACATCTTTATCTTTACTTTTTTTAAATTAAAAGTTCAATTTGATAATAACAGTTAAAGAATACTTTTATCTTGAGACTGTGGTTAATAGGAAGCAAACTTAAAGCACATTAATAGTGGCTGTTAGGTCTGTGATATTCAGAAAGAATTTATCCGTGTGTCTTGAATACATAATAGAAGATATGGAAACTTTAGAGGCATGTATCCTGTTAGGAGGAAAAATAGCATCAATCAATTAGCATTTGATTGCAGTGGGTGTTGTTTTCTGTAGCTATTCTTTGTTTTTATTATTTCTACTGTATGTTTATTATGTTGAAAATAAATTGTCTTTCATAAAATTTAATTAGCAGATATTTATAACACTGTCTGAAGAGGAACTTTGTACAAGAGCTAAGTGCTTGTTTTCCTTTTAAGTGTCAGTATTTTCTTCATGTGCTTTTTGCAACTGAAAAATGTAAATTTTTTAAATCTAGAAAAATATTATAAAGTATGTAAGAAATAATACACGTATAAAAAGACTCAGGAAGCCTCCGGAAGTTGTCTATGTTGGTTTCCTAGGGTTATTGCAACAAAATACAATAGATTACATGGCTAATACAAATAAAAATGTTTTCTCTCATAATTCTGGATTCTAGAAGCCCGTATCAGGATATTGGCTATTCTGATTCTTTTGGAGGGCTTTGAGAGAGGACCTGTCTCATGCCTTTCTCTTAGTTCTGTTGGCTTTCAGCAAGTTTTAAAGCCCCTTACCTTGTGTGTGAATGCATCTTCACATGACCATTCTCCTCTGTCTCTCTATCCCTGAATATGTTTCTCATTAACAGCTATACCAGTTTATATCAATTCTTATAGCTAGTCTTTTACCTGTATTGCTTTATGTATATATAATTAAAAATATCTTCAAAACCCTAATTTGAAGCAGGGCACATTCATATGTATCTTATTGTTGTTG
>NW_006399755.1:36961996-36971181 GCF_000299155.1 Elephantulus edwardii | reverse complement strand
GTGTTGGGGAAGAGTATTGAATATACCATGGACTGCAGGAGAACAAACATGTTTGTCCTGGAGAGGGTGAATCTAGGCTGCTCCTTGGAGGCAAGTATTATGAAGCTTCATCTGACGTACTTTGGACATGTTGCAAGGTGGAAACAATCCTTTGAGAGGGATGTCATGCTATGAAGGGTGGAGGGACAATACAGGAGAGGAAGATGCTTGATGAGATGGTTTGACTCAGTCTCTGAGGTAATGTAGATATGTGTGTCATAAACTATAAGACTGGCAAGGGATAGAGCAGTGTTTAGGGCTGTTGTACAGAGTTGCTATGAGTAGCAGGCAACTCGACAGTACATAATAACAATGACACTATCATAGATTATAAGAAATCTTATCAATAAATACTAATGACAAATTTAGAAGATTTTGAGCTGAGGTATAATGAGTGAAGCTAAGTTGTGAATGACAAGACATTTATTATTGTTACAGTTAAAAATTAGTGATATTTTCAAGGCATTTGATCTAGAGTTATTCAAAGTTTAGAATATTCTAATTAGTATAATTTGTATTAGATATCTGTCCTGGATCTCTCCATTGTAACATATCTTGCTCCTTTTGAAGAATTTCCCTGAAAATAAATGTGCTTAATTTTTTTTTTTTTACTTTTTATTGAACTGAGCAAGGAGCTCGAGTATGACAAAGGTGATGAGAATTTCACAGTAGTGCAGGGTTCAAATCTGTTGTTCATAGGGTAGCTATGAGTCCTACTGAATAGCACCTAACAATAACAAAACAACAACAAAAACATGATTTAAAAATGGTTGTTTCTCACTTGAAGAGTAGTATAATTACAAGTCCCATTGACGAGTGGATGGTAAATGGAATGTCAATATAAATAACTTGCTACCATTTTAGTCAAATACTTTAAGTTAAAGCATACTTCTCTGGCATGAAGTTGTGCTTTATGCATCAGATGGGTTCGATAGGTATGGACTCCAAAGAGGAGAAAACACAGAGAAAACTAATAAATCAACCCCTGTTGGATGTATATCATTATTAAAAACAGAATCTTTGCTGTTGCACACCACTGAGATTTTCTAGATAAAAACTACTTCAGTATATCCTGGCCTATCCTCTTACACAGAATGTTCAACTCACAATCTACAATTTCACTTGCATATAAGAAATTAAAAAATTGCCTGCTTATTTTCTTAATCAGAAAACATCACTAGTCCATGTAGATACTTCTAGAAACTATCTTTAGAATATGACTCTTAATCATAATTGATCATTTCTAAACTAGATTTTTTAAATCTTGTGAGCTAACCATTGGCAAAATTTTAAATGTCTGACACACACATACTATAATACAAGTGTATTATGAATTGCTTTAAAGTAAGCCACAAGCTTTTAGTAAGTGTGCTGGAAAAATTATAGATTTCTGAACAGTTAATACTAATTTCTTTACTGCATTCTGGTTTATCTTCATTCATACAATGTTCAACCTCTGACTAAGTACACAACTTACTTAATCTAAAAAGGATACAACCTTGATACAAATCTTTCCTGATTTGAAACCATGAAGTCTTCCCTTGCTTTGTTGGAACAATAGCTTCTTTGTAAGGTATGTGTTTCATATTGTTGTTGTTAATTGTCTTAGAGTTGAGCACGACTCATAGCGACCCTATAAACCGAAGACCTGAAAGCCCTCTGCAACTATTGACATTTAACAAAGTTCATAGAATTTCCGGCAGCATGTTGCTTAGGAAGTGGATGCCAGGCCTGCTCCCATAGGTTTCATATGAGCATAATTGTTCTCGGTTTCCAATTCTTCTCACGGTTAGACATAGTTTGTTATGTTCCATACAGTAAAATGTTTTTGTGTAGTTAACAAACCACAAATATATAATATTTTGATAGTCTCCATTTTCAACCTGATCCATTGGACATATATAATAATATCCTTGGTCCCATGACCTCTTTCTCCAAATTCAACTTGAACTTCTGGAAGTTCTTCGTCAGTGGATTGTTACAGCCATTTTGGGGTAATTATCAGCAATATTTTTTGCATGTGTTGCTTACTATATCGTTCAATAATTTGTCCACATTATTACAACTAGAGGTGAGGTACACAGAAGTAAAAGACTAATTTGAGATTTCAAAGGGCAGTTTAAGAAGACAAAGCAAAGCATTATATCAGAATGTGCAAAGAACTGGAGTTGGAGAATAAAAAGGGAAGAACTCAGTATTTATCAAGTTGAAAGAACTGAAAAATAAATTCAAGCCTCAAGTTGCAATACTGAGAGATGCTATGGGCAAAATCTTGAATGATCCAGGAAGCATCAGAAGAAGATGAAAAGAATACACGTAGACATTCTATCAAAAAGAATTCATTGGAACTGAAAAATTTCAAGAAGTATCATATGAACAAGAACCAATGGAAATGAAGGAATAAATTAAAGCTGAATTGAAGGTATTGGCAAAAAAAATAGGGCCCCAGGAATTGATGGGATACTAATTAACATGTTTCAAGTAATAAATGTAGCCTTGGATGTGTTTAGTAGACATGTAGTTGTTATTGTTAGGTGCTATCCAGGTTAGTACAGCCCATAACGACCTTATGAACAACAGATCTAAAACCTGTCCTATCCTGTGCCATCCTCACACTTCTTCACACATTAGAGTCCATTGTGACAGTCACAATGTCAATGCACCTGGCTGAGAGTCTATCTGTCGCTGACCCTCTATCTTTCTGAGCATGATGTCCCTTTTCAAGGAAAAGTCCCTCTTAGCAACATGCCCAAAGTGTGTGAGGCAAAACCTCATCATCCTTGCCTCCAAAGAGCACTCTGGCTAAACCCTCTCCAAAGCATACTAGTTTGTTCTTTTGACAGTCATGTGATATTCAGTATTTTTCTCCAACAACACAACTCAAATGTATCAATTCTTTTTTATTGTCATCCTTATTTATTGTCCAGCTCTCAATTGCATGGCATGTGATCAGAAAGGCTGTGGCCTGATCAGTCAGACACACCTTAGTCCTTAAACCGACATAATTGTTCTTCAGTAATTTGGAAGCATTTGTTATAGAAGATCAAAGAATACAGCCTTCAATAAGGATTGCATCTCAATGGTAAGAAAACAAAGATTCTTACCCCTGGGCCTATAGGTAGCATCATGATAAATGGAGAAAAGATTGAAACTGTCAATATCTTCATCTCACTTGGATCTAATATTAACACCCTTGGTACCAGCAGTCTGGAAATCAAGAGAGGTATTGTACTAGCAAAGTCTACAGTTAGGGACTTCTCCAAATTATTGATGAGTAATGTTACCAGTTTGAGGCATGTGGTTGTTGTTATTGTTGTTGATCGTGGTCAAGTTGAACAAGAACACATAACTACTCCATGAACAAATGACCTAATGTCTTTCTATAACTATTGTTATGTCTCCGATTTCATAGAGTTTCCATAAGCCTGTGGTTTAGGAAGTGGATGCCACTCCTGTTTCCAAACCTGAGTGATGTACAAAGTAGAATGTTCCTCCAAAATCTATCACTAGTCTCACTTAGCAGTGGTTAAATGGTATCAGGTCAAATATAACAAATAGTGACCCTATTAACAAAAACTCTGAACTCTGTTCTATAATTAACATTATTTCTTTATGAAAGGCATATAGTAGTCACTCAATAAATACTTGTGTATTGAATGAGTAAAATATAATACTAATTTATTTAATTAAGAGTGAAACCTAAAGTGATCCTTTTTCTAAAGTATTAGTGAGATAGTACTAAGCAAACATTACACAAGAAAGAATCTTTCCAATTTTAGTGGGTTTTCAAAACAATAATTTTACTTATCCTAATGTATGTGGCTCAACTGTATGATTCTGTTTCCCGTTTGGGTCTGTTCTACAAGTGTTTCATTCGAACATAGCATCTACCCAATGATTTATTTCTTTAGAATGAACAATAGAAGCACAAGAGCATAAGCGAACCATGCAATTACAGCCTCTGTTTGCATAATATTTACAAATTCCATTGTGCAGAGCAAGACTCTTTGCCAAGATCAATGTTGATGGGGGGGGGGTTACACTTTATGACAAAATGCATAGACATAGTTCTATTACAGGAAGACAGCAAAGAGCTGGGATAAAAATACTGTTTTACTCACTCATCACACACAAAACAGAATATGCTTTGAAGGGAAGATTTAGTAAACAGTAAAGCCAAAAATCCCGTTAGAGCTGCTTATCTCTGTTGAAAACTGTACTGATTCATTCAAGTTGGTTGAAGTCATCTTAAGACAAACTATAAACCTTGACAGTCGTCAACTGAAAATCGTCTATAATCAGTAGTAGTTACCAGTTGAAATTCTGACATTTAATTATGCATAGTATTAAACTTAATTTTAAACTAAACATCTATTTGAGACCCTCTACACGCAGTTTGAACAAAGCTTTGTAGCTATACAGGTATAACTACATTAATGAATATGTATACTTAATATTACCTATGAATAGCAGAAAAATATGAAGCGGACATAATTATAAATAAGCTCTAACATTATGAAACCTTGATTGCATACAAAAGATATTTTAATGTAAGCATAAAGTAAAAGTTTTCTGCTTTTCATTAATGGATATTAATAGAAATAGACAAAAAATGGCAACCGCAGCGCAAGAATCAATTCTGCTTTCTAACTTAACTCCTTTAAAATGATGGACAAATACGTTTTAAAAAAGTGTGACAAATCAGTGAAAGATGATAGTGTGTCACCAGCAGAACATAAACTTGAAGACTGGCTAAAAACTGAAATACAGGTGTAATATTCCGATCAGAAACAAAGGTAGAGAAAAGCACAGCTCTAGAAATAACAGGAAAAATTGGTCTATAATGTCAAACAATTACAGTGTTTCCCAAGATTCAGAAATGAGTTTACAAAGAGCCAGAGGGGGCACTAGAGAAATTAAATTAAAATCTAGAATAACTATGCTCTTTCTTTGTTCTGATTGAGGAACAAGCAATGTGGATTTTTTAAAAAATGTTTGTGATTTAAATGAAAATTTACAAAGAAAATTGGACTTCCATTCACGTACATTGCATTTGTAATTCATGCATACTATGTTTCATGACATTTGCTACATTCCCCATGTCCTAACAATCTCCCATTTGCTCCCTGTATTTCCAGTTTCCATTCATCCACATTTTCATTGCATCATATTTCCTGTTCCTTCCTACTTTCCAAACTTTAACTCTTGGTAAGTGTTACTCTTTGGATCTTGTTGTTGTGTACCATAGACTCAGAGCCTACCCATAGCTGGCCCTCCAGCGGGTTTTCAGAGGCCATTCATCACACAGGGTGAGATTGCCAATCCTTCCCCTGTTTCAGTGCAGCTTCTTGCTACTAGGCCACCAGAGCACATGGATGATTTTATAAGGAGTTTGTTCCTCAGTAGGGGTATTTTTGAAGCTATTTTGGTAGCATAGTCAATCAAGAGTTGTGCTGCTACCTCAGAGAGAGCACCTCTCTAGTGACTCTAATTCAGTAGTATCCAGAAAGGACGAAGATGGGTCATATCTCCCTTGTAATTTATAGTCTCAGAAAACCCACTGGAGGGTCAGTTACAAATCACATCCAAATCAAGAGCAAGAAGTTTGGGTTTTTTTGTTTCTTGGGGTTGGTTTGCTTTTTTGTTTGGTTTTGTGTGTGTGTGTGTGTGTGTGTTTGTTTTGTTTTGTGTTTTTTTTTTTGTTTTGTTTTTAGTAATGTGGACTAGAGTGAATATGAATTAATATAGTGTAATAGGATGATCGAGGAAGTATTTGTGGCCTACTGGCCAGAAACTGCTCAGCAATTTTGAAAGCACACAATTCTAATCCACCAGCTGCTTCAGAGAGAATGATGGATAATCTCCTCCCATGCAATTAACTGTCTCTGAAAATCTGCTGGAGTGTCAGCTATAAGTCAGTTCCTACTCGAGGGCACACAACAACAATAACAAGGGGATAAGCAACAGATTAGTTATTATTGTTGTTGCTATATGTTCTCCAGACGAGGTTCATTGTGACCCTAAGGCCAAAAGATTTGAAACTTGCCAATTTTCAGAAGAAAGATAAATATCTGTGGTTCCTGTGTTGAAAACTGCACAGAGGAGAAAGCTCTCTAGAAAAAGATGACTAGAAAAAGGCAATGCAGAATTCCAGTATGCTAGCAATGCTAACTTCAGGAGTATAGAAAAGGCTTGAAAATTTCATAATCCATTTTACAAAATACATCCAAATCCTAATAACAAAAGAGCAAAATTGAAAAAACTAATAATATAACCAAGAACAATTTATAAGAAATAAAGTTCTGCATTGAAATAATTTTAATGTAAATTTATATGCTCCACACAACTAGAAGAGCACATCCACAGAAAACTGCCAGAAGCGCAGGCTTGATTTAGAAAGAATCGTGGTACTAGGGATATTGTAACCAATGTTAGATGGATCTTGGCTGAAAACAGGGAGTATCAGAGGAATGTCTATCTGTGTTTCATTGATTATGCAAGATATTTGACTATGTGGATCATAACAAACTGTTGCCAACTCTGAGAAGAATGGGAATCCCAGAACACTTGACTGTTTATGCGGAATCTATACTTGGACCAGGAGGCAGTCATCAGAATAGAGCAATGAACAGTGCATGGTTCAAAATTGGGAAGGGTATATGCCAGGGATATATTTTATCTTCATACTTTTTCAATCTTGTATGCAGAACAGATCATGAGAGAGGCTGGGATCTGTGAGAAGGAATGTGGCATCAGGATTGGAGGAAGACTCATCAACACTGCGTTATTCAGATGACACAACCCTGCTTGCTGCAGAAAGTCAAGAATTACAGCCTTCAATATGGATTGAAGCTCAACATCAAGAATACAAATATGCTCACCATTGGACCAATTGGCAGCATGGTGATGGATGGTGAAAAGATGGAGATTGATGACAGCTATAGTTTGCTTGGCTCCCCAACCAACAGTCTTGGCACCAGCAGCCAGGAAATTACATAACGGATTGTGCTGGAAAAGCCTGTTGTAAGGGGGCTCTCCAAAGTACTGAAGAGAAACAATGTCAGTTTGGTGACTAAGGTGCACCTGATATAGGTCATGGTCTTTGCAATCACTTGCTATGCATCAGAGAGCTGGACAATGACCAGGGATGGTAGAAAGAGAATTGATGTCTTTGAGCTGTGGTGTTGGGGAAGTGTTGAATATATCATCGACTCCTAAGAGAACAAATAGGTTTGTTCTAGAGAGGGTGAAATCAGGATGCTCCTTGGAAATAAGATTCTGAAGCTTCGTCTGACATAATTTGTACATGTTGCAAGGAGGGACCAGTCCTTGGAGAGGGAAGTCATGCTTCGGATGGTGGAGGGACAGCACAGAAGAGGAGGATCCTCAGTGAGATACTTTGATTCAGTGACTGGGGTAATGGAGGTAGGTGTGTAAGAAACAGCAAGATTGGCATAGGAAAGAGCAGGGTTCATAGTTGTTGTACATAGTGTTACTGTGAGTCACAGGTAACTGGACAGCACATAAAAACAACAACAACAACAAGAAATATATATGTAAGATATGCTGTTGTTGTTAAGTGCTGTCAAATAGTAGATAACTCATAGTAACCCTGTGAACAAAAGACCTGAACACTTGTATAACTTCCATAATTTCTCTAATTTCATAGAGTTTCCAGAGGCAAACCATTTTGAAAGTGGATGCCACTCTTGCTTCTAAAGATGTTTAATCGGCGATCTTCACCAAACACTGTCCACCAAGATATATATTAGTAAAGACACATCATTTGATCATCATGAAAAGAAGATGAAAAGATGAGACCTAAAAGAAAAAAATGCAGTTGTTACCTTTTCTACTAAAAAATTAGCGTGCTAAAACCAGAAGGAAACTTGTTTGATAATATCTGTTTACCAGAACAATTCAGAAAAGCATATACTTTAAGGATACATAGTCTTTAAAAATTGCAATCAATTCAGTAACAAATAAAAAATGCTACTTCTCATTGTCAACTAATCAACAAAGATTCTAGTTACTGGAAAGAGACACCAAAACAACACACATTTGAAATAACAAAGCTTTAAGAATATTTACATAGCAAAAAAAAAAGAAAAAAAATCCAGGATAATTAATTTAACATTTTTTTACAACTAATAATTGTGGTTAGAGTGGCTGTCATTGTTAGGTGCTGTCAAATCAGTACCTGCTGCAAACAGTAGGATTTCAGTCTATACATGATTGATTAAATGAATGAATAAATGAAGTGGACTATTTAGCCTATAGTGAAACTCATCTGGGCCAAATTGATGGCTATATAAATGCTTTCTTCTCTATGTTACCTTCTCTGGTGACTTTAGAAATACCTCATTTCTGGATTTTCATAGCTATCTGTAGCTAGGCTGAAGTTCAACAGTTCTGTGAAGTTATATGGTATTATATAAAACCACTTTCCTAGCCTAAGAGTTTTTCACGCTTTATTTATTAGGCTAGAAGTGCTGATTCTTTCACTGCTAGTTTTTTCTTCTTTATCTGATTTTTTTTTTCCACAAACTTCAAATCACATTTCTAAAGTTCTATTTATTTGATCTCTTCTTTTTAGCCCTCTGTGTTTCAAATGCCACTGATTTTTATTACCATTCAAATTGGAAAAAACAGAGCTATGCTGACTGGGTCAAGGTTGTCTTCTTCTTTTATTATTTTTTTTTAGATACTTAAATGTAGTTTCCTTATTTAAAAACAAACAAAAAACTACATTTTAAGACACCAGTGACTTGATGCATTTGGTTGGGCACTATCCCTATGATCTTACTTCTTTGAAGGAAACCTTGGAAATTTACGTTCTTTCTCAAATACCAGCTTCCAATGAAAGCAATTTTTCATTTCCCCCACAACTTTCATTAACATTATGTTTCATACAGTAATTCCGATATATTGTGTTTTATAAAATTAATCACCATGGGACTATCTGTGCTCATCATTATCTAATCTTTTCAGGTCCTGGCCGGATTTTCCCCATTTTCTTTATGTACTCCCTCCACCCACTTAATTGTGCAGTGCTGATATTCCTCCTATCCATCTTCAGCCCTCTGCTCCCACTCCTGCTCTCCTTGGACTACCTTGCACATTTTACTAGTTATCCTATTTTTTTT
>NW_006399755.1:36958689-36960776 GCF_000299155.1 Elephantulus edwardii | reverse complement strand
TTGCTCTTCAGTACTTTGGAGATGTCCCTGATAGCAGATTTTCTCAATGTAATTCATCTATTCATTTCCTGGATGCTGATACCAAAAGTGGTGATTGTGGACCCAAGCAAACTAAAGCCATGAACAATCTCAATCTCTTCACCATTTATCATGATGCTGCATTGGCCCAATGGTGAGAATCTTTGTTTTCTTGATTTCGAGCTTCAATCCATATTGAAGACTGAAGTCCTTGACCTGTAGCAAGCGTGTCAGGTCTCCCTTGGTTCCAACCAGCAGAGTGTGTTATCTGCATAATGCAGGTTGTTGATGAGTCTTCCTCCAATCCTGATGCCACATTCCTGCTCATAAAGTCCAGCCTCCAGGATGATACCTTTTCATCTGCATATAGGAACAGTTTAACCACTTCATTGCTGATCTGGATGCCTTTTATTTCCTTCTTTTGTCATACTTGTCCTGCCAAGTACTTGATATTCTACTTTCTCTATCTATCTATCTATCTATCTATCTATCTATCTATCTATCTATCATCTATCTAGTTGCTTGAATGAAGAGTATTTACTTAGCTACAGGTACCTGATAAACCATTTAAAAATTATTGTCTGTGACAGACACACCTTTACATAATCTTCAGTGAGTTACTCCACATTAACCTGTCTATGAGGTCCATTGTTGTTTTTATTGTTGTTAAGTGCCGTCAAGTCATAGACAATTCATAACAGCCATATGAATGAAAGGCCTAAACACTTGTATAGCTTTCATAATTTCTCCAAGTTCATAGAGTTTCCAGAAGCAAGCTATTTCAGAAGTGGACGCCACTCCTGCTTCCAAGCTTTTTTTAATTGGGGAGCTCCACCAAATGTCCATCGCGGGTAAATATTTTCGCATTTGACACATCAGTATCACAGTGTTTAGCATCACAGCAACCACAAGTTACCTCTGTACAGCAAATGGACAGACCAATGCTTTACAACTTAGAAGAATGTTTGACAAAAATCAATTAAAACCAGGCCTGAGGGCCACAGATTAAAAATCACCAACCTTTGGATTGGTAACATACTTTCTATCCACTAGTCAATGGCTAGTAAGCAATCCACCCAGAGTCTCATCAGAACCAGAAATTAAAACCTTTGTATATTTAGGCTGCTTCAGAATACTCCCCACCTAGATTCCAGCTCCATACTGGTGACTTAATGCCTTTTTAACATGTTTAACTATTTTCCTTAAGTAGTTTTATGTCATACTATTCTTTCCAGAAACTGAGGTGTCCTTAAAGTGTAAAAGTGACAACATAACACTTAAAAGTCCCATGGAGAAAGCATGGTACATCTTTTTAGAAGTTTTGTGAGATCACAACCCCAACATTTACTTGATTTAACTAATAGAACACATTTCCTTATTTATCACAGTTTACAGCTGCCTTTATTTTTTATAAATTTCTGTCAATTAAAATGTTCTTAATTGGTAATTTTCCTCTGGCAGTTTCCTCATCTCCCAAACTCATGATGAGGGGAGGGGAATTGATCTAATGAAAATATTGCTACTTCATCTTGAGCCTTCACTCTGGACTCCCAATGATTTCATAGCCAACAATTTTATCTAATAATTTTGCTGTGTAAAGACTTATTTAATCACTTTCACTCAATGTCCACAAATTAGAACTTGACTCGTAGCTGATTGATTATCAGCTTAACAAGGTTGTTAATCACATGAAGAGAGATAGACCTCTCTGTTCTGCAGAGCCACTGGTTGATTCAAAGTGCCAAAGAGGTGTGGCATTTATAATTTCTTACAGACTAAGCCTAAGCCTGGTGATTGAAGACAAGATAAGTTATGGAATGAGATTAAGGATATCATCTATGAGGTGAGCAAAAGATCATTAAAAAGACAGAGGAGAAAGGGAAAAAAGAAACAAACCAATCTTAAATGGATGTCAGAAAAGACACTAAAAATTGAACTGGAGAATAAAGAAGCCAAAACAAAGGGAAGAGACACTGATAAATAAATAAAAGAACTGAACAGAAAATTTCAAAGGACAGCTCAAGAATACAAAACTAACTACTATAACAGAAGGTGTAGAAACCTAGAAT
>NW_006399755.1:36955189-36957950 GCF_000299155.1 Elephantulus edwardii | reverse complement strand
GAAGAATAGGAATTCCAGAACATTCAATTGTGCTTCTGTGAAAACTATACCTAGAACAAGAGGCTATTGTGTGAACAGAGCAAGAGACTACTACATGGTTTGAAATTAAGAAATGTGTGTGTTGGGGTTGTATCCTGCATCCATAATATTTAATCTGTGTATTGAGCAAGTTATTCAAGAAGCTGGACTTTATGGAGAAACATGTGGCATCAGGGTTGTGCAAAAACTCACCCATAACTTCAATTAGGTAGATGACACAGCCTTGCTCACTAAGTTTGAGGAGGACTTGAAGCATTTGCTGCACAAGGTTAAAAATGGCAGTTTTCAATGTGAATAAACCCAAAATTTTTACCTGTGGACAAAGAGTCAACATGATGATAGACATAAGAAAGATTGAGACTCTCAACGACTTCATCTTACTTGAATCCACAATTAATGCACTTGGTACCAGTATTCAGGAAGTCAGAGAAATATTGGACTAGAAAAGTCTGTAGGCAGGACTTCTCCAAATTATTGTGGCATTATGATGTCAGCTTGAAGACTAAGGTTCACCTGATTGAGGTCATGGTCTTTTCAGTCACTTGCAATGTGTCTGAAAGTTGGACAATGAATGAAGATGACAGAAGAATTGTTGTCTTTGAACTGTGGTTGAGCAAAGATTGCTGAATATTCTCGGGCCTGTCAAAAGTTTAAACAAAAGTATCTTGGAGAAGCTGTAGCCAAAGTGCAGCTTAGAGGTAAATATGATTATGTTTCATCGCACATACTTTCAGCATATTGCGATGACAGGTTATTCCTTAATAAAACATCATGCTTGAGAAGGTGGAGGGGTAGCAAAAAAAGACGAAGAAATTCAACCACGTAGGTTAACATGTTGTTGGTAGTAATTTGCTTGAGTATGTCAGAGTTTGTGAAGATGTCATGGGATAGGACATGGTTATTTATAGAGTCTCTATGAGTCATATGTTCAACTCACGCCTAACAATAACAACAACAAGAAACCAATATTTAATAAGTAATATCCATTATTGTTTTAATGGTATAAAGAGAGAAATTTGTCTGAGAATTTGTGGTAAAGTATTGTTGCTATATGCTGTCAGGTCACCTGCTGCCCATAGCAACCCAGTGTAAAGTAGCTCTGAAGCCTGCCCTGTCCTGAGCCAGTCCCACTGATTCTGATACACCAGCCCTTATTACCCCAGTTACTTAGATCAATAAGATAAGGTATAATTTGGCCAAATTATTGTGTAACAAAATCAACATGCCCAAGTGGTTAATCTATCAGGATATATAATCAATTAAAAAATCAGGAAAAAGAGACATTGATCAGTATTTACCAAATATTATTTACGCTGTATCTAAAAATACAGATTCCAATTTTTTCCACATCTTTAGAAATTCTTGTGTCTATAGCCAGAAATTATCAGAACATTTTTCCCAGCACCTGAGTACTGTGCTAAATGTTGTCTTCAATCAGCTCCTAAATTAATGGGTCACCTATTCTGACTTACTCTTGGGTATACTTTCCCAATACACTCAATACCCACAAATGGATACTTGTAGACATGTCATATTGGCAATGAATGTCTCTTTATCTAGCCATTTCTAACTGGATGTACTGCTGTAACCATCCATGAGTTGACAAAGACACCTTCACTTACAAGGCAGAGTAGGGTAGGGTTCCCTAAGACCAGCTCTGTCCTACACTTGATGCTCCACCTTTTGACACACGCTCAAGTCACCTTGGGCTAGAAGAGGTATCAGATAATTTTGTTTCCTATTTGCCATAGTATCCATCTTTTGTTCTTATGGATACAGTACCTATCTGCTTGTTTTTGTAGGAATGACTTGCTTATCACTGTGTCAAGTATAGTTTGTGTATGGGTATGCCATTTTGTTTATAAAATGCTTTTATGGGAACAGTATTTGGCTGCCAGTTTGCTGTACTGTTATAACTTGCACATTTCTATAACGCTTGAAGCTATGTTTCTGGTTTTGAATGAGCACAATTAAGTGTTCTGGGATTGTCATTCTTCTCAAGGCTAGCTACAGTTTGTTGTGATACATAAAGACAAGTGTCTTTTCATAATCAATGAAGCAGTAGATAGACATTCCTCTGGTACTCTCTGTTTTTGGCCAAGATTTAGCTAACATTGGCTATGGCATAGCTTTTTCTAAATCCAGCTTGTACATCTGGTTTAACCCTCTCTAGGATGAATCTATTTGTTTTCTTGGCAGTCCATGGTACATTCAATACTCTTCTCCAGCACCACAGCTCAAAGTTGTCAATTCTCCTTCTATCCTCCCTAGTCATTGTCCAACTCTTTGATGCATAACAAGTGATTGCAAACACCATGGCCTGTATCAGGCGGACCTTAGTCTCCAGAGAGACACCGTTGCTCTTGAGTACTTTAGAGAGGTCCCTAATAGCAGACGTTCCCATCGCAATATGTTTTTTTTTATTTCCTGGCTACTGGTGCCAATAGTTTTGACCGTGGAGCCGAGCAAACTGAAGCTGTGAACAATCTCAGTCTCTTCACCATCCATCCTGATGCTACCGATTGGTCCAGTGGTGAGAATCTTCGTCTTATTGACATTGAGCCTCAGTTCATACTGAAGGCTGCAGTCTTTGACCCTCTGCAGTAAGTGCATGAGGTCCTCCTCCGTTTCAGCGAGCAGTGTTGTGTCATCTGCATAACACAGATTGTAGATAATCCTAACACCATGCTTCTCCTCATAGAGCCCCACCTCTCGGATAATC
>NW_006399755.1:36943450-36947709 GCF_000299155.1 Elephantulus edwardii | reverse complement strand
CCTAATCGTTGTCCAGCTTTCTGATGCATAGCAAGTAATTGTGAAGACTATGGCCTGCATTAGGTACACCTTAGTTTCCATACTGATATTGTTGATCTTCAGTACCCTGGAGAAGTACATGACAGCTGACTTTCCCAGTGCAATTCATCTTTTGATTTCCTGGCAACTGGTACCAAAAGTGTTGATTGTGGAGCCAAACAAACGGAAGCTTTTAACAATCTCAAACTCTTCCCTATCTATCATGATGTTGCCAATTGGTCCAGTGGTGAGAATTATATTTCTTCATGTTCTGCTTCAAATTATATTTAAGCCTGCAATTCTTGATTTTCAGCAGTGAGCACT
This sequence comes from Elephantulus edwardii, assembly GCF_000299155.1. Lineage (NCBI taxonomy): Eukaryota > Metazoa > Chordata > Mammalia > Macroscelidea > Macroscelididae > Elephantulus > Elephantulus edwardii. The sequence continues at coordinate 36,947,367 of NW_006399755.1, read as the reverse complement.
TCAGGTCCTTAGTTTCAGCAAGCAAAGTTGTGTCATCTGCATTACACAGGTTGTTGATTAGTTTTTCTCCAATCCTGATACCATAGTCTTTCTCATAGAGCCCAGCCTCCTGGATGATCCATTCTATATACAGATTGAAAAGGTATGGAGATAGGGCACATGTCTGGTATACACCCTTGCCAATTTTGAACCATGCAATTAATTGTCCTTGCTCTGTTCTGATAACTGGCTCCTGGTCCAAGTATAAGTTTTGCAAAAGCACAATCAACTATTCTGGAATTCCCATTCTTCTCAAGGTTAGTCACAGTTTGTTGTGATCCATACAGTAAAATGCCTTTGCATAGTCAATGAAACACAGATAGACATTCCTCTAGTGCTCTCCGCTTTCAGCCAAGGTCCATTTAACACTACTATAATATCCCTAGTACCACTGCCTCTCCTAAACCCAGCCTGCTTTGTTGATTTGATGTTTCAGTAATTTTTGGATAATTTTCAGCAGAATCTGGCTTGCGTGTGATATTAGTGATATTGCTCAATAATTTCCTCAGTCAGCTTGGAATGGGAACAAATACAGATTTCTTCCAGTCGGTTGTCTAGGTGGTTGTCCTTTAGATTTCTTGTCACATCTTGGTGAGCATATCCAGATCAGCATCTGTTTGTTGAAATATGTCAATCAGTATGCTGTAAATTCCTGTGGTCTTGTATTTTTGTGTATTCCTTGAAAGCAGCTTGAACTTCTTCCTTCATCACTACAGGCTCTTGCTCATACATTATTTCATGAAATAATCCTGTGTGAGACAATTCCTTTTGGTACAGTGACTACTGCCGTTCCTTCTCCCGAGGTGCAACTGGTGGATTCAAATCATGTGACTTTGGGATTGCAGCACAACTTCTTGCCACTAGGACACCAGTGCTCCCTAAAATATCATTACAAAGGCGGAAGGCAGAATAGAAAGTAAAGACCATAATAGATGTCAACAGAGTCTCTGAGTATAAAATACATGTGAATTAAGAATAGAGTGAAACACAATGTATATGAACTTTGTAAACAATCTCTCTCTCTCTCTCTCTCTCACACACACACACACACACACACACACACACACACACACACACACGTTATTGTTGTTGTTGACTGCCTTCAAGCTGAGGACTCATAGTGACCCTGTGAACAAAAGGCCTGTCTTCCCTCTAAAACTATCAACATTTACAAAGTTCATAGAGTTTCTGGAGGCATGTTGTTTGGGAAGTGGATGCCACTCCTGCTTCCAAAGCTCTCATAGTATGTTATTGTTATGTGGCATTGAGTTCCCTGCAATGTAGAGCAACCCTGTGTACAGCAGTTCTAAATGCTTCCCTGTCCTGAGCTAGTCTCACTAATTCTGACACATTAACCCCAATTGCCCTAGTTACTGTATCAATCCATCTCTTCTGGGGCCTTCCTCTCCTGTACTGTACCTTCAGCCTCCCGAGAATGATGTTCTTCTCCAAGTACCAATCTCTCCTGGTCACATGTCCAAAGTAAGTGAGGTGGAGCTTCAAAATCCTAGCCTCCATGGAGAGACATGATTTCAGCCTCTCCAAGACAGACTGATTTGTTTTCTTGGCAGGCCTAGTATGTTCAAGACTCTTCTCTAGCATCACAACTCAAAGGGACCTAGTCTTCTTCTGTCATCCTTAGTCATTGTCCAACTCTCTGAAGCATAACAAGTAATTGAGAAGACCATGTGCACCTTTATGTCTAGACTGAACATCGTTGCTCTTCAGCACTCTGGAGAGGTCCAATGACAGCAGATTTTCCCAATGAAATTGGTCTTTTGATTTTCTGACTGCTGATGTTAAGAGTGTTGGTTGTGGATCTGGGCAAGCTGTAATTACTAACAACCCCAATCTCTTTTCCATCTATTATGGTACTGCCAATTGGCCCAGTGGTGAAAATCTTTGTCTTCTTTATGTAGAGCTTAAATCCATAATGAAGACTACAGTTCTTGACATTTTGCAGCAAGTGCTTCAGGTCTTCTTCTGTTTCCTACATCTGAAACTTGCATTAGAGTGTACAGTGTACAGAAGCCAAAACAAAGGGAAGAAATGCTTCAGTAAAAGAGATGAACAGAGTATTTAAAATTACAGCTTGAGATGCACAACAAAATATTATAATGAAATGTACAAAAAGCTTGTTTTAGCAAACCAAGAGGGAAAAATATACTTGGTATTTCTCAAGCTTAAAATAATACACAACAAATTTCATCCTAGGAAATTTAATACTGAATGATTCTATGGTCAAAGTCTTGAATGATATGCAAAGCTTCAAAAGAAAATGGAAGTAATACACAAGGTCACTCTACCAAAAACAATATGTACCATTTCAGAAAGTGACAATTGATCAAGAATCAGTGGTGATGAAAAAAGTGCAAGTTGCAGGTTGCATGAAAAATTAAAGCCCAAGAATTGATGGAATAAGCAGCGTTATGCCAAGAACTTTGAAATAAAACTATTGGGCAACTAAAATGTGATCCAATAATATGTGGAATTATTAACCAATGTTATTATTGTCATATGTAAGCAAAACCTTGTTGAAAATTATTTCTAAATGGCTGGAACTGTATATCAACAAGGAACTTCCAAAAATTCAAAAGAATAAGTTTCAGAAGAGGTTGTGGCATGAGGGATAATGCTGCTGATGACAGATAGATCTTGACTGACTGAAAACAGTCAATACCTGAAAGATGTTTAGTTGCATTTTATTGACTATGCAAAGGACCAAGTAGTATTTGTCCAAATGAAACAAGGAAACATTCAATTTTTAAAAAGTAGGAAAAATGTACTTCAGGGTTATATACTTTCTCCATAGGAACATATGGACTTGGTTACAGAAATGAGGCTGGAAATCAAGTGATTGAGTTTTGTGCACTTATTGCTTTATTCATAGAAAATGCCTTTTTGTAAGAAACAAAAACTAGTGACATTACACTATTTAGATCTTACCTGATGGATGGCATAGCACTCAGACTTACTATATGTGCAAAAATAACCATTACAGAAGTACAAGGTCTGTTGTCAAGACTAGACCATATGCCAATTATAGACTCCATAGAAGACAAGATATGACTCTGAGTCTATCAGAACTGAGTTTAAAAATCTTCTCAAGAACAGGCTAGAAGCATTTAACATCAATGATTAAAGACCAGAAGAACTGTGTTGGTGTATTTCAAAGATATCTTCTATGAAGAGAGAAAATTATCATTATAAAGAAGGAGTAAAAACTAAGAACCAAAGTGGATGTCAGAAAACACTATGAAAATTGCATGAGATGGTCATAAGATAAAACAAAAGGAAGAGATATTGAAGTAAATTGACTGAAAATTTCAAAGGGCAACTCAAGAGCATAAAGCAAAATATTATAACAAAATGTTCAAAGAACAAGAGTCATAAAATAAGAAAACGGAAGTATTTATCCAGCATTTCTGAAGCTGAAGACACTAAAGAACAAAATTAAGCCTCTAATTTCAAAGCTAAAAGATGCTCTGAGCATAATCTTGAAAGATCCAGAAAGCATGAAAAGAAGAAGAAGGAATATATAGCATCACTGTACTAAAAAGAATTGATTGACACAGAAAAAATCATAAGAGTCAATCGTGATGAAAGATGAAGTTCAAGCATCACTGAAGTCATCAGCAAAAAATATGGTCTCAAGACTTGATGAAATAACAAATGACATGTTTGAAGTAACAGATGCAACCCTAGGTTTGCTCATCAGTTTCTGCCAGAGAATTTAGAGGACAGCTAGCTGGCCGACTGACCAGAAGAAATCCATATTTATCCTCATTTCCAAGAAAGGTGATCCAACAGAATGTGGAAACTATTGACAAATATTATTAATATTTCATGCAAGCAAAATATTGTGGAAGATCATTAAA
>NW_006399755.1:36939616-36943350 GCF_000299155.1 Elephantulus edwardii | reverse complement strand
GTTCTTACTTCTTGTTCTTTTGTGATTTGTACCTTATGGGCTGCTGTTATGCTGGAAGTTGGAAAATGAGTAAAGATCAGAGAAAAATTGGTAAATTTCAATTATATCAAAGGCTACTTGAATCATAACTATACCATGAGTATCTAGATCATTTTTGTATTGGAAGAAATAAACCCAGATGCTCCGAAGAAGCAAGGATACAGTCATTTCATCTCATGTACTTTGCACCTGTTGATAGGAGGGACTAGTTCCTGAAGAGCTATACCACACTTGGTAAAATTGTAGGACAGGCTTTAAAAGGAAGTGTTCCAGTGTGATGGACTGAACCAATGACTTTTACAATGGCTCAAGTTTGCCAAAAATTGTGAAGGTGGCACAGAGCCAGTGTTCCATTCTGTTGTACACAGAGTGGCTGTAAGTTGGCATTAACTCAATGGTACCTAACATCTGTCTATCTACATAGCTACAAATTTCCCTCAGTTAAAGGAAAGACTATGTTCAGATTGCATTAGGATCCACATGTTTAGGGAGCTCTAGTGGCCTAATGCAAAAAAGCTGCCTTCCCCTGAAGGGCATCCACAGCCAAAAAAAAAAAAAGAAGATCCATACGTCACCCACCTTCCGACGGCCTAACATGCTGAGACTCCAAAGGCAGCCCAAATACCCCCGGAAGAGCGCCCCCAGGAGAAACAAGCTTGACCACTATGCCATCATCAAATTTCCCCTGACCGCTGAGTCAGCTATGAAGAAGATAGAAGATAACACACTTGTGTTCATTGTGGATGTCAAGGCCAACAAGCACCAAATTAAACAAGCTATAAAGAAGCTCTATGACATTGATGTGGCTAAGGTCAGATGGAGAGAAGAGTGTGTATGTTTGACTTGCTCCTGATTATGATGCTTTGGATGTTGCCAACAAAATTGAGATCATCTAAACTAAGTCCAGCAGGCTAATCCTAAATACAAATTTTTCTCACCAAAAAAAACCAAAAAAAAACCCCTGCATTCCCTAAGGTGTACAGTTAGAGGCCACCAGCCGCTCATTGGGAGAAGAATGGGTAATCTCTTCCCATGCGATTAACTGTTTCTGAAAACCTGCCAAATGGTCAGCTATGGGTTGGTTCTGACTTGATGGTGTGCAACAACAACATGTTAACTCAGTTAATAACATTAAAGATCTTATTTCCAAACAAGGTAATATTCTTAGGATTCACTCACTCTCACATTGCCATTAAGTCTGACTCATACATGAAGCCCTCACAGATTTTCAGAAACTATAATCACACAGAGATTTTCCACCTACCCAGTAGGCCACCAGAGCTCCCTTCTTAAGTATCAGAGGTCATAATTTTAACATTTTTTTCTTTGTATAACACTCATAGTGATCACATGTGAGCGTGGACAGCTGTTTCACAGGATTTCTGAGTCTGTAAGGGTCATCTGATTCAGGACATGGTCTTTCCAATCACTTGTTATGCATCTGAGAGCTGGACAATGAATAAGGATGACAGGAGAAGAATTGATACCTTTGAGTTTTGGTGTTGAAGAAGAGCACTGAACTTACAATGGATGGCCAAAAGAACAAACAAATATATTTGGAAAGGGTGTAGTTGGAGTGCCCTTTGAAAGTAAAATGATATAGCTTTACTTCACATTCTTTGAGCATGTTGCTAGAAGAGGGACATGGTGCTAGGAGGGTGGAGGGTCAGCAAAAGAGAGAAAGCCCCTCAACCACATATTGACATGGTGAGTGCCGCAATGGGCTCTTGTGTATCAGAAAGTGTAACGATGGCCCAGGATAGAACAGGGCTCAGATGTTTTATTCGTAGGATAGCTATGAGTCCTGCTCAGTAACACTTAACAACAACAACAATCTTTAGAAAAGCAATAAATTAGGGCTTTCTTCTGCATACTCACTGGGTAGGTTTGAATTACCACTAATCAGGATAATATTTGATAATTACTATGCTACCTCTTATTATATGTCTCCTTGTGTGTTATAAATACATAATTTATAACAACTTAAGATGGCCATTCTATTCAAAATAACAGTTTTAAAATAGAAAAAAAATCTTTAAAATGCTAAGTAGTATAAAATGAAAGTACTAGAAAAAGTCCGTCTTGCAGTGGAGGGATGAATAAGTGGCACATAGGGCGTTTTTTAAGACAGTGAACTATTTTGTACGATTTCTGTAATGGTGAATGCATTACATCATGCCTCTTTTAAACTCCATAGAATTGTACATCAAAAGTAATCCTAATGGAGACTTTAGACTTGATAATATATAAATGATCAATCTATTAATTTTGACAAGTGCAATACAGGAATGTAAGGTAATGGGAAGACGAGCAACAATGTAAAAGAGAGAGTTAGATTAATGGTACTTTCTGTTTAAATTTTTCTTGAAATTTATGTGTACCCTAAACATTTTGTTTAGTTAGAAAAAACAAAATCTGTTTATAAAAGAATTTAAATGATCTTTATCACTCACAGAATTTTGCTTGACTATCTTTTGGCAAGGAAGCAGGAGCGGCATCCACTTCCGAAGTGGCTTGCCTCCGGACACTCTATGTATGAACAGTGCTCAGGCTGTTGGTTCACAAGGTCGCTATGAGTCGTCTATGACTTGACGGCATCAAACAACAACAACAATAACAACATCTTTTGGAAAAATCCTGAAAACCTTTCATAAGATTGTTGTTCACATCATTAATTCAGAACCAATTCTTAGTTTACCATTCAGTGGGTTTTTAGAGGAATCAAATTTCATGGAAGTAGACTGCCAATGTTCTTCTATGCAACAGTTGGTGGATTCAAATCACACACCTTTGCAATTACAGCACAGCATCTTATCCCTAGGCTATTTTTGAGATTAAATATATATATTTCCTCTTATGAAGGAAAATTCTAAAATTTGTGACCTTTTCTATTATGAAAAGTGGATGTCAGGTTACTTCTTCTTTATTGAATCTTAAAATAAGGACATAAACTTTTTACTCCATCCCTTCAAGGTAAACATGATGTTTTAACAGTAAGTGAAATAACAACAAAAAATAATTTATTCTTTAAAAACAAAAAAAAATAAACTCTGGCTGTGTAAATAACATTTACATAACAGAAGCTTGGAATTGTTTTCATTCTTAAATGGCGTTACTGCCAAAAATGATATGTATCACTTAGAAAAAAAAATGCATATTCTGCTGACTTTAAATGCTTAGAAGTATGTTTTTCTAACAGTTTCACAAGTGACATTTCAGGAATTTTTTAATCCACTTTCTAAAAATTTTATAGTGCAATATTTTGCAGTTGGCATAAAAAACTAACCAACTATATTAAAAAGATTAAAATTTACTAGATGAATATTATTACTCAAAGTAAGATTCACACTTAGAAAGACAAAGAAGCAAGATTGGCTGCCTACTTCAGAACTAACGGAATTTTTTGGAACCCAGTAAATAACAAAGAAACACTATTTGAGTCTTCAAGTTGGAAGCCAATGTAAAATACAAAGAAATAGCTGTAAATGACTATTAATAATTGGAACATGGACTGTATGTACAATGTATGTGTCCAAAAAATTAGAAGTTGTCAAAAATGAAATGGAACACATAAATAAAGATCACCATACAAGACAACGTTCAACTGAGATGAGCTAGTATTGACCATTTTGAATCAGACAAGAATGTGATTTATTATGTGTTGTTGTTGTTGTTATGTGCCGTTGAGTCGCTTG
>NW_006399755.1:36930389-36932061 GCF_000299155.1 Elephantulus edwardii | reverse complement strand
AAAAGGAGTATAGCATCAGGATTGCAGGAAGACTCATTAACAACCTTTGTTATACAGATGACATTACTTTGTTGAAAGTGAGAAGGATATGAAACACCTGCTGCAGAAAATCAAGGACTACAGCCTTTAGTGTGAATTACATCTCAACATCAAGAAGACAAAGATCCTCACCACAGGCCCAACAGTCAACATTATGACAAATGGAGAAAAGATTGAGGCTGTCAGTGATTTAATCTAGCTTAGATCAACAATCAACACCCTTGGTACCAGTAGTCAGGAAATCAGAAGATGTATTGCATTGAACAAGTCTTCTATCAAGGAACTCTCCAAAATACTGAAAAGCAATGATGTCAGTTTGAAGACTAAGGTGAGCCTGATTCAGGCCATGGTCTTCTCAATCACCTGTAACACATCAGAGAGCTGGATGATGACTAAGGGTAATAGAAGAAGAGTCAATGCATTTGAGTTGTGGTGCTGTAGAAGAGTACTGAATATTGCATGGTATAATGTGCAATTGAGTCATCCACAATTCAGTGATCCTATGTACAATAACTCTGAAGCCTGCCCTCTCCTGAGTCATTCTCACTGACTCAGACACATCTAATCCCAAATTCCTGTTACTGTGTTATCTGTCTCATCTTGAGTCTTCCTCTCCTGTGCTGTACTTTTACCCTTCCAAGCATTATGTTCTTCTCCAAGGACTGGTTCCTCTAGGTTTCATGCCTAAATTATGTAGGATGGAATTTCAAAATCCTTGCTTCCAAGGGGAAACTTGGTCCTACCCTCTCCAAGACAAACCTATTAGTTCTCCTGGCATTACATGGTATATTCAATACTCTTCTCTACCACCACAATTCAAAGGCATCAATTCTTCTTCTGCCACCCTTAGTCATTGTCCAGCTTTCTGATTAATAGTAAGTAATTGTGCATATCCCATGGATTGTCAAAAGAACAAACTTACATCCTGGAAAGAATATGGATAGAGTGTATCTCCATATAATTGAAGTTATGGACTCTTTTGGATATTTTAAGCATACATATTCTGTTTATTTTTTCAATTTAGCTGCAGAATTGTCTCCCTGCTTCACAGCACTGACCATGAGTGCTGGTAGGGACAATGTGAAGGAGAGTTCTTTTCAGAATTAAACAGTAACAGTAATTCACTGTGAAATATGTGACAAGTAGTTGGACCTTATTTTAAATAAGTCCTTTTTGAAAAGTAATACATACAAAGTTTAAACTTTAGGCTTTGTATTTATCTTGACTCAAGGGTTTAGGGCTGGAATTCAGTTTGGAAGTTGTCTGGTGAACTCTGTTGCCCTAGTGGATAGAAAGTGATGCTACCAAACCAAAGGTAAGATTTTTAATCTGCTACTCTCAGGCCTGGTTTTAATTGTTTTGGGTAAAACATTATTCTAAGTGGTACAGCATTGGTCTGTTTGCTGTACCAAGGTAACTTGTGGTTGCTGTGATGCTAAACACTGTGACACTGATGTGTCAAATGTGATAATGGTTACCCATGATGGAAAGAGTTTGTTGGAGCTCCCCAACTAAAAGAAGCTTGGAAGCACGAGTGACATTCACTTCTGAAATGGCTTTTTCCGGAAAGCCAATGAACTTGGAGAAATGGTGAAAGTTATATATGTGTTTAGATCTTCCATTCATAGGGTTG
>NW_006399755.1:36903734-36906442 GCF_000299155.1 Elephantulus edwardii | reverse complement strand
GATGGAATTTGAAATTGACTTTTTGACTATGACTGCAACACCACCCTTTTTCTGTTTTTTATTCTCAGTATAGTATGCCACATGATTGATTGTCTGAGTCAATGTGGCCAAAGCTTGTCCATCTAATTAATGCCTGATATGTCATTATTTATGCATTCTATTTCATTTTTAGCAATTTCCAGTTTCCTAACATTCAGGCTATGCACATCCCATGTTCCAATCATCAATAATGTTTGTCATCCCCCCGCCCCATTTCAATTGACTTCCAATCTGGGTTCCACCACTATTGTACTATAACTATCCACATTCCTCCCGTGTTCATAGGGTTTTCAAAGGCCTGTTATTGATGATGTGAGGGATAATTCTATTTCCTGGTATGTTTTAATCTGGGAGCTCTACTAAAACCTGTTCACCATGGGTAAATGAGAAAGGTGATCCAAGAGTATGTGGAAATGATCAAACAATAAATATCATTAATATAACTTGCCAGAAAATACTGCTGAGGATCATTCAAAAATGGCTAGAAAAGAACATATATATGGAACTCTCAGTAATTCAAGCAAAATTGAGACAAGGCCATGGCACCAGAGATATCATTGCTGATGTTATATGGATCCTGGCTAAAAGTAGAGAATACCAGAAGAATGGCTCCCTGTGCTTTATTGGCTATACAAAGGTGTTTGTCTGTATGGATAACAAGTTGTGGTGGTTATTGAGAAGAATGGGAGTCCAGAGCACTTAATTGTGCTTATGTGAAATTTATTTCTAGACCTAGATATTTTTGTGCAAATAAAGTAGGGGACACTATATTGTTTTAAATTAAGAAGGGAGTGCATCAGGGTTGTAGTCTCCATATCTATTCCTTCTGTATGCTGAGCAAATTCTTTGGGAAGCTGGGCTCTATGAAGAGGAATATGGCATCAGGATTAGAGGGAGACTCATCAATAACCTGGGTTATGCAGATGGCACTACCTTGTTTGCTGAAGCATTTGTTGCAGAAGATCAAGGAGTGTAACTTTTAATCTGGATTGCATCTCAGTGTCAAGAAAACAGATTCTTATCACTGGATGGATAGGCAACATCATATGTGTGGAGAAGAGATTGAAACTGCCAACAGCTTCATTTTATTTGGATCCATAATTAACACCATTACTACCAGCAGTCAGAAAATAAGGATATGCATTGCACTGGGATAGTCTGAAGTTAAGGACCTCTCCAAATTATTGCAGTAAAATGACGTCAATTAGAAGACTAAGGTGTTCCTGATTTAGATCATAGCCTTTCTGATCACTTGGTATGTATCTGAGATCTGAACAATGAATAAGAATGACAGGAGAAGAATTGATGCCTTTGAACTATGGTGTGGGAGAAGAGCTGTGGACATCTCTTGGATTCCTTAAAGAATTAACAAATATGCGGAGAGAAAAGTGCAACAATGAATGAATGGAATTCCGAAATCTTGTAGATGTTCATTGAAATTAAAAAACAAAAAAAAAACAAAAAACAACAACACAAAAACAAAAAAAAAAGCCAAACGTGTTTCTGAAAATAAATTGTTATAATCCAGCCTTAAAAAAAAAGAATAAACAAACATGTCTTGGAGAGAGTGTAGCTGGAGTGCTTTTTGGAGATAAGAACGATAAAGCTTTACCTCACTTAGTTCAGACATGTTGCTAGAAGTGCTATCCCTTGGAAAAGGGCAAGATGCTTGAAAGAGTATAGGGTTAGCCAAGGAAATGAAGACCCTCAACCGGGTTGATTAACTTGATAACTGCCACAACAGGCACAGGATAGGGCAGATTTCAGATCCACTGTTCACAAGAGTCACTCTGACTACTTGACTAGACAGCACCTAACATTAACAAAAAAAATGTTGAAAATTGTATTACCGTTGTGAGGTGTTGTTATGTCAGTTCCAATTCATAACAATTGTGTGCGAAACAGAACATCTGCCTAAATTCACATCCTAATATGATACTATGTGAAAAATATTATGATGCCAGTTTTGAGATTAAGTTATTAAACACTGACTTCTTGTAGCTGGTCTTGTTTCTTTCTATTGCCTTTTTTGGGTTACATGCATTGATGAAACAGTTATTTTGAAAAGACCCATATGGCAAGGAATTAAGGTAGATTTTTGGCTAATAACCAGTGAAGATGTGAAGCCTTCAATCCAATAGCCTGAGAAAGATCAAATCCTGCCAACAAACACACGAATGGACTTAGAAGCAGAATCTTCCCTCATCAAGCCTTTTGATGAATTCAGCTCTAGCCAGAACTTTGATTGTAACCTGTGTATGACCCCTGTAAAGAATTCAGTAAAGCCATTCCAAGATGCCTTATCTAGAAAAACTGTGAGATGATAAAGGTTGTTTCAAGCCACTAAGCTTGTAATAATTTTTACACAGTAATAGAATTAGAAGTTTGTTGAGTGAAATGAAAAATTAATGCTATTTCTTATTATTAATAGTTGGCCTAGGTATGGTAGAAAGTAGGTAAGCGTAGGTGACATGTGTGCTTTGGCATAGATTAAGGTCAAGTATATAATCAACAGATTTTTGTAATTCTTATACAGAGGGTAAAGTGTTTTCCAGTAATGACTAACAGAATGTTACTCTGATATAAATTAAAAAAATGTATCACATAGAGATTATCCAAAAACAATTAGAACAGCACATCAGCAGAAAATTGCCGGAAGTCCAGGCTGG
>NW_006399755.1:36892287-36902814 GCF_000299155.1 Elephantulus edwardii | reverse complement strand
TACTTTGGACATGTTGCCAGGAGGGACGGGTCCTTGGAGAGGGACATCATGCTTGGGAGGGTGGAGGGACAGCGCAGGAGGGGAAAACCCTCTATGAGATGGATTGATTCGGTGACCGGGGTAATCGGGATGGGTGTGTCAGAGGCGGTGCGGTTGGCGCAGGTTAGAGCAGGGTTTAGGGCTGTTGTACATAGGGTCGCTATGAGTCGCAAATGTCTCGACGGCACATAACAACAACAACATCACATAGAGTATATCTATGTACAACATTTGATGGACTTCACAAATAATCTAAATGAAGTTATTAATCTAGTGATTGGATGATGACACAAATATGCTCTTTGTTCCTTTTAAGAAAACAAATCAAGTTTGGCATCCAACTCCTGCTGTGTAACAATTAACCACAAAAATCTCAGTGCTAAACAAAAATAAACATATCTTTTTCTTACACATTAGTTTATTAAGCAGACAAGAGAGTGCAGGAAGATCAGCTTATCTAGACTAATTTCATTTGAGGGGTCCAAATTAGTACGGGTCCCACATCTGAGCTCTGATTTTCTCATTCTTCTTTGACCAGAAGGTAAGCCACAACTCTTTTTATGAAGATGGGAAAAATTTAAACAAAAATATTAAATGTTTATATAGAAATAATAAAATTAGGGTCCTCAATTAATTTCAAATTCAGATAATGAAGAAATATATTTGATTAATTTTTATATTATGTTTACTTATAAAAATATATTTACACTAACACTTCACTGTTCCTTTTAAGTTAAAATTTAAGTGGACATCCACCTCTTTCCATTGGGCAAAACTAACAACTTTAATCTTAAACTATAGACCTGGAACTGGAACACTGGTCAAAAGAATCACATGAGAGTAAATTGTCATGTACAAAAATCTCATGGACATAGAAAGAAGGAAGTGACTGTTTTTGAAAAAGAATATAATCTACCAATATTTTTTTAATTCTTGTAGAAATATTAGATACAGATTCTAATATATTAGAAACTCCTTCTTGAAAAGATTCAGTATGTTTATAGGGTCGCTGTGGGTGGTAGTTGGTTTAATGGCACTTAACATGAACAACTATCTATTTTATCGTACTTAATGTTAAAAAATTCATGATGTATCGACAGAATAAAATAATATTGCGGATTCCACAGACTATTAAATGAAACCAGACTGAGGATCATTGCTCATCTACTTAACAAAAAATGTACCATACAAATGTTTCTCAAAAATATAAATTATGTGATTGTTTTTTGATATAGAATTTATTTTTCTATTTTATTTGTTCTAAGCATAATTCTATGTCTACTTAGATAGAAAAAATATTAAATTGGTGCTTTTTTCCTAAGTCATATACAGATACCGGGTTCTTCTCTGAAGTAGAAGATCTATTTGAATAGCAGCTATTTGAATTCTATTTTAATTTCTTCCTGTCTTGCAGATTATGTTATAAACTTAGAGGCTTTTAAACAGCTCTGGTAAGTTTGTTCCAGTGACAATGCTGTTCTACTCTCAATTAATAGTTCATTTTCTCCTGGATAGTTTAGTTATGATGTGTGCTTATTCAGTTCATGCTATATTCTCTAGCACAACAAACTCAAAATACAAGGTGAGACATTATTAGCATTACCTCAGGGTAAAAATTATTCAGAAGCAAACCAATAAGTAAAAACTCTGGTTTCATGCAGAAATGAATGATTATTTTTTTTTAAGTGAACTGGATTAGGTTTAAGGGAGGAAAAGGTGCAATGATGAATTAACGAAAATGTAACTTAAAATTACAAACCAATAAACAACTCTGATGCGGATCTTTATTTCTGGTGTGTATATGAGAGAAGTATATTGTGAGAGGTTTGCCATCTTTCAGATGTTTTGTATACCTCTATTCACTTATATATTCATTACTTACTCAACAAACATTTCTTGGTGATTTACAACATGATAGCGATTGTGCTAAATTCTGAAACTATAAAAAGCAGACCAAACTATTAGAATAACATATTTTTCCCCTGAGCATAACACAATATACTTCATAAATTACATGCATTGTTCTTGTAATCTTTACTATGAACCAGGTAAACTGGGATCCTATTACCCACTTTGTTGCTGGTGTGTACTACTAAGCTGAAACTACCCCACAGCTGACACTGAAGGAGGTTTTTGCTGGAAGTAAATCACAAGGGAGGAGATACCCCATCTTTCTACCAAGGAGTATCTGGTGGATTGGGACAGCGTACCTTTGAGTTGGCAGTGTGATTCCTTATCACTAGGCCACAGGAGCAAAAAATTGAAGCTCATGTAATTACCCTAACCCTTGATTATAAAATTAGTCACTCAGCCACACAAGCAAGATTCTGCTGAAAATTATGAAAGAAAACACTTACTGGAACAGCACATCAATAAAGAACTGCCAGATGTGCAGGATTGGTTTAGAAGAAGCCATGGTACTAAGCAGAGAGCACCAGAGGAATGTCTATCTGTGTTTCATTGACTGTGCAAAAGCATTTGATGGTGTGGATCACAACAAACAGTGGCTAAGTCTGAGAAGAATGGGAATCCCATAACATTTGATTGTGCTTATGTGAAAACTTGGAGGTAGTCATCAGAACAAAGCAAGGAAACACTGCCTGGTTTAAAATTGGGAAAAGTGTATGCCATGAATGTGTCCTTATCTCCATACTCTTCAAAGTATATGCAGAACAGATCATACGAGAGGCTGGGCTCTATGAAGAGGAATATGGCTTTAGGCTTGGAGTAAGACTCATCAACAACCTGCGTTATACACATGATACAACCCTGCTTGCTGAAACTGAAGGGGACTTGCAACACTTGCTGCAGAAGGTCAAGCACTGCAGCATGAAGTAGGGATTGAAGTTAAAAATCAAAAAAAGAAAGATTTTCACGACAGGGCTTATTGGCAGCATCATGATAGATGGTGAAGAGATTGAGATGTTAACAGTTTTAATGTGCTTGAAACCACAGTCAACACTCTTGGTACCAGCTGCCAGGAATTCAAAAGACGAATTCCATTGGGAAAGTCTGCTGTCAGGGACATCTCCAGAGTACTTAAGAGCAATGATGTCAGTCTGGAGACTAAAGTGCACCTGATCCAGGCCATGGTCTTGGTAATTATATTATATGCATCTGAAAGATGAAAACTGACTTGGGATAAGAGAAAGATAATTGATATCTTTGAGCCATGGTGCTGGAGAGGAGTACTGAATATACCATGGACTGCTAGAAAAACAAACAGGTTCTTCCAAGGCTGCTCCTTGGAGGTAAGGAGTCTCAAGCTCTGTCTGACATATATTGGGCATGTTGCAAGGAAGGACCAGTCCTTGGAGATGGACATCATGCTTGGAAGGGCAGAGGGACAGTGCAAAAGAGGAAAACCCTGGATAAGATGGATTGACTCAGTGACTCGCACAGTTGGCGTATGTGTGTCAGAGATGATAAGGTTGCCTCCAGACAGAGCAGAGTTGAGAGTCATTGTAAATAAGGTCTCTATGAGTCACAGGTGACTTGATGACACATAACAACAAAAACATATAGCCAGTATTTTAATGTGATCTTTCTCTCCTCTTGAACTGTGTTCTTTATCTAATTTCATTGTCAGATCACAAGATTTTCTAGAAATGTAGAAAACACATTTACTTACTGTGGTGTCAAGGACCAAGATTTATCTTTTACAAATAGAAGGTGTGCAATCCTGGGCAAGTTATATAAAGTTATGGAGTTCAATTTTCTTATAAGGGGGGAAACGAGATCAAATAGCTTTGATAATACAGGCTTCTTAACTAGACTCGTGTCTGAATCACAATACTTACAACTCAGTAGGCACTCGGGAAATCCTTGTGGAATAAATGTAATGAAGGATATTAAGCATTTTGCACACTATTCTCAACATATCAGCAGTACTTCATAAATGTCAGATTCTCGATATTCTCCTGAGTATCAAAGCTCTGATTTCTAGGTAAGCTGCTGATCCTTTTTCAAAACTATTTTCCATGTTTCTTCATTTCTAATAATGATATTATTTCTTTCAGTCAAGGTATGAATCCTAGATTAATTTATCCAAATCAATGAAAAAATAATTAATGAATTTCTACTTCACTGAAAGAAGTGAATAATTATGTTATAATACAAACACGTTTTTCTATGTCACTTTTAATCTGTTTTCAATTCCAGAAGGAAGGTGGGTTTCAATGTTAATAAGAAACACTTAACTTAATGGAAACAACAATAATAACAGAAAAGAAATAATGGTATAACCAACTTTATATTCTGACTTCTCTTCATGATGATCAAGTTAAGTAATATTTCAAATGTCAATGAGTTTTATCAAGTATCTGAAACCTTTATATCCATTGGACCAGATGAAGACATAAAAACGTTGTTGTTGTTAAGTACCATCGAGTCACAGGCGACTCATAGCGACCCTATGAAGGAGAGTCCTCGACGCTTGGGAGTCTCTCATCCTCTCTCCAGGTTCACAGGGTTTCCAGAGGCAAGCTATTATGGAAGTGGATGCCACTCCTCCTTCCAAAAAAGCAATAGTTGGTTTAGATTAATTTTAAGAACCTGTATGTTGTTACTCCTGATCCAGGGCATAGTCTTTGCAATTACTTGCTATACATCAGAGAGCTGGACAATGACTAAGGATGACAGAAGAAAAATTGATGCCTTTGAGTTGTGCTGCTGGAAAAGAGTCTTGAACACACCATGAACCACCAAAAAGAAATAGGTCTGCCTTGGAGAGGTTTAAACCAATTTTCTCCTTGGAGTCTAGGATTCTGAAGCTCCATCTCACATACTTTAGTCGTGCAGCCAGGAGCGACCAGTCCTTGGAGAAAGACATCATGCTTGGAAGGGTGGAGGGACAGTACCGGAAAGGAAGACCCCAGATCAAATGGGGTACAGTAAATGGGGCAATGGGCGTAGTTGTGTTGAAATCTGTGAGACTGGCTCAGAACAGGGCACACCACAGAGCTGCTATGCATAGGGTTACTATGAGTCACAAGAGGCTTGACAGCACATAACAATAGCCACAACATGTTCTTGCTATTGTTATATACCATCAAACCAACCATAGCCATCTATGAACAGTAGATCATAGTGACCATATGAACAATAGGTCAGGACCTTGCCCTATCCTGAGCCATCTTTACCATCTTTGGCATGCTGAGGTCCATTGTTATGGTCACTGTGTCAATCTATTTTTGCTTAGGATCTTACTATCCTTCCTTGACAATTCACCTTTCCTAACATGATGGTTTATTGTTTTTATTGTTGGTGGTTTTCTTTTCCTAGAACTGACCCCTCTAAAAACATGCCCATTTTATGTGAGACAGACTTTCAGCATCCTTTTCTTTAGGGAGAACCCTACTTGCATTTCTTCCAAGACAGACTTGTTTATTCTTTTGACCGTCCATAGCAGTACTCCTACCTAATACCACACTTGAAGACATCAATTCTTCTTAAACATCCTTATGCTTTATCCAACTTTCAGATCCATAGGAAGCTATTAAAAATATTATGTCTTGCATCAAGCTTTCTTTAGTTTTTAGACTGATATCATTACTATTTAACACAGGATGTCCTTGACAGAAGATTTTTCCCAATGCAACACATCTTTTGATTTCTTAACTCCTGTTACCATAAATGTTGATTGTGGGCCTAGTAAAATGAAATCATTGACATATGATCAAGGTCAAATTATAATGAAGAAAGAAGCTCAAGCTGCACGGAAGATACTGGAAAAACAATATAAGGCTCCAGGAACTGATGGAATGTCAGTTGGTATGTTTCAGCAGTCTACGCCAGGAAATAAGGGATACAACAACCTGGCTAACTGAATGGAAGTGATCTATATTTGTTCCAATTCTGATAAAAAGAAAAGGTGAAAATTCAATAGGATGTGGAAATTATAGGACAATATAATTAATATCACATGCAAGTAAAATTTGGCTGAAAATTTCCTCAAAAATGGCTGGAAATGACAGAGAATTCTCAAAAATTCAAGCTTGACCCAGAAGAGTAAGTAATTAGAGATATTAATGTTGCTAATGTCAGATGGATCGTGGATGAAATCAGAGAATAACGGGAAGAAGGAACATGTATACTTCCTCTGGATGCCATAGTTGTAACAGGTTTTGTTGTTAGGTGGTGCTGTGTAGAGTACAACTTACAGTGACCCTATAAACAACATATCTGAAATCTTTCCTCTCCTGTGCCCTCCTCCTCATTTCTGACACACTGGAGCCTACTACTGCAGTCACGGTGTCAATCCATCTTGCTTGAGGTCTTCCTCTCTTTCACTGACTCTCCAACTTTTCAGGGATGATTTGTGTTTCCACAGAATACTTTGTTCTAGCAACATGTCCAAAGTATAGAGACGAAGCTTTGACATCTTTACCTCCAATGATCATTTTGGCTGCCCTTTTCCCAAGACATTTCAGTTCATTCTTTTGGCATTCCATAGGATTTATTTATTACTGTTCTCCAACACCAAAACTCAAAGTCATCAATTCTTCTTCTTTATCCAATTCCTCTTCTGTCATTGTCTAGCTCTCAGATGCACAGCAAGTGATTGAAAAAATTCATGGGCTGAATCAGGAGTATCCCTTTTTTATTAATTTTAATGAACGTTTACATTTTGGGTTTTCACTCATTCATTGTTGCACTTTTTTTCTTTACCCCTCCCCCCCCCCAGTTCGCTTCTCTCTTTGAAAAGCAAAAGATAAACTTCTTCATTGGTATACAATCCCCCTGAACCCGACCCTGCACCTCCCTCCCCCACCCCAAATGCACTCCACTATGAAACCTTAAGAATCAGGAGTATCTTAATGTTCAAAATGACATCATTGATCTTCAATGTTTGGAGAGGTCTCTGAAAATGAACTTTCACAAAGTCTGTATTAATCATAAAGAACTTTCCAGGCCTGAGAAGTTGATGAGTTTCAGAATAATTTGTGTGCTCTTATGAATGTTACTTTATTCTTCAAGAAATAAAGCTATCTTCTATGCAATGGAAAAGGAAAATTGCCAAATATAGTACACACAGACCAGTAGAGTGTATCATCACTGGGTTAGATGAAAGACAAGGTTAAATCTCAAAATTTTGCACCACTAAAAAAATGTTATGCTAATTTTCCAATCATTATAACAATTAGGATGGTGTTGTATTTTTAATAGATGATATCACATTTACCCCTATTTGGAAAACAAACAAACAAAAAACAAAACCCCATTTTTAAGTCATATTAATTCTTTGAGTTCTGTATACAGGAGACAGTATAAAATAGTCTTGAACTCAGAGCAATTAATTTAAATTCACTCTATAAGCTTTGTAACTTGAACTTTATTTTTCTTTCTTTCTTTGCTAGTCTGTAAAATAGGACTCCATTATGAAGCTACTGTGCAAATGAGTCAATGTGTGGAAAGCACTCATTGCATGGGACTCTGTGTTGTTTGGTCACATTGTATTGACTCCAACTCATAATGACCCGCTGTAAAACATAACAAAAGTTTGTCTGATCTTATGTCATTCTTACGATTTCTGGTGTGTTTAAGTCCATTGTTGAAATCACAGTGACGTTCCATCTCATTGAGATTTGGAACAATAAGCATGAGAAACATCCAGGGAAGTGATCTAAAGCTCAGAGGAAAAGCTGGAGCTATGTAGTGATTTCCGAATCCCAGTCTATAGCTAGGTACATATAAAGATATTCTCAAATTTGTAAAAGAGGTAGTGGTTCGTTCCTTTGGAGAATGGAATGTTCAGTTCATGTGAAGATACCATTCAAATTAAAGCCTCATCCCTAGTCAAAACTTAGAGTTAAATGAAAGCAAGTGTTGCTTTCTAGGCTCTGTAATTAGGAAAAAGGCTAGGATTTTAGAAAGTCTGAATGACAAATCAATGCTTTTCCACCTTGCATCCAGTGATGTGTCCATGCTGATTTCAGACTAAATTATCATCTCTGCATTGGTGAGTCCGATGATGCTTTTATCACAGCAGGGCAAATTTCTCTTGTCAAAATTGGCACCAATTATGCAAATGAAATTTCAAGAGCTCATTAGCTAAATGATAATTGGAGTAACATGCGTTAAAGAAATTATATACAAAATTTGTGTCAAGAAAATAGCTTCATTTTTACAATAACCTTTAAAAGGTTTCTCAGTGAATAATAAGTGAAGATTTTCTAAATTCTTTATAGATATTTAATGGATTTATGGTTGATATTCTTTTAATAGTACATTTTTAAGGTTATTCTTACATTTTCCTCCCTCTGGATAGTGTTTAGTGTTTATATTACTAACAAGAAAAATATTGGTCTTTATTTTAAGGTATAGTCACTATGTTGCTATTTTTATGTTCTGCTGAGTTAGAACTATCTCATAGCTGACCATCCAGCAGGCTTTTGGAGGTTGTAAATTGCAAGGGAGGAGAAGGTTCATCTTTTTCTTGAGGAGCAGCGAATGGATTTAAATCTTCCATCTTTGAGTTGTTAGCCTTGCTGCTCCCTACCCAGTAGGCCTCCTGAGAACTATAGCCATACAATGTGAAGACTGCCGGAAAGAAAGAAAGAAAGTTAACTCTTTCCTAATATCTTGGAGTAAAACTAGAAGTCAAACCTACTCTCATCACATAGACTCTCACTCATGGTCTCAGTTTACATGTTAAAGGACAACAAAAGAGGCAAATACTATTTTATTTTAATTTTTTTTGCAAATACTATTTTAATAACATTATCTCATATGGAGATAGTGTTGGCTTCCTCGGACAACAACAATAATCATTATTTTTGCTTAAATAATTAATATTTTAAATATATTTAAATACTTATGAACTGAAATATAATGGAGCATATTTCCACAACCTATCACTTTCTTTTTGAATGAAATAGTTCATTTAGATTTTCTTGTTATGTAAATAAATTAGTAATTAATTATTTCAAATTTGCATACCACAAAATATTGACATTTCACCTTCATTTTCTTATTTTTGTATGGCAATATTTTTTCCTTCTTTTCATAAAATAAATTTAATGTTGACATGGGTAAAACTTTACAGAGTAAATTTAGCCTCACTTAGAAATACATATTTTTCTGAGTGTAGAATTTTAGTTGACATTGTATTTGATTCATTATTGTGTACTTTCATGATGAATTATACTGTTTTTCACTTGCTTTGGTTTTAAAGAGAATTCTGTTGTTATTCTTCAATTTATTGTTTTGTTGAAAATCTCCCCCCACCCCCATCTGTTGATAAAATTTTCTCTAATTGCTAGTTTTTGAGGTTTTTAAATTTTTTTAAAAATTTTATTTTGGTTTGCATACAAAATTCATTTACATTGTGTTTCATATTATCATTCCCTCATGTTGTGTTTCATGCAATTATTCCTATTTATTGTTGTTGTTGTTATGTGCCATCAAGTTGCTTGCGACTCATAGCGACCCTATGTACAACAGCCCTAAACCCTGCTCTATCCTGTGCCAATTGGAATGCCTCTGACACACCCATCATGATTACCCAAGTCACTGATTCAATCCACCTCATAGAGGGTCTTCCCCTCCTGTGCCATGCCTACACCTTCCCAAGCATGATGTCCCTCTCCATGGACCTGTCTCTCCTTATAACATGTCCAACGTATGTCAGACAAAGCCCCAGAATCCTTGCCTCCGAGGAACAACCTGTTTTAACCCTCTGCAGGATGAATCTGTACATTCAATGCTCTTCTCCAGCACCACAGCTCAAAGGCATCAATTCTCTTTCTATCCTTCCTAGTCATTGTCCAACTCTCTGATGTATAACAAGTGATTGCAAAGACCATAGCCTGTATCAGATGCACCTTAGTCTCCAGAGTGACACCATTGCGCTTCAGTACCCTGGAGAGGTCCCTAACAGCAGACTTTCCCATCGCAATATGGTTTTTTTTTTTTTATTTCCTAGCTACTGGTGCCAAGAGTGTTGACCGTGGAGCCAAACAGCCTAAAGTTGGTGGATTTGAACTGCTCACCTCTGGGATTGCAGTGCAGCTTCTTGCCACTAAGCCACCAGAGCTCGCCAAGACTCCTATTTATTGGGTTTTAAAAAAGTAGTAAAATTAATCACCTTGAACTATGCCCACCACTACTTCATTTTTGTCAGATCCCCATTGGATCTTTTCTATTTCCGTTACCCTCTCCCTCCACTCACCAAATTGTGTGACCCTATGATTTCTTCCCTGCCCATCCTTAGCCCTCTGGTGTTACCTCTTCACTCCTTGGAGCCCCATAAATGTTTTACGAGTTATGCTTCTTATTTTAAATAATCTTTGGTATTTGTTCTTTCCTTTTTTTTTTAGGTTTAGAAAATATGGTCAATGTATTTTTTTTAAAAAAATGAAAAAAATTCCTTCATTAGTATACAATTCCCACGTCCTTTCCCCCCACCCCCCACCCCGAGTACACTTCTCTATGCAACCTTAATTCTGGATTCCTGTGCTAACCATAATACTCAATCATATATCACTT
>NW_006399755.1:36872653-36891352 GCF_000299155.1 Elephantulus edwardii | reverse complement strand
TTGGTTTTTGTATATGGAGTGAGGTGTGGATCTTGTTTTAGGTATTTGTTCTTTTCTAAAATTCATTTTCATAAAAGGTTACAGAGACTTAAGATTTCCATTCATTCATTGTTGCACTTTTTTCCTACACACCCCTTCCCCCAATTCACTTTTCTTCTTGAAAAGTAAAAGAAAAACTCTTTCATTGCTATGCAATTCCTCCCACCAAGTCCACTCCACTGTGCAGCCTTCATTTTGGACTCCTGTCATTACAATAACACCCAATCATATATCCCTTTTAAACAGTTCTCTCCTTCATTTGTTTCAATGCAGTATACATCATTCATCCCCTCCTTGTCTGTCTTCCCTCAACCCTGATGTCAATCCTGTTTTACAACAGTGGCACTATACAACATTTGTCCTGCTGGAGAGGTTGTGGAGAAACTGGAACCCTTATTCACTGTTGCCGGGAGTGTAAAAAGGTGCAACCACTATGGAAGGCTGTATGGCACTTTTTCAAAAAGTTGCAAATAGAAATATCATTTGACCCAGCAATTCCACTACTAGGAATTTACCCTAAAGAAACCATAATTGCCACCCTAGCAGATATATACACACCCATGTTTATTGCAGCTTTGTTAGCAATAGCAAAGAGCTGGAAACAAACCAAGTGCCCGTCAACAAACGGATGGTTAGAGAAGAAGCTCTGGTATATTCACACAATGGAATACTATGCAGCACTGAAAAACAAGGAACTAATGAAATATTATACAAAATGGGTGCGTCTGAAGGACATTATGCTGAGTGAAATACCTCATTATTTATTCTAAAAAGACTGAATTAGTTACTCAGAATAATGCTTTCCAGTCTCTCCCACATTATGAAGTAATTTTCAAAATCATTGATCTTTAGTGCTGCATGATATTCCATCATGTGAATATACCACAGTTTCTCAAATCCATTCAATTTTGGTTGAACATCTCCATGTTCTTGTGATTGTGAGTAATGCTACTATGAACATAAACAGTTTGCTTGGCTCCACAGTCAACACTCTTTGCACCAGCAGCCAAGAAATTAAAAGGCTTATTGCGATAGGAAAGTCTGCTGTTAGGGATGTCTCCAAAGTACTGAAGAGCAATGGTGTCTCTCTGGAGACTAAGGTGCGTCTGATACAGGCCATCGTCTTTGCAATCACTTGTTATGCATCAGAGAGTTGGACAATGACCAAGGAGGATAGAAGGAGAATTGATGCCTTTGAGCTGTGGTGCTGGAGAATAGTATTGAGGGCGCCATGGACTGTTAAGAAAACAAACACATTCATCCTGAAGAGGGTTAAACAGGGCTGCTCCTTGGAGGCAAGGATTCTGAGGCTTCACTTGACTTTTTTTGGACAGGTTGTAAGGAGGGATCAGTCCTTGGAGAGGGACATCATGCTTGGGAGGGTGAATGGGTAGCACAGGAGGGGAAGGCCCTCTATGAGGTGGATTGATTCAGTGACTGGCATAATTGGGATGGGTGTATTGGAGATAGTGTGATTGGCACAGGACAGAGCAGAGTTTAAGGCTGTTGGTCGCTATGAGTCGCAAGCGACTCGACAGCACATAACAACAACAACAATACATGTAAACCTCTTATATAGAATGCCTAGGATAAAAATTGCACTTGTACAAAAAAATAAAACAAACAATGGAAAAGTTCAAAGTATTCATGCAGAGTAAGTCAGGTCAGAGACAATTTTCAGAAAAAGAACATCAATTGCTTATATAAATTTTATGTTGAAACAGAAGAAAATTTAAACAAGTACAGAAGCAAAACATAACCTTGAGTATATACTACCTGAAGTTAGAGGTTCTCTCAAAAATAGATTTGAACCGTTAAAAAGTGATGGCCAGAGACCAATGGAGTCATGGAATGATATCAAGGATATGATAGATGAGGAATTCAACAGGTCATTTAAAAGAGAGGAAATAATGAAGAGGCCCAACTAGATGTGAGCAGAGATCCTGAAACTTGCTCTTGAATACAGAATAGCTGAAAAATACTGGATGAAATTATGAAGGAGCAGAATAGTTGTCAAAGGTTGACTCCAGAAGACAAAGTAAAATATTAAAATGGAATGTGCTAAGAGTTAGTGTTAGAAAATAATGAAGGAAGAAAATGCTCAACATCTCTGGAGCTGAAAGAGCTGATGAAAAATGCAAGTATTGAGTTGCATTATTGAAGAACTACATAGGCACAAATGAAACGAAGCAATAAGAACGAAAAGAAGAAAAGAATAACTGTCACTCTACCAAAACAAATTGGCTAACATTACAACATTGCATAAGATAGCATATGACCAAGGACCAATTGTACTAAAGGGAACAATACAATGCATGTTGAAGTCATTGGGAAAACAACAACAAAACAACAAAACCGAAAAACAAAGAAAACAACAAAGTTTCAGAAGTTGAAAGATTACCAACCGAATTATTTCAAATATCAAATGAAATACTAAAGTTTATCATTGATCTATACCAAGAAATTTGGAAGGCCTATAGAATGATCTGGTGGGGGGGGGGCGGAATCTGTATTTATGACCTTTTCAAAGATGATTTTACAGAATAGAAATTATCTAACAATGACATTAATCTCATATGCAAATAAAATTTTACTCAAGGTAATTCAATAATAAGTGAAGCAGTACATAGACAGATTCGTTAAGAATTTAAAATGGGTTAGAAAAATACTTATGATTGGAGATTTTTAAAAAAATTATTATTATGTCAAATAGATGTTGGATAAAATCAGAGTATACGAGGAAGATGTTTACTTCAGCCTTATTTAGTATGCAAATATTCTACCCTGTGTACATTAAAAAGTATGAAAAACATTACAAAGAAAAGGAGTTTCAGAACAGGAAATTGTACTCATTAGGAACCTGTACATAGAAAAAAGAATAGAACAATGAGATATAAATCGGGATATTTTTTCTTTTTAATACCATACATATTCAGTTACTGGGTCCAAGAGATAGTCCAAGAACCTGGGCTATATAAAGAAGAGCGTGTCAACATGATTGGAGTGAGATGCATTGACAACTTGTGGTGTGCAGATGACAAAGCCTAAGGGCCTGTTGACTACAATGATGACTTGAAATACTAGTGAAAAGCAAAGCCTTGTAAAAGTTGTAATTAGGGTTGCTATGATGTAGAATCGATTTTGGAAACCAACATCAACCAGAAGTCACGTGTTAGGCTTTATGGAAATCACTATATGTTTATTGTGTATCAAAGTCTATGTTAATCACCATTTGCTTATTAAAAGAGTCAATATTCAAGACAGAAATATGGGTAAAGTGTTTAGGATTCATTTTTATATTATTACATAAAATATAAGTTAAAATAATTGAAGGAATATACATTTTAGAGAATATAAATAAGATATTTAATGTAGATGCAAATATAGTATTTTTCCCCTAAATAGCCCATGCTCTTACCAATTGTGCCATACTACAGTACTTCAGATTTTGCCACATTAAATTAGGTAGAAGAGATAATAATTTTCCCCCCTACTGTATAATGTATTCACAAGAGCATGCTGAAGTACTGAAGAAGTTGATGGAGAGGTCACATATGCCTTCCTGAGGCCACAGAGGTATTTCTCAGCTATGAGAAAATGTCAGAGAAAGATAAGTGATGGAAAGATGAATTCTGGATCTGCCACTGAAGAAAGGAAGCCAGGAATCCAATGAGGGGTGAACAAGAGAGTTGCCAAGCAAGTGTCCACAGCCAAGTTGTGATTGGACAGCACAAACTAGTAGTAAGCCAAGCCTGATGGCTGCAGTGAACACTGGAGCCCAGAAGGAGAGAAATATCAGTAAAAGATAAATGTGAAAACAATTCAAGGTTTGGCTCTGGAATGACAAGAGAGGGGTGGATCTGGGGAAGTCACCGGATCCAGATACCTGGGTTGGCAAAAAGTATAATTCAATTATGAGGAAATTCGCTGTTAAATTAAAAGAATGATATTCTGAAATAACATGCATGAAAAAAAAAACCCACTTTTGTGCATGACAAGAAGGAAGACCATAACTTGTGAGGCTATTTTTATTCTGGACATTAGTAAGCTAGAGGATAGATGGTGAAGAGATTGAGATTGTTAACAGCTTCAGTTTGCTTGGCTCCACAATCAACACTCTTGGTACCAGCGGCCAGGAAATTAAAAGACGAATTGCAGTGGGAATGTCTCCTTTTAGAGACCTCACCAAAGTACTGAAGAACAATGATGTCAGTCTGGAGACTAAGGTGCACCTGATCCAGGTCATAGTCTTTGCAATTACTTGCTTATTTGCATGAGAAAGTTAAACAATGACTAGAGATGATAGAAGGAGAATTGATGTCTTTGAGCTGTGATGCTAGAGAAGAGTATTGAATATACATACCATAGACTGCTAGTAGAACAAACATGTTCATCCTAGAGAGGTTGAGACCAGGCTGTTCCTTAGAGGCAAGGATTCTGAAGCTTCATCTGACATACTTTGGACATGTTGCAAGGTGGGACCAGTCCTTGGAGAGGGACATCATGCTTGGGAGGGTGGAGCGACAGT
Organism: Elephantulus edwardii; assembly: GCF_000299155.1. Taxonomy (NCBI): domain Eukaryota; kingdom Metazoa; phylum Chordata; class Mammalia; order Macroscelidea; family Macroscelididae; genus Elephantulus; species Elephantulus edwardii. The sequence continues at coordinate 36,886,785 of NW_006399755.1, read as the reverse complement.
GCTAGAGAAGAAGATCTTCAATGAGATGGATTGATTGAGTGACTGGGGTAATGGAGGTAGATGCGCGAGAGACAGTAAGATTGTACAGGATAGAGCAGGGTTTAGGGCTATTGTACGTAGGGTCACTATGAGTCACAGGCAACTTGACATCACATAACAACAACAAACAACAAGCTAGAGGATTCAAAGATAGACTTTCCTTTTGCTATTGTGTCACATGGCTTATATGAATAGAAATTTTTTTTTTCAAAGATAAGAAAATATTTTTGTACTTTTCATTTTGTAAAAGAAACAGTGGAAATGCATTCTCAGCCCACATTATATTGCCTTTCAGAAACAAAATGGAAACCATGAACAATGTTTATGCATTTCATTTGAGCATTTCTGACTAACATTTTTAATAATTTCGCTTTGAATAACTGAGTTCTTTAAAATATCTTCTGCGTATATATCATGATTTCGTTTAAAGATTTTTATAACTTTATCAAATATCCTAACATGTATTTCTTTGCTATTTAATTATTTAACAGCAAGATGTCAGATACTATTTACTGTTTTTTTTATTAATTTTAATGAACATTTACAGAGATTTTGGATTTCCATTCATTCATTGTTGCACTTTTCTCCCTGCCACACCCCCCCCCCCGTTAGCACTTCTCTTTGAAAAGGAAAAGAAAAATTTCTTCACTGGGGTACAATCCCCCCACCCCACCCCAAGTACACTCCACTATGCAACCTTAATTCTGGACTCTTGTGATAACCATAATACCCTATCATATATTGCTTTTAAACTGTTTTCTCACTCATCTGTTTCAATGCAGTATATCTAATTTATCCAGTTTTTCTCAGTCTTACCCCAACTGTGATGTCAGTCCCATCCTACAACAGTGACACTATGCAGTATTTGTCTTTTTGTGACTGAGATATTTCACTCAGCATAATGTCCTCCAGGGTCACCCATTTTGAATAATATTGCATGAGTTCCTTGTTTTTCAATGCAGCATAGTATTCCATTGTGTGAATATATCACAGCTTCTCTATCCATTTATTTGTTGATGGGCACTTGGGTTGTTTCCAACTCCTTGCTATTGTGAATAAAGCTGCGATAAACATGGGTGTGCATAGATCTGCTTGGATGTTGGTCATGGTCTTTTTAGGGTATATTCCCAGTAGTGGAATTGCTGGGTCAAATGATATCTCTATTTGCAACTTTTTAAAAAAGTGCCACACCACTTTCCACAGTGGTTGCACCATTTAACCCTTCCACCAACAGTGAATAAGGGTTCCAGTTTCTCCACAACCTCGCCAGCATTTGTTGCTTGCTGTTCTTTTTTTTTTTGGTTTTTTGTTTTTTTCTATATTTTATTAATTTTCATATATGAATAGAAATTAAGGTTAACAGAGGCAGAGGGTGCCTGAATGATGGTGAGTGTATTGAAAGGAACGATATTTTTGAGCCAGAAACTGAAGTATTTCAGAGAGGGTAAAATTAACAGAAGGGAACTGGAATAGAAGCACATCAACACTCCCAGTTTTGAGCAAAAATGATAGTGAGGAATTGGCTGCCAGACAAATAATATGTGTGATTCTTCAGAAGAGATCTTAGACAATTGCAAGAGTTTGCCCTAGAAGTCCTCCTGGGGAAAACTACCATCTCCAAACCAGACACAGAGCACAGCCAATCTATTCCTCATTTCCATCAAGAGTGGCAATCAAGGACCCGTCTCGCCTTGGAATAGCCACGATCAAATATATAGCTACATTACTTCGGAAGTTGCCTCCACTTGGAGCACTCTTTTAAGAGCTTGGTGAAGGCACTTTCCCCCACTTTCGGTTTCTTTCTCATTCTAGATCTCCTTTTCAACCTTTTCTTATTCCACCGGTCTATTCTGAGGCAGGAACCTTTTGTTCAGAGTTTTCAGCAATGACAGGATCACTTCCACGCCTGTGAATCTACCTCACCCCTACCTGGAGTTCTTTTGTTGGGAAAAATGGAAAGCTGGGCAGGTGGCAACTCTTTTGATCACTTGTTTAAACTGTTTAAGAAATGAATAAAGGCTCGATTGTCATCTTCAACTGGTGTCTTGGCCTAATTACCCTCTTTGGCACTAAGTTACTCAACAACCAGGAACTAAAATAACCAATTTCAAACTATAATGAAAGTGGCAAGAATCTGTGCTGAAATCCTCAAGGTATGCAGCTCGAGGCCACTAGTTGCTCCACAGGAAAAAGATGAGCATTCTCCTCCTGTGCAATTAACTGCTTCTGAAAACACACAAGAGGGTCAGCTAGAGGTCAGTGTCAACTCTACGGTACACAACAACAACAATACATAGCTATAACGGAAATTATCTAGATATCTGGATGATTCGTCAGGCCTTTCCACAGACAATTGCAAGGTTTGTAAGATATTTGTTAATATCAGAAAAAAGATGTACAAAATGTTACAAATGATTTTTTTTCTCTATGAGTTGGAGTAATATTTTTTAAAAAGGAAACTAGTTAATCCTGATGTCTATAGTAATCAATACATACTATGTAGAACTAGTTTGCTAATTATTGTAGCCACAACATATTTCTGCCTTACTACTAACATTAATACCCACATTGATATTTTATTTTAAATGTTAACTGTACTGACTTGGATATCAATTATTCATTGCTGTCAACTTAGAACCAACTTATAGCTTACTCTCAAATGAATATTCAGAGACAATAAATGACACAGGGAAGCAGTTAATTGCATGGGTGGATGTTGTCCATCCTTCTCCCTTGGTGCAGTTTATGGCCTCAAACCACGTACCTTCAGGATTGCAGTGAAGCTTCTTGCCACTAAGCCACTGGAGCTCCCTCAATATAAATCACATGGGAGGAGATTGCTCATCTTTGTCCCAATGAGCAACAGTTGGAGATTCAAATCACATCCCTTTGGATTGACAGTGCATCTCCTTATCCTTTTGGCTACAAGAGCTCCCCCTGACATTGTTCTTATGTATCAGAAAAATCAGAATTGACTCATAGCTGACCCTCCAGGGAGATCCAGAGGCAATAAAACACAAAGGAAGAGATTGTCTTTCTTTTCCCCATCAAAAAGCTGGTGGATTTGAACCATATATATGTCTTTGGTTTGGCAGAGTAACTCCTTACAAATAAGTCACCAGAGCTCTCTCCTTAATATTAATCGTCCACATTAAACCTGTCTAAGGAATACAAATTTTATTAAGGCCTCTATGAGAAATCACAAGAGTCCAGAATTAAGATTGCATAATGTAGTGTACGCGGGGTGGTGGGAGGGGTGCGGGGGATTGTATACCAAAGAAGGAATTTTGCTTTTGCTTTTCAAAGAGAGGAGCGAACTGGGGGTGGGGGAGGTGGGGGTTTGGGCATGGAGAAAAGTGCAACAATGAATGAATGAAAATCCAAAATATCTGTAAATGCTCATTAAAATTAATAAAATTTAAAAAATAATTAGCTAACCAAAACCATTCTTTTCAAGGGTTTTTTAAAATTGTATTTCTTACAAAATATTAATAGTCCACCAAAAACAGAACTTCGTTGCATAGTGAAGCTGATTATAAAACAGTGAAATTTAAGTGAGTAAAGAATGACGAGGTCAGTAGAGATAAACAACTATCTCACTTATATGTCAAATATTTTATTACATATCCACTCTGGACCAGAAATTAGGTGATCAGGAGGTTTATTACACCAGAAAAATCTGCAGTCAGAGATTTTTCCAAATTATTGAGTAGCAACGACTGATGTTCATTTGAGGACCTCGGTGTGCCTGATTGAGGCCATGTTCTTTTCAACTGATTGCTATGCTGCTGAGAGCAGGACAATGAATAAGGATGACAGAGAAAGTATTAATGCCTTTGAACTGTGATTTTGGAGAAGAGTCCTAAATTTCCCATGGACTGTCAAAAGAACAAATACTTTTGTCTTAGAGAAGGTGCAGCTCGAGTGCTTCTTGAAGACAAGGATGGCTGAGCTTCTTCTCACATATTTTGGGCATGTTGTTAGGAGACGCTGTTCTTTGGAGAAGGAACTCATGTTTGCAAGGGTGGGGATGGCTATGGAAAGAAAAACCTTCAACCAACTGGACTGACACCGTGGCTGCTGCTTGGCTTTGAATATGTGAGAGATAGGGAGGTTGGTACAGGATTGGACAGGGTTCAGATCTGTGTTCATAGGGTTTCTACCAGTCGTGCTCAACTCAAAGGCACTTAACGATAGACAACACTGTATACAAGCCACTTTTCCCAACACTGAGATGAAAATAAATGGGCCCTGACCTGAAAGAAATATCAATGCTTATACAATCTTAACTCTCCCTTGTAAATCATTGTTCAGTGTTGCTAAGGTTTTAATGGGAATCTATTAATCTTTTAAGAGAAAAAGAATTTTCTTTTGAATATCAAAAAACCTTTTAAATAGCAAAGAGATAGTTTATATGGACTACACAAAAAAGAAGTAAGAGTAATAAATACAGCCATTGTTTAAAGATTTCTAGACCTTGGTAGTAAAGCATATATTCTGCATAGATAGATAGGTGGTTGGTGATAATGATGCAAGATTTTTCATGCACTTTATTTTTTTTTCCATATTGAAGTCTTATCTCCAAAACAGTCCCTGTTTGCTACTTTAGGAATGTAAGGGCAAATGGTCCCCCACAACTCTCTTCTTTCCTCTTTTTCTTTATAATCATGTAGAATTTAAAAGCAGCTACCTGAGGAGAGAGGAAAAATGCAAGCTTTTGTAGAAAGTGTAACAAAACTTTTGTTAGGTAAATACTTGACCTAGAAATAACTTTTCATGTGTGGTGTAGTCACTTAAAATTGGAGAAAGTGAACTAAAAATCTAAGCTATTTAAACTCACATAGGATGTTTTCTTAAAAATGCTTAATGATTTGCTTGATTCTAATCACAGCTTAAGAATAACATGAGTACCTTAGATCTCAATCAAAAGATGAAAATCTTTAGCTCTTTAAAAATTGCAATTTTTTAACATTTTGTCATCATAAACAATGGAAACGACTACTTAAAACATTCTGAGATTGCAATTTGCATATGTTGGCCATTCTGTATATGCAACAGTGACTAAAAACAGTTTGGCTATTAAAAAAAAATCTGCATTGAAATGGATACTATATGGATACTAAAATCCCATCTTTTGAACAGCTATTATAACAGTTCTCTTATCAAGCAAAAAATTATATCCTTGTTATATAGTCTTATAAAATATAACTTTTTATTCAGGTATGATAAAAGTTTCTTACTTCAAAGGATAAAGAAAACATACTTGTTATCCTTCCCACTCTTTTCTTTTCAATTTTTGTTTTCTTTCAAAAGAAAAATGTATTTATTTGATGATATGACAGAACAGGATAGTAACAAGGCAGAATCTGACTCTATGAGACAATTCTAAACACATGAAACAGTTTCAATAAGACAAGTCAACTACTATAAGTTTGCTCAAAGTATAGTTATAGGTTTGGCTCTGTCTGAAGGTAAAAGAAAAGACTCGGAAGGGAGCATGATATTTTAGTGAGATCATGAAAGTTGAGAGGAAGTTTCACAATTGATGTTTCCCCCTGGCTACATATCCAACTGCGTTCAGGGTCCAGGGTAAGAAGGAAGAGTTTATCAGATGTCACTAGCATCTTGACTTCTTCTCCAACTTTAGCATCATAGGTTACTGCCATCAGGATGATTTAGATTTATGAAGACCTTACATATAACAAAAATAAACATTCCACATTGGCCTCACAATCACTGGCAGGCTTCAGTCAATTGTGTGGTTATTATCTCAGTTCATTTCAAATGTCTCCCATACCCTTGTTGGTCTTCTACCATATAAAAAAATCATATTCTGTTGATTGATTTTCCTTAATGATATATCCAAAGCAAACAAGGTGGAAAATGGCTTGTTGTGTTTTATAACTGTTATTAACCAATATGTTCAAGTATCTCTGAGACTGTGAGGATGACACAGGATAGGGGAGTTTCAAATCTTCTGTTCTTGAGGTCTCTATGAGACATAATGGATTCAGTGTGGCATCTAATGGCAACAATAGCAACATATTTAGAAGCAGAACATCAATTTGTTCTTCCTAGATGTCTAGTCTGGAAGTTCTGAGGAAATCTGTTCATCATAGGTGAAGCTACTAGTATTTTAAATATCAATGAGGTCAGTTCAGCTTCATAGCAACATGCAAGCCACCCCAGTGTATAAAGTAGTGGGGCACGTTGTTTTAATGTGTCATTGGGACAAAACTAACTCATGGCTGACCTTCTAGAAGGTTTTCAGAGACTAAATCAAAGGAGAGTAAAATTTCCATCTTTCTCTTGCAGAGCAGCTCATGGATTCAAACTTCGTGCATTTGGGTTGACAGCACAACTCCATATCACCAAGCCACCAGTGACAGAGACAGTTCATTTTAACTTCACATAGTTCTTGGGGGGAAAAAAGAGCATATGATGTTAATAGGGTCCTACCCTAAACAATTAGTCCATCAAAAGGACTCTAATACATGATGTTAGTGGAAGAAAGCTCAAGAGAAGTTTCTCTGAGTCATATCCTTAACAGTAATTGATCTAGCTTCCGGACTCATCAGGTTTTTAGAGACATGGGAGGAGATTGCCCATCTTTCTTCCTTTTGTGTGCAGCAAGACTCCTTATTACTTGGGAGCTCTGGTGGCTTAGTTGTAAGAAATTGTGTTGCCAATACAAAGGTGTGAGGTTCAAAGTCACCACATGCTCCGTAGGAGAAAGGTGGGCAATCTCTTCCCATGAAATTTAGTATCTGAAAACTCACTGGCAGGTCAGATATGGGTCAGTTCTGACTCAACAGTAGCTCAGACTACCAGAGTTCCCTCTAAGGAATGCTGGTAGCACACAACTATAATATTCCCTTTCATTTGCATTGTTGCTGGTGTTACATACTGGTAAGTCAGCTATGACTCATAACAACCCCTTTGAACCCTACTTTACCCTAATCAAATCTCACTATCTGACACATCTACTCTCAATATCTCAGTTATTGTGTCATTCATCTCATGCGGGAGTCTTCTCCTGTTCTGTCCCTCTATCCTTCCAAGTACAATATCCTTCTCCAAAGACTGGTTCCTCCTAGCAATATGCCCAAAGTGTGTGAGAATGAGTAATCTCAAAATCCTTGCCTCCAAGGAGAAGCTTTGTTTCACCCTCTTCAGGAAAGATCTGTTAGTTCTCTCAGCAGTCCATGTGTATATTCTCAATACTTTTCTTCAGCACAACTCAAAGTCATCAATTCTTCTGTCATCTTTGGTCATTGTCCCGTTGCCTGATCCATAGCAAGGACAAGGTGCAGCTGACCCAGGCCATGTTCATTTCATAACAGTTAATAGTTTCATGTCCCTTTAATATACAACATTATCTTTAAGCTCTGAAGTAAATCTATGAGATATACAAAAGTATAATAGGGTTGGTTTTTTCCTATTTGACAAGTATTTTTTTTTACTTTCTATTTGACAAGTAATTGATGGTCCAACAGAGTAACTTGTCAGAGGTCACAGAGCTTCATTCCCTGACTAGTTGTCCAGGAATTTTCATTCTGTTTCTTTTAATCTAATCATAGCGTTGATCTGGCCTAGTGGCAAGAAGCTGCACTGCAATCCAAAAGCATGTGGTTTGAGTCCACCAGCTTCTCTAGAGAAGAAAAATGGGCAATCTCCTCCCATGTGATTAATTGCCTCTGAAAACAGCCAGAAGATCAGCTATGAGTAGGTTCTGGCTCGATGGTACACACCCCCACCCCCACCACCACATGAATGCTTTTGTTTTGAGGGACTGAACAGTGGTCTACACATATGGTCTCTGAGTTCATTTTTCCCATTCATTTTCTTCATCAGAAAGACATAGTGCCATTACTATTTCTTAGTGTGGAAAACTACATTAAATAGCGATAGTTAATAGCTACAGATGCCTGACTTGTGAAGTGCTTGTTTGTTAATTTATTTATTTAGTCAATTTGTAACACAGAATCACAAGGATAGCCTGAAATAATGCCTGCACCATCTAGAGTTGCCTTATCTATAATTTAGGAGTGTCCAAATGTGATAATTTTAGGGAATAATTTTGTCTCCAAAAATTGGAGAAAAATTTACAGTTTTACAATGCGTAGCCATAATGTAATTCATCATAGAACAAAGTCATGGAATATATTAGATTCTTGAGTTTGATAACACATGCAATATAGGCAAAGACAGGCTCTCAGTAATTTTTTTAATATAACCCTTATTCCTAGCACTCATCGCATTTTTTGTTTTAAGCACAAGCTTCTTAGACAGTGATGATCTTGGGCTTTGTATAAGCAGCCATGTGAAACAGATCAGGTAGAGTAGGAGTATTAGAAAAAAACCCAACACTCAGATACAGATATTTTCTCCAAGTAAATCAACGCAAGAGTGGTTTTAGTGAGGAAAAAAAAATACAACTATTCAGTGTTCGTCAAACTTGAGACACTTTATGTGCCAATCTTGTAGTCTGGTCATATTAACATCCTATCTATAGTACTAACATTTCTTTGACTTAATTTTACTGGTTTTTAACTTAAATAAATGTGATTTTTTAATATGTGTTGCTCTAGAGAACATTACCAAAATGAAAATGACTAAGTGTATATGAAGAAGCTACAAAATTGTTGCAATGGAAATATTTTACCAAATTAAAATACATAATTACCATCATTAAAAGTATCTAGTCTCTCTTCTACTCAAATCCAGAGATACAGATAAATAATGACCTTTCTGGACATTTTTGCTCTGTAATGCTATATAAATATATGATAATAAAATGAAATTAGAATTAAAGAAGAACATATACTAAAATATTAAGAAAATCAGTCATGTTCAAAATAAGCCATTGGCAAAGTGATATTTTGTGAAAACATCTTAAAATTTTATGTAGGTTAGAGTTGATTGAATAGGCTCAAAGATACTCACAACCAGTGTTGTTGATATTGTTGCTATGTTCCATTGAGCCGCTTGTGACTCATAGTGAACTTATGTACAACAGCCCTGAATCTTGCTCTACGTAGAACCAACTACATTGCCCTTGACACACTCACTCTCTTTACCTCAGTCACAGAGTCTATCCATCTCATCTAGGACTTTCTAGTCCTGTGCTGTTCTTCCAACCCTCTAAGCATTATGTCCTTTTCTAAGTATTTGCCCCTCCTTGTAACATGTCCAAAGTAGGTCAAACAGAGCTTCAAAATCCTTGCCTGCAAGGAGCCGCCTGGTTGCACAACTTAAAGGCATCAATCATTCTTCTATCATCCTTTGTCATTTTCCAGGTTTCTGATGTATAACAGGTAATTGCAAAGACCCTGGCCTGGATCCAGACTGACATGATTGCTTTTCAGAACTCTGGAGAGGTCCCTGATAGCAGATTTTCCCTATGCAATTTTGTCTTTTGATTTCCTGGCTGCTGGTACCAAAGTGTCGATTGTGGAGCCAAGCAAGTTGAAGCTGTTAACAATCTCAGTTTATTTGCTGTCCTCTGTTTATTCAGTGAGAGCTCTCAGATACATAGCAAGTGATTCTAAAGATGATGGCTTAAAGCAGGCAGACTTCAGTTTTCAAATGAACATCACTGCTCTTCTGTACTTTGGAGAGGTCCATGACTGCTGACTTGTCCAGTACAATACATCTCTTGATATCCTGACTGCTTTTACCAAGTGTAAACTTCTTTCTTAAATCATTAGACTACCTTATTTACAAAAGTGGAATACACTGTTTTTCAGACAAGATTCTTCCAATTTCCCTTACCCACCATCCATCAAATTGTACAACACGACGGTTAATCACCCCTCCACCCCACACATCCTCACCCCTTTGCTTCCCCCTCCCTCGGATCCTCATACTCATTCTACAATAATGATTTTATACAGTATTTGTCCTTGTGGGACTGAGTTAGTTCACTGAGCATAATGCTCTCCAGTCCCTCCCAAGTTAGGTAATAATCAACAAAATCATTGCTCCTGCATGCTGTGTAGTATTCCATTGTGTGAATGTACCATAATTTTTCAACCCATTCTATTGTAGTTGGACATCTGGGCTGTTTCCATGTTTTTGTGACAATGAGTAACAGTGCTATGCACATTGGTGTACAAATATCCTTTTGTGCCTTAGTTCTCATTTTCTCAGGGTATATTCCAAGTAATGGAATAGCTGGGCCATATGGAATTTCTATGTTCAGCATTTTGAGGAAGTGTCTAACTGCCTTCCAGAGTGGCTATACCATTTTAAAATCTTACCAACAATGTGTAAGAGTTCCAATCTTACCACATCCTCTCCAATATTTATTACTCACTGTCCTATTAAACTTTGCCACTATTCCCAGAGTAAGGTGATCTCTCATTGTAGATTTGATTTACATCTTCTTAATGCTGAAATGCAGTCCGTATTGACAGCTCTATTTTTTGATCTTCTGTAGAAAGTGTTTCAAGTCCTCTTCACTTCCAGCAAGCAAGGTGGTTGCATTTTCATATTGCAGGTTGATGAGTCTTCTGCCTATCCAAAAGTCACAGTTTTCGAAATAAAGTCCAGCTTCTTGAATAATTTATTTTGCATATAAATTTAAAGTTATGGAGAATGGATACAATCCCGATCCACACCTTTCCTGATTTAAACCATATAGTGTTCCCTTGCTCTGTTTATACAGCAGATTCTTGTCCTAGGCATAGATTTCTTATGAACACAATTATGTGTTCTGGGGCTTCCATTTTTCTCAATGTTAGCCATAGTTTGTTATCTACACAGTCAAAATGTTTTACATAGTCATTTAAACACAAATAGATATTCCTTTTTCTCCTGTGGCATCTACTTCCTAAGCAACATGCTCTGGAAATTCTATGAACTTTGCTAAATATCAATAGTTATAGAAAGACTGCTATATCCTCCTTTGTCAGCCGGCCCAGCAGAATTGGAAACATTAGAGAATGGGGGTGAATTTGTAACACAGGTGTGTACAGTGTGCTGTAGTGGAAGCTTTGTTTTATAGTCCTGTTTCCATTTTGTTACACTCTAGCCAGGATCAAATGTATTAGACAAAATGTGAGATTTGTTCAATCTGAAATCCCTATTGCCCTTTCCCTCCTCCCTTTCTTCTTATGATGACTTAAAAGGAAGCTGTTCTCTGTCAGTTAATGTTGATTACAATCCTTCAAGATGTTCATACCTACATTATAACATTTTCTTTATTAACCCTCTTGCAAAGTGGATGGGGTGGATGAGTAACAAAATTATGTCTTCAAAATAATCTTAGTTAAAAATACATGCTTTTTAGTTATAAAAAAAAAAAGAAAGGCTTTAAGCCGTTTGTTCATAGTCTCCTTATGAGTCGTGCTTGACTCGAAGGCAATCAACAGTTATTATAAATGCATCTGATTGCATCTTCAGTCAATTTCGCATTGCAAAGTTGGTAGAAACCCACAAGTTCTTTATCTTTGACCTAGTGGTACATGCATAAATATGTATAATACTCATATAACAGATATTCCTTGTACACATATAGATTTTATCCTATCACTGACTGTATGGTACTTCAGGATGATAGATCTTGAAATGTTCTTTGTGAAAAGAAATTCCTCTTCAATTCACCATTCCCAGCATAGTAGAACACATGATTATTCAAAATTACCAATGACAGTCCGTATTAGCTCACTAATTTTTCTTCATTCATATTTTCTACATTACATGTTCCAATTGTTAACAGATGTGTACCATTATGTCTCTTCATAAGATTTTTTTGTGACATCAGCCACTAAATTTAATTCAAAGGCTGAAACCTTACTCCATCACTATCAGTTGCACTGATAACCTGAAGACAGCACTTTTCTGTGGTTTTGAATTCACCAGCAGCTCATTTAACTGGACTGTACTATGAGGAAGAAATTCTTCTCTAATTATATTTTCAGTGTCTTTCACCATGAATGTCTGACAATTCCCCACTGTTACTCATAGTGTTTTCATAAGACCCTTATTTCAGGAGTGTGTGGTCAGTCCTACTTCCTAATCTCTCAGCCTGGAAGCCCTACTGCACTTGCGCACAATGGCTGACACTGCTGACAGCTGAAGCATCAGTGGCATAGCTTCCAGGTTCAAGGCAAGTGCAAGTTGCCACAGTCACTGACTGATAGGCAAGTGGTAGTGACAAATGAAAAAAAAAACAAACAACACACCAAGACCAGATGTGAAACAGATCATTGCTCACATCCAAGTACAAATTGAAGCTGAAATTAAAAAAAAAAAAGAACAATCCATAGGAGCCAAAATGCAATATTTAATAAATCCCATATAAGTTTAGAAACCATTTCAAGAGTAATTACTGAGGCCTTAAAACTTCCTTTTGAGTGGGCAATAGAGATGAATTTATTGCACTCTTCTATCTGGAGTGAAAAATGACTTAAACAATACAATACTCAGAGAAACAATTATTTAAAATGATTAATGGACCTTCTAAGGCATAGTCTGTATGACATTGAAATGAGAAAATGTACATGTTATTTGACTACTAAATCTAACTACTCTGGTCAGGAACACAATAGAAGATCCTAAAGAGAGTGTGAGAAATATATGAATAAAAAGAAAAACTATAAAAATAATATTTACTGTCTTGATGATACATTTTTCAAACATGTTACTAGATTTATTAACCGCTAACCATCACATTTCAGACAAACGACAGGGAAGTCTATACCGTGAACACTAACATCCAGGAGGGATGTACTCCTTAGCTCAATAAACCATGACATCCAAAGGGCAACATTTTCCCAAAAACAAAGTTCAGAAGGCAGGAAAGAAGGATTGATTAAATTAAAATACCCAGAAATAAAGTGTGATGTGTGTGCTTATATTGAAGGGATTGCAACTCATTTCATTAAACAAAATATGTATAATGTTTTGGATGGAAAGCTAATTTTTTTTTTTTTGAAACTTAATTCAAACTCCATCCAAAATGTTGGAAAGGAAAGCAAGGAAAGGGAAAGTTTTCTTGACAAGTATATTTTGAAGTCTTTCTTCAAAATATGTATGTAAAGGGTTTACTTCTGCAATTGGTTTGAGTGTGTTCTAAACAATGAGGATGGATGGCACAGGGCAGGACATGGCTCTGATCTGATATTCATAGGATCGCTGTGTGTCTCCTTAACTTGACGGCACCTAATAACAAGAGCGTGCTTTCAGTGTATGGAAATTTTCTCTGTCTATCCAGATCATCTTACTTGGCACAGTTTGATTTATTGGAAAATTATTTATTTTGTTCTTCTTTGCAATAAAATAGCCTAAATCTAGGCTTTTTTGCATTTAGCAAAAATTTTTGACTAAACGAAAGACTGCCCCCTGAAAAAAAGTCAACAAATCCGTCTCAGAGAAAGCGCAAAAGGGTACTTTGTGAAGCTAAGGATAGTGAAACTTTGTTTCACATAAATTAAGCTGGTTTTCAGGAAGACCCTGTTCTTGGAAACAGACGTTACTATGGGAGAAATAGAGGGTCATCAAAAGAGAGGAAGATTCTCAACAAGATAGATTAATATTGTGACTATAGAGGTAAATATCGTGAAGATAGCCCAGGAAAGAGCAAGGTTGTGATGTTTTGTTCATAGGATCTCTGTGAGTTGTAGTTGATCCATTGACACCTAACAACAAAAAGCGTGTCTACAGTAATAACAATTTTCTTTTTCAGAGGACATTCTCCAAAATTTAGGAAGACTACCCTAATTTAGCAGAACAGAGTTCATAATATTTTCTTCTTTGTATTACAAACAGTATGGTATAGATCTATGTTACAGTACCAATTACAAAGATCTTAAAATCAATTACAAACATTGATTACTTGTGAAGTGCTGAGGATTCAATCAATGAGTCATCTACATGTCTACTCAGCACCAACTTTGCAGGCTAATTTATTTGCCAATAACTTCATAACTACGAAGAATTTCTCCTCAAGGCTTCTGAATTGAATCCCAGGTATTGAAAACTTTTGAGTGCTAGACTTCTAAAAGGGAATGCTTCACAAATATTCAAATCAAAGAATTCAAACCTCAGTACTTTTTGTACAGTTGTGCACTGTCTAGATAGAAGCACCA
>NW_006399755.1:36868675-36870373 GCF_000299155.1 Elephantulus edwardii | reverse complement strand
TCAGAATACAGATTGAATATGTATGGAGAGAAAATACAAACTTGATGCACCCTCTTCCTAATTTTAAATCATGCAGTGCTCTAGAAACTGTACTGGAGAGTCTAGAAGTCAAAAAGAAAGGAAAACATGCTGAAGTAAAAAAAAAACTGAACAGATTTCAAAGGGCAACTCAGGAGGACAAATCAAAGTATTAAAATATAGAATATAGAGAGCAGGAATTGGAGAATAAAAAAAGGGAAAAACTCGCTCTGGATTTCTCAATCTGAGAGAACTGGAAAACAAACGTAAGCCTTGAGTAAAAAATTGAAAGATAATATGGGCAATATATTGAATGACCCAGAAAACATCAACAGAAGATGGGGGGATACACAGAATCACTGTACCAGAAAGAACTGATCAACTCTGAAAAATTTCAGGAAGTATCATGTGAACAGTAGCCAGAGGTAATGAAGGAGTAAGTCAAAGCTGCATTGAAGGCAATAGCAAAAAATAAGGCCCCAGGAATTGATTGGACACCAATTAACTTTTTTCAATTAACAGATTTAGCCTTGGATGCACTCAGGAGTCTATTTCAGGACATTTGGAGGATAGTTGTCTGGACAACGGATTGGAAGAGATATGTATTTGTTCTCATTTCCAAGAAAGGTGATCCAACAGAATGTGGAAACTATAGAACAATATCATTAATATCACATGTAAGCAAAATACTGCCGAAGCATTAAAGAAATGGCTAGAACAGTATATACATAGGGAGCTGCCAGAAGTTCCAGAAGGATTTAGGAGAGGCCCTGACACCAAAAATACCACTGATTATGTTAGATGGATCCTGGCTAAAAGTAAAGAATACCAAAAAGAATGTCTATTTGGGCTTTATTAACTATGCAAAGGCATTTGGCTATGTGGATAATAACAAGCTGTGGCTGAGACTGCGAAGGCTTTGAGAACCAGAGCCCTTAATTGTGCTCATGAGGAGCCTGTAAATGGAGGCTGTTGTGCGTACAGAGTAGGGGAACATTGTATAGTTTAAAATTGTGAAAAGAGTGTTTCAGGATTGTATTCTCTCTCCATAATTATTCAATCTGTATGCTGAGAAAATTATCCAAGATGAAGAGGAGTGTGGCATCAGGATTGGAAGGAGACTCATCAATAACCTGTGTTATGCAGATTATACAATCTTGTTGGGGAAGACCAAAGAATGCAGCCTTTAGTATAGACTGCATAATTAAAGTCAAGAAAACAAAGATTCTTACCACTGGTTCAATATGCAATATCATAATGGATGGAGAGGAAATTGAAACTGTCAGCTGCTTCATCTTGCTTGGATCCACAATCAACACCCTTGGTGCTAGCAGACAGGAAATAAGGAAAAGCATTGCACTGGAAAAGTCTCCAGTTAGTGACCTTTCCAAACTGTTGAGAAGTAATGATGTCAGTTTCAGGACTAAGTTGTGTCTGATTCAGGCCATGGTCTTTCCGATCACTGTAATGCATCTGAGGGCTAGACAATGAGTAAAGATGACGGAAAAAAAAATTGACACCTTCAAACTGTGGTGTTGGAGAAGAGCACTGAGCATTCCACAGACAGATGAAAGAACTAACAGACATACCTTTGATAGGGTGTAGCTGGAGTGCTCTTTGGAGGCAAGAATGATGAGGCTTTGCTCACCTGTTTTGGGCCTGTTGCTAGACAGGGCTATA
>NW_006399755.1:36854200-36868145 GCF_000299155.1 Elephantulus edwardii | reverse complement strand
GAATCTGTTAATTGAAACAAGTCAGTTGGCAGCCCATTGATTCCTGGCCCTTGTATTTTGCCATTGTCTTCAATGCAGCTTTCACTTCCTCCTTAATTTCTATTGGCTCCCGCTCATTTTAAACTCCTGCTCATAGCGGCAATCTTTGCCCACTCATGTGCCATCCACATGAACTCTAGTGCAGTTTAGCCCATTTTAACAGTCATTGCATCAATACATCTAATCAATATTCTTCTTCTCTAATCCTCCACCTTTCCTAGCATGATGTCCTTCCTCAAGAACTGGCCCCTCTACATAACATGCTGAAAGAATGTAACACTGATGTACCACATTCCTGATTTTAAATCATGCAATATCCCCTTGTCCTGTTCAAATGACTGATTCTTCACATCCCAATTACGTCTCAAACATTATCCCTCCCTTGGCCACACCACTGTATTAGTTAGCCTGACAGTATCTCAATTTTGTCTCAAGGAAAAAAACCTCCAAAGTTTTTCTCTTAGCCATAACTCATGCTTCTCTAAGAATATGTCAATTAAATGTCATTTCTTAAATAAATCCTTCAACTTACATTAAATACATAATCACAATAAAGATTTTCCTCTATTCTTTATATAATAATTTTCCCTCATTATTCAAATTAAATGTTCCTATTAAATGTCTATAAAAATCTAAAACGTTGTTTATCCATTCTACCTTTATTATTACTTCTTACCTATAATCTTTTCACGAGAGCAGATACCTCTGAAAATATTAATGGTATTTTCAGTTCCCTTGCTAATTATTACTTTTCTAAATTCCTGGAATTATTGAGCAATTTCATCAAGTGAGATTTTTTATTTGAATTTTTAGTTTTACACTCAGTATCTTTGGTCATTTGAAGGTGATCTCCTGAGTGCTTAGGAATTAAAAATATGCTTATGTCAACAGTTAGTACGTACAAAGGCACAATATGAGTTTCAAACTATACTGATTATCCTGAAGTTATTCAGGACACTCTTGTAATTTTATGCATTCAAGTCTATCTCTTTGGGCCACATGAGAATTGCAAGCTCTGGTAATTAGATAAATACAATTTACCATTAATTTATTTTGTTAAATAGTGGACTTTGTGGGTAAATGAATATTTTCTTCTTTTACACTTTGTCCTATCTGTATTTTAGGGTCATTTAGAGTATGTTAAATAATATTTTTCAAGCATACTCACATAGACAAAATGAGAAAGTATGCATTCTTGCCCACACTGGTGATAGTCATCTATTTGTTGCCTGTGATTAATCATTTAACCTATGCACTTTCTTCTTACCTATGCCTTATTAAAGAATTCTAAACACCCCTCAAATAGAGCTCTTTAGTATCATTTAAAAGTTAAATCTTTCTGCTACAGATGCTAAACACAATGTACATTTAAATACAAATACAATTCCATTTAATGGGAGAATTGGGGCATGCAAATACAGCAATCAGAGCAAGAGAGCAGGGTGTCGGCTATGTTTTATTGATGAGAACAGGGAACTGGGAATTAGGGCTGCAAAATTATATTCCCAACTTTGTTAGTTTTCGCTATTATCAGAAGAAACACATTTAACCTGTCTCAATTTCCTCATAAAACTGTTTTTTAAAAAAAATGCTTTCTTTTCTGATGTTAGCATTAACTAAATTATTAAAGTTATATGAATTTACTTCTTTAGCCATTTAATTAAAAATACTTAATTAAAAACCCTATTTTTCCTAAAGGATGCATATTATTACATTATTTACTTTCCCAGGCTAGGATAAAATATATGAAACTACTTAGATGGGTTTTGTTATATAGAACGTCATGTCCAAATAATTCAAGAATTTAGCAACATAAAAGCTAAGGTCCATAGGTCAAAGTTAGTCACACTAGGAAGAATAATTGCCCATCCACTTCTGAAATACAACAGGCCTTCAAAAACCTTATGCACAAGAGAGCACATTTAGAGTAGACTAACAGATATGGCAACTGAGGCTGAGTTCTCAAATTTGGAAACACAAAGGAGGAGGAACACAAAGGCATTTATGTATGCAGAAACTGATGACTGAAATGTGGAATGTGAGAAGCTTGAATGTAGGAAAACTAGACATTGCTAAGGAAGAAATGGAATGCATGACATTAGGTATTGGTCAAATGAAAGGGATTGGCTTGGTGCATTTTTAAACAGATGATCATATGATCTACTATTCCAGAGATGAAAAGGTGAGGAAAAAAATGGGGTAGCTCTAAAAAGACTGTTTCTAGATCCATCGTGAAATATTGTGAGCAACAGGATAATATCCATATGCATATAAGAAAGACTGTTAATATCAATACCATTCAAATTTATGCACCAACAACTAGAGCCAAGGAAGAGGGAATAGACTATTTCTACCAATTTTTGCAGTCAGAAGTCAATCAAACATGTAACAAAAATTCCTTAAGAATAATAGATGATCAGAATGTAAAAGTTGGGAGTCAAGAAGAAGGATCAGTAATTGGAAAACATGAACTTGATGAAAGAAATTAGGCTGGGGATAGAATGGCAGGATTCCACAATCAAGGACTTACTTGTTGCAAATACCTTTTATAAGAATCATAAACACAGGGTATACATATAAATTCACCTAATGGTATATGCAAGAATCAAAGAGATTACATCTGTGGAAGGAATCACTGGAGATGTCCAATATCATTGGTAAAAACAAGGACAGACCATCAACTACTTAAAAGCAAGTTCAAATTAAAGCTAAAGAAGGTAAATCACATACACAAGAATCAAAATTTATCTTGAGTCTATTCCTTCCTGAATTTAAAAACCAACTGAGCAATAGATTGAGGCCTTGAACGCTAATGAACAAAGACCAGATGAATTGTAACAAGATATCAAGAGTATTGTCCACGAAGAATGCAAAAATTCATGACAAAGATGGAAAAAGAAAAGACTAAAATGCAAAGGGAAGAAATGAAGAAAGTAAGGAGCTAAAAAGAAAGTTTCAAAGGTCGGCTTGGGAAGACAAGGCAAAGTATTATAATGAAATGTGCAATGAATACAGGGGAGCTGGAAAATCAAAACAGTCAATTTCGCTCAGCATTTCTTAAGCTGAAGGAACAAAATAACAAATTCAACCTGAGAGTTGCAATGATTAAAAATGTTATGGATAGAATATTGAATGATTCAGAAAGCATCAAAGA
The DNA here is from genome assembly GCF_000299155.1 of Elephantulus edwardii. Lineage (NCBI taxonomy): Eukaryota > Metazoa > Chordata > Mammalia > Macroscelidea > Macroscelididae > Elephantulus > Elephantulus edwardii. The sequence goes on along the minus strand of NW_006399755.1, from coordinate 36,864,952 downwards.
AGATGGAAAGAGTATACAAAATCATTGTATCAGAAAGAATTGGTTAACACAGAAAAATTTCAAGAAACAACATATGATCAAGAGGAAATGGTGATGAAGGAGGAAGTGCAGGCTGCTCTGAAGGCCTTGGAAAAAATAAACCTCCAGCAATTGATGGAATACTAACTGATGCATTTCAACAAACAGATGCTGCCCTGGATGTGCTCAACAGGTTGTGCTAGGAAATCTGGAGGACAACTACTGAACCAACTGAGGAAGAGAACCAGATTTATTTCCATTCCCAAAAGAGGTGATTTGACAGGGTGTGGAAATTATCAAAAAATATCACTAATATCACACACTAGCAAAATCCTGCTGAAAATTTTCCAGAAATTACTTGAACAGTACATTAAAAGAGAACTACCAGAAATACAAACTGGGTTTAGAAGAGGTTGTTGCACTAGAGACATTATCACCAATGATCTTGGTAGAAAACAAAGAGTACCAGAAGAATGTTTATCTGTGTTTCATTGATTATGAAATGTCATTTGAATGTGTGGATCACAACAAATTGTGGCTAACCTTGAGGAGAATGGGAATTCCAGAACACTTGATTGTGTTTATGCAAAAACTACACTTGGACCTGGAAGCACTCCTCAGAACAGAGCAAGGAAGCACTACATGGCTCAAAATCAGGAAAAGAGTGCATCATGGATACATGCCTTCTCTATACCTTTTCAATCCATATGGAAAATACAGCATTTGGGAAGGTAGGCTTTATGCGGATGAATATAGCATCAGGGCTGGACAACCGACTTTATGCAGATGACACAACCCAGAATGCTGAAAGTGAGGAAGACCTGAAGCACTTGTTCCAGAAGGTCAAGGATTGTGGTCTTCAATATGAATTGAAGCTCAATATCAAGAAGACAAAGATTTTCACCACTAGGCCAATTGACAGCACTATGATAGACGGAGAAGAGATTGAGATTGTTAACAGTTACAGCTTGCTTGGCTTCACAATCAACACTCTTGGTATCATCAGTCTGGAAACCAAAAGACAAATTGCATTGAGAATATCTGCCATCTGGGACCTCTCCAGAATACTAAAAAGCAATGATTTCAGTATAAAGACTAAGGTGTGCCTGATCCAGTCCATGGTCTTCGCAATTACTTTCTCTGCATCAGATAGCTGGACAATGAGTAACGATGAGAGAAGAATTGATGCCTTTGAGTTGTGGTGCTGGAGAAGAGTCTTGAACATTTCATAGACCACCAAGAAAAGAAATAGGCCTGTCTTGGAGATAGTGAAACGGAGTTTCTCCTTGGTGACTAGGATTTTGAAGCTCTGTCTCACATACATTGGATGCATGGCCAGGAGGAACTAATTCTTAGAGAAGCACATCATACTCAGAATGGTGGAAGGATGGCACAGGAGGGGAGGACCCCAATGAGACAGATTGATAGAGTAACTAGGGCAATGGGGGTAGGTGTATCAGAATCAGTGAGAATGGCTCAGAACAGGGAAGGATTCAGAGCTGTTCGTACATAAGTCACATGTTACTCAAAAGTACATAACAACAATAGGTCAAAGCTGAGTAACAGAGGTCAATTCAGGGGGAAACAAAATTATGTGTGACCGAGAGGAGTCACTTTTTCCATTAACTCACACACAGTATGCCAGGGCTATTATGTGTATACTAAACCCAGAAACTGAAAAAACAAACAAACAAAAAAACCAAGATGAATGAGCAACCATATTATGAGTAAATGGCAATTATCTACAGGAAGAATAATAGAGTAACATCTCTCAGATCATGGCTTGTTTCAATAGTCAGGTCACAAGTCTGATGGTGTTGTCGTTAAATGCTATCAAGTCAGTTGTGACTAAAAGGGACTCCTATCTTCATATCTTTTCAAGCTATATGCAGAAAAGACTATCCAGGAGGATGGACTCTATGAGAAGAAATGTGGCATCAGGATTGGAGGTAGACTCATCAACAACTTGTGTTATGCAGATGACACAACCTTGTTTGCTGAGACTGAGGAGGACCTGAAGCACTTGCTGCAGGTCAAGAACTGTAGCTTTAAATATGGATTGAAGCTCAATGTCAAGAAAACAAAGATTCTCACTGCTGGGCCTATTGGGAGCATCATGATAGATGGTGAAGAGATTGAGATTGTTGACAGCTTTAGTTTGTTTGGCTCTACAATCAACACTCTTGGTACCAGCAGCCAGGAAATTAAAAGACAAATTGCACTGGAAAAGTCTTCTGTCAGAGACCTCTCCAAAGTATTGAAGAGCAGCAAAGTCAGTCTGGAGACTAATGTGCACCTGATACAGGCCATGGTCTTTGCAATTACTTGCTTTGCACCAGAAAGCTGGACAATGACTAGGGATGAGAGAAGAAGAATTTATGCCTTTGAGTTGTGGTGCTGGAGAAGAGTATTGAATATACCATGGATTGGTAGGAGAACAAAGAAGTTCATCCTGGAGAGGCTGAAGCCAGGCTGCTCTTGGAGGCAAGGATTCTGAAGCTATGTCTGACATACTTTGGACATGTTGCAAGGTGGAATTAGTCCTTGGAAAGGATGTCATGCTTGGGAGGCTGGAAGGATAGTGCAGGAGAGGAAGACCCTCAATGAGGTGGATTGATTCAGTGACTTGGGTAATGGAGATAGGTGTGTTGGAGACAATAATATTGGCATGGGATAGAGCAGAGTTTCAGGCTATTGTACATAGGGTCGCTATGAGTTGCAGGTGACTCGATGACATATTACAACATGAACAACATGCACAACCTGCTCTATCTTGAACCAACTTCATCATCTCTGACACCCACCTCCTTACCGTAGTCATTGAGTCAATCCATGTCATTGAGGATCTTCCTTTACTGCACTGTTCCTCCCATTTCCCAAGCAGGATGTTCTTCTCCAAGAATTGGTCCCTATTACCAACATGAACAAATCATGTAAGACAAAGCTTCAGAATCCTTGTCTCCAACGAACAGCCTAGTTTTACCCTTCTCGGGATGAACCCATTTATTCTCCTAGCCATCCATGGTATACTCAATACTCTTCTTCAGCACCACAAATCAAAGGCATCAACTCTCCTCCTATTATCCCTCGTCATTGTCCAGTTTTCTGATGAATACGAAGTAATTGTGAAGACCATGGGCTGGAATAGTCACTGCTTAGTTTTCAGACTAATGTTGTTGCTCTTCAGTACTATGATGTGGTCCCTAACAACAGATTTCCCCAATACAATTAATCTTTTAATTTCCTGGCTGAGGTACCAAGAATGTTGACTGTGGAGCTAAGCAAATTAAAACTTTAAAATCTCTATCTCTTCAGAGTCTATCACAATGCTCCAATTGGCCTTGGGGTGAGAATCTTTGTTTTTTGATTGTTGTTGTTGTCGTATGGCATCAACTTACCTGTGATTTGTTAAGACCCTATGTACAACAGCTCTGAAGCCTTCCTTGTTCTTAGTCAGCCTCACTGATTCCAACACACCTACCCCCATTGCCCTGAATCCATTTCATCTAGGTCATCTGCTCCTGTACCATCCTTCCATTATTCAGAGAATGATATCCTTTCCAAGGACTGGTCCTCCTGGTCATTTGTCCTAAGTATGTGATGCAGAGCTTCTGAGGAGAAACTTGGATTCACTCTCTTGAATACAGACCTATTTGTTTTCTTAGTGGTACATGTTATGTTTGAGACTCTTCTCCTGCGTCACAGCTCAAAAACATCAATTCTTCTGTCATCCTTAGTCATTGTCCAGCTCTCTGATGCATAGCAAGTAAGTGCAAAGACCATGGACTGGATCAGGCTCATCTTAGTTCTAGACTGACATCATTGCTTCTCAATAATCTCAGTACTCAGCTTTCTTGGTATTGTGCTTCAGTCCATATTGAAGGCTGCAATCCTTGATCTTCTGCAGCAAATGCCTGAGGTCCTCTTCAGTTTACAAGCAAGATTGTGTCATCAGCATAATGCAGACTGTTGATAAGTTTTCCTCTAATCTCGATACCACATTCTCCTCATAGAGCCTCTATAAACCTCAGAACTATCTTAGTTAGAAACCCTTTCCTAAAACTGTTGTTGATTTCCTTTGAGTAAAGCACTGCTGATAATGATCCTATTAACAAAACTATGGACATTTATCAAAGTTCATAGAATTTCTGGAGGCATGTTGTTTAGGAAGTGGATGCCACTCCTGCTTCCAAACCTACCATAGAATGTTATTGGTTGAGTCTCTTGTGGTGCATAGTGACTCTATATACAGTAGTTCTGAACCCTTCCCTGTCCTGAGCCAGCTTCACTAATTCTGACACATAACCCCCCACAGCCCCAGTCACTGTATCAATCCATCTCATTCAGGGTCTTCTTCTCCTTCACTGTCCCTCCACCCTTCTGAGTATGAAGTCCTTTTCCAAGGACTGATCTCTCCTGGCCACATGCCCAAAGTAAGTCTGGTGGAGCTTCAAAATCTTAACCTCCAAGGATAGACTTGGTTTCACTCTCTCCAAGACAGACCGATTTGTTTTCTTGGCAGTTCATGGTATGTTCAAGACTCTTTTCCAGCACCACAATTCAAAGGCATCTACTGTTTTTCTGTCATACTTAGTCATCCAACTCTCTGAATCATAACAAATAATTGAGGAGACCATGGCCTGTATTAGGTGTACCTTTTTATCTATACTGACATCGTTGCTCTTCAGCACTCTGGAGAGGTCCATGGGATTTAGACTTAAGAGACTCTTAAACCCAAGAGAGAGTGGCCGCAGCAGAAGAGACCAGCGGCAGCATGTGACATTAGGTATCGCAGAAGCACAGAAGCCTTGAGACCTAAGCCACCATATCAAGGACTTGATAGGGGGAGGGAGATATTTAATGGGGTAGTGGGAGTGGAAAGGGTGGTGCAGGGATAGAGTTGGGTCAAGAAACATGGGCCAAGGATGAGGGAGCAACACTGAATCTATTGGTTACATCTGTGTTTGGGAAATGTCCTGTATCTGCTCCTTTCTGTAAAATGCTTGTCTGTCAGATACTGCTCTTAAGTTGAACATTCTAATGAAGATCAACTAGGAAGAAGGATTGGTCAACTGCTTCTGAAACAACAGGTTTTTTAAAACACTATGAACAATTCTGATGTTGTTATATACCATTGAGTTGAATGCAATTCCTAACGACACTATGAACAAAAGATCTGAACCTTGTCCTATCCTGTGCCATCCTCCCACTTCCTGACATACAAGAGCCCATCGCAGCAGTCACCATGTCAATCCACCTGGTGGAGGATCTTCCTTTCTTTTGCTCACCTTCCCCCCTCCCCATCATCATGTCCTTCTCCGGGGAATAACATCTCCTAGCAACATGCCCAAAGTATTTGAAGCAAAGGAGAGAAAGAACAGATGGATTGACATGGTGACTGCTGTGATAGGCTCTTGTGTGTCAGGAAGTGTGACAATGGCACAAAACAGGACTGGGTTCAGATCATTTGTTCATAGTGTTGCTATGAGTTGTACTCACCTCGATGGCACCTGACAAAAACAACAGCAAGCTTCTCTCCAGTCAGTTTTCAGAAACTGTAAATAGCACTGGAGAAAGTGGCCCATCTTTTGTCCATAGGGTAACTGGTGGCCTCGAACCAAATTCCTTTGGGTTGGAAGCACAACTTCTTACTCCTAAGCCACCAGACTCCCTTCATAGGACACAACCCATCTTTTTCCTGTGGAGCTACTAACGGATTTGAAAGTGTTCAGTCTTCTGGTTAGCAGAGTGACATGCTGCAGATGATGCCATAAGAGCTCCTAGTGCATGATGTTGTTAGGTGCCGTCAAGTCAATTATGACTCATAAGACCCTTTAATCAACAGATCGAAACTTTACCTATAACCTTCACCACATAGAAGAAAGTGATATGTGGGACCGAGATGATTCTGAAGTCAGCATTTTCTTCTCACTCAACAACTACCAAGACCTGTAATGCTCAGTAAATGACACACTGGACGTTCCTTCCCTTTACTCAATGGTGTCGTTTCATCCTTCTTCATGATTCTATGACCATGTTGTTGTTGTTGATTGCCTTTGAGTCGAGCATGACTCATAGCAACCCTATGAACAAAAGGCCTGTAGCCCCTCTACAACTATTGACATTTATCAAAAGTCCTATGACCATAGAAAGATTTAAATCGTAAACTAGTTCATTACTGCCTGCTCTTCACTAAGACTGAGTTAGTAAATGCCTAGAATCCATATCTCAGACTACTCTTACCAAAACAGAATGTTCTTCCCTGTATTTCCTCTATTTCTATTTTCACTTTCATCAGCCGTACTACTTTAAATACTGCCATTAAGATGAATAGACTGACTTAGGGTGGCACTCCACAGGCTTTCTGAAGCTGCAAATCTTGATTTATAAGATGAGAAGGTTGTGCTAACGTTCTACTTCATGGATTTACACACTATGCTACCAAGTTTTTTGCTCCTCCTAGTTCCCTTTTAATAAAGCCCACACTTCCTCCTTTTCCTTAATGATTGTCTGATTTTTGTTTTAGCTTTTTTTGTCGTATTGGCTACAATAATATTGGAAAGGGAATATAAAGATTATCTAGTCTATGTTCCCCTTCTGGTATCTGATCACTTCAGTGCACCTGCCAGTCTCTGCTTCAAAAGAGACAATGAGAAAATCCTTATACAGAAGACCTAATAAAGGAGATGTAGGCTTTATATAAAGAACAGACAAAATATCCAGGTTCAGATAAACAAAAAAGCATCTGATTTCCTTGTTAAACCAAATTTTTTTTCTAATTGTGAATCAATTTGCTTCAATTTCGGTTTCCTAGTACATATAACACTGCTCTGACTGCTTTGAAGGGTTGTCATAGAAACTTAACAAAATAATGTATAGTAGGCTCCCATTTGACCCTACTAAAACCCAACACTAGAGTTAATCTGAGCATTCTTTCTAGTGTCTCAAAGAAACTACTTATTTGGTATAAAACCAGGAGTCAGGGACCAGTTTGACAGCGGAAAATGACTAGTGGCCCAGTAGTTGGTAGAGAAAGTAAAGACATTATCACCTAAAATAAGTTTAGGAAAACATGTTTTCTGCACTTCACTGAGGAATTCAGCACCTCTCTGGCACCTCAATGGCCAGTATGTCATAGGTAGAGGCACCAATTAAGTATTTTCAGAGTAATTTGGAGATATTTACAGAATGAGAACATAAACTGAAAAACCATATCAAAGAAGAATCAAAACAATGATTACCTGAGGTAAAGACTGCTGAGAACACAGTACTGTGAGATAAGATCAAACACTCCCTTGAGACTTCCAAAACCTCAAAGATAAGTGACTTTACAAGTTGGAGTTGGAGGTTTCAAAAAATTGATTCTCAGTGCAATACAATGTGGTGGTGGTGGTGGTGATTGCTGTGGAGTGGAGCATGACTCATAGTGACCCTATGAACCAAAGACCTGAACCCTGTTCTATAACTATCCTTGTTTCTCTAATTTCATATCATTTCCAGAGGCATGTTGTTTAGGAAGTGGATGCCACTCCTGATGTAATCTATTTGCATCCAGGTGGTTAACTATGGATTATTTATATCAAAATGGTTTGTATGCTACATAGTTCTATGCAAAAGTCAGTTAAAATGAACAAAAATCAGGGCATTTATTTTATATGCTAAATACTATCTGGAGAACTATAAAAGAAAAAATGTACAAATGCTTTGGTGTTGAGAAAAAAAATTAATGCCTTTGAATTATTGTGTCAGCAAAGAAAACAAAATATGCCATAGATTTCCATAGGAATAAATAGGACTACTTCAGAAGAAGTACGCTAAACTCTCCTCAGAAGTGGGAATGGCAAGACTGTCTAATGTACTTTGGACGTATTATCATGAAGGATTAATCTACAAAGGAGGACAAAACGAAAAGTAGAGCACAAGTAGAAATGAAAAGAAAACAAAAACTCTCAATGAGATGAACTGACACAGTGGTTGCAGCAATAAAGTAAAAAATAGCAAGGATTGTAAGGATGATGTTGGAGTAGGCAGTGTTTCATTCTGGTCTGCATAAGGTATTTTGTGTAGAAACCTAATAGCCAGCATTAGAATTTAATAATATCACCAGCCTCACGTAACAAGGTGCAGATCTGAAACACTATTGGAATACAGAGAAAACAAGAAGCCATACTTTTTTTTTCTCTGACCAAGCTTCTGTCTATTTTTAGACATGTGCAGGAGCACTGCTCTTGAATAGCTAATTAAAGAACTAAGGGGGAAAGTCAGTGTTAGGAAAATGCTTTTGATTTAACTTAGAAGCTGCATTTTAGTTTCTCTGGAACAAATTGTCTTCCATAGAACTTACATATAACCAGTGTTTTTGTTTATAAATCAAGTTCCATTGATTGAGTGGAGACGAGAAGTGAGAAAAAAAAAAAAACAAACGTTAAATATCCCTTTTTCTTAAGCAAACCTTTTTATCACCTTTATTCACTTCTATAATTTCAGGTGCTACTTATCACAAAGAAACATTTCTCTTCAACTCTAACATGCTGAACTTTCCCCAACGTTAAAACAAATATGTTTAATGCATGATCCTGAAGTCAAGATGAATGCAGAGAGATATACCACATAGACAGTGCATTTTCCATTTCTGCAGACTAATTATGGTTAGCTTGGACTGCCTTACAGAATTTCAATTTTGTTGTTAAACTAAATTTGGTGTGCAATGTCCCTGCTGGATTAATATTTGCTTCCAAGATGGGCATGAACAACAATTTTACAAATAACATTCATTTTATAAACACCATCAGACAAGTAAACAAACAAATAACTCAGGGAAGCCTGATGTGTTAGAGACACTAGACAGATACTGATGGATAAATTGCATCAATATTCAAAACTGAATGACTATTTAAGTGTTAACACTGTGTTTTGATTTTAGGTTCCTGCCATCAAAGTGAGTTTGGATTAATAGAAAAACTCAAGTAGAAAAGAACAAAATACTGTGCAATCCTGTAAGTCTTCACAGTCTCTATTGTGTTTGATCCCATTGTTGTCAATCCGTTTCCTTTCTAATCTTCCTTTTTCTCCACTTACTCTCTACTTTACCAAGCATGATGTCTTTGTCCAGGCCTTGAACCATCCTCAGAACATTTCCCAAGTATGTGAGACAAAGTCTCATCATTTTTGCTTTTAAAAAGCATTCTAACTATACTTTTTTCAAGGTAGATTTGTTCATTTGGTTGCTATTGTTAGGTACCATCGAGTCATGTACCACTCATCCCAGCCCCATGAACAGAGAGACCTGAAGTCTGCCTGATCCTGTGCCATTATTACTCTCTAACACACTATAACCCATTGCTGAAGTTCCCATGTCAATTCATCTCATTAGTGCTGTTCCTCCTCTTTGCAAACCTTCTGTCTTTCTAAGCATGATATCCCTCTCTTGTCAAGGAATAGCTCCACCGATCTACTTGTCCAAAGTCTTAAAGACAAAGCTTTGTCATCTTTGTCTCCACGGAGCACTCTATCTGCACTTTTTCTAAGACATATCTGTTCTTCTGACAGTCAATGGAGTATTCAGTACTTTTCTCCAGCACCAAAGCTCAAAAGCATCAATTCTTCTACTATAATCCTTGTTTCTTGTCCAGCTCTCAGAAGACCATGCCCTGAATCAAACACACCCTAGTCTTCAAACTGACATCATTGCTTTTCAGCATTCTGGAGAGATCCCTGACAGTGGACTTGCCTAGTGCAATTAGTCTCCTGCTTTCGTAATTGCTGTTACCAAGGGTGTTGATAGTTGTTTCAAGCAAGATGAAATCATTGACAGCTTCAATCCTTCCTCCATTTATTATAATGTTGGTTGGTCCTGTAGTGAAGACCTCTATTTTCTTGATGTTGCGATGAAATACATACCATAGACTGTACTCCATAGACTTCTGCAGCAAGTGCTTCATATCCTCTTCACTTTTAGCAAGAAAGTTGTTTCATCTGCATAGTGCAGGTTGTTTTATGAGTCTTACTCCAATCCTGATACCACATTATTGTTCATAGAGTCCAGTTTACAAGTTATTTGCTCAGCATACAAATTGGATGGGGAAAGGATACAAACCTGACAAACACCTTTCTTGATTTTAAACTATGTAGTGTCCCCTTGCTCCATTCAGACAATAGCTTCTTGTTATAAGTGCAATTAAGTGTCCTTTTGGTAATTTGTGCTAATTATAAGACAATATAGTAAAGAAGTCCAAAATAGTCCCTTCTGAAAATTATAAGGATAACAAATGCAAAAACAATGGGTGTCTTTTTCAAACAGGGTAAATTTCTGTATAAAAATAACACAAGTTAATTAGTGTTGGGGAAATGGTGGTTGATTACGGCAAAGCCTTTAGTCGCAGATTTTTGCTAAAATCCTTTAAGACAGGAGAACCACCAAGTCCCAAGATGATTCTGACTCAGGATGGCCCCATGTATGTAAGATTAGAAGTGTGAATTAAAATATTAGACCTTTATTATTGTTATGTCCTCTTGTTCTATTGACCCTTTCAGCATTATGTAGTGACCTTCCTTATCTATGCACCAAATAAAAGACCAGCAAAATACATAAAACAAACATTAACAAAACTGAAAAAGGAAATAGACAACACTACTATAGTGCTGGGAGACTTCAATACACCCCTCTCAAGAAAAGATAGAACTACCAGAAAAAAACTCAACAGAGATACTGAAGAATTAAATTACACAATAAAC
>NW_006399755.1:36846969-36847970 GCF_000299155.1 Elephantulus edwardii | reverse complement strand
GCCGCATTTCTCCTCATAGAGCCCAGCCTCCAGAATAATCTGTTCTGCATATAGGTTGAAAAGGTATGGTGATAGGACACATCCCTGGCATACATCCTTCCCAATTTGAACCATGCAGTGTTTCCTTGCTCTGTTCTGATGACTTCCTCTTGGTCCAAGTATAGGTTTCGCATTAGCATAATCAAGTGTTCTGGGATTCCCATTCTTCTGAGAGTCAACCACAGTTAGTTATGATCCACACAGTCAAACAACTTTGCATAACCAATAAAACACAGATAGACATTCCTCTGGTATTCCCTGCTTTCAGCTAAGATTCATCTAACATTAGCTATAATATCCCTAGTACCACAACCCCTTCTAAACCCAGCCTGGACTTCTGGCAGTTCTCTGCTTATGTGCTGTTCCAGTCATTTTTGGATAATCTTCAGCAGAATCTTGCTTTCATGTGAAATCAATGATATTGTTCTGTAATTTCCATATTCTGTTGGGTCACCCTTCTTTGTCATTTAAATGTACTAATACCTTTAGAAAGCCACTTGATGACCTTTGGTGTTCTCACTTGTATAAGGAAGTAAGAAAAATAATTATCTGGCTATGATTGAAAATGTTAGTAGGCCACCAAAAACTCCATACTCTTCATTTCACAGGCTGGAATTGTCAGAAAACAATTGAAAAAATAGAATCTATATTGTTGTTGTTAAGTGTTGTCGAGTTGTAGGCAACTCACAGCGACCCCATGAACGAAAGTCTTGGACACGGGGTCCATATTTACCAGCTCTCATTTTTCCTGTCCCATCTCTCTTTCTTTCTGGTTAGGTAATAAGTTCTTCACAATGACAGTTTGAATATTGTTTGTTGTTGTTATGTGCCGTCGAGTCGTTTGCGACTCATAGCGACCCTATGCACAACAGCCCTAAACCCTGCTCTATCCTGCGCCAACCTCACCACCTCTGACACACCCATCCCGATTACCCCAGTCACCGAATCAATCCATCTCATAG
>NW_006399755.1:36841865-36846339 GCF_000299155.1 Elephantulus edwardii | reverse complement strand
CTTTGTCTTCTTGACATTGAGCCTCAGTCCATACTGAAGGCTGCAGTCCTTGACCCTTCGCAGCAAGTGCATGAGGTCCTCCTCAGTTTCAGCAAGCAAGTTTGAACATTAGAGATCTATTTATGCATTTAGTATTATTTTTGTTGATAGATGCCATCAAGTCGGGCCAAATTAATAGTGACCCTATGTGCAAAAGAATAAGACACTACTCATTCTGTGGCACCTCACAATTCCTGATGTGCCCGAACCATGGTTGCAATCACTATATTAACCTAGCTTATGAATAGTCTTCCTCGTTCATATTGATTTTTTATTTTTCCAAGTATGAGCTTTTTCTCCAGATTGACCCCATCATCATCTTGATTTCCAAAGAATTCTAATGTCACTTATTCCAAGAGAAATTCCCTTGTTCTTTGTAAGTCCATTGTATATTAAATATCCTTTGTCAATCCTACAATTCAAAGGCATCATTTTTTCTTAGCTTTTCCTTATTTATTGTCCAGCATGGATCAGGCACATGTTAGTCCAAACAGTGACTGTCTTGCTCTTTAGTATTTTCTAGAGGTCTTTTGCCAAATATTTTCCCCATTGCTGTTATTTAGTTTCTTGACTGCTGCTTTCATGGGTATTTATTGCGGATCCAAGTAAAATTAAATCTTTGAAATGTCTGTCATTTCTTTTTATCATAATAATTCTTTTGTTCTAGAAGAGTGATAATGTCCTAGACTAAATCTATTTGTTGAAATATTTTAGTTGTTATTTTCCTAAATTTCTAGAACCTTCATTTTTGCCAACACCTTCAGAGAAAGTTAGGTTTCTTTTCTCAGTGCTAGCACTTTTCAATAACATGTTGTTAATCACTATTTTCTTGAAGCATGGAGTATATCAACTCATATAGTTTGGGCAAAATCTCAGGAGTGTGTAGACTCTGAAGAAAGACAATATCATGCTTGTGTGGTCAAGTACCAGCAAATAAAGAAGATGATTCCACGTGGAATGAATAGACCCAGTGAACGCACAGGATTAGTCAGTGTTTCATTCTGTTGTACACGGGATCCCTGTGGTTGGAAGCCAACTTGATGGTGTCACACACATATACCAAGCCTCTCATGTACCATCTTTTTTTCTGATAATCAGATCCAAAATAATATCACAGCATCAACTCTGCAAAACAATAACAAAAGTCTCTAACAAATCTCTTGCATTGGAGAAAATATTGTTCTCTTAATTAGTGTTGTGTTCTTTTTTGGAGAGGGGGGAAAAGTTTGTTAGCTATAGGAAGGAGAGAAAAGACAGGAACATCTTTCATTTCAGATCTTTGCCAGCATGCCTCTCAGCTAGTGTCAGTTAGGTGAAGGTTATAGTCTAGGAAATGAAACATAACTGAGACAAATATCCTACAATTTTAATTGTAACATCGTATTTACAGTTCACAAGAAGAGTGTGGAGGAAAGGATCTACCTGTGCACACAATTTTGGGTCAGAAAGTCAAATTTGAGAAATTCCTACAGTCTATCTAGGAAATATAAATCAATTTTACTGGTTCAATAATCAGTACACTTGGTACCAGTAGTCAAAATATCAGAAGACATATTGCATTGGGAATGTTTGAAGTCAGGGACATCTCCAAATAACTGAGAAGCAGTGATGTCAGTTTGAATACTAAGGTGTGACTGATTCAGGTCTTTTCAATTACTTGCTATGCATTTGCAGCTGAGAGTTGGACAATGAATAAGGATGACAGTAGAATAGATGCTTTTAAACTATGGTATTGAAGAAGAGTCCTGAATATGTCATGTACTGGCAAAAGAACAGACAGATAAACCTTGGAGAAAGTATAGTCAAAGTGTTCTTTAGAGGTGAGGATAACAAAACTTCTAAAGATTAAATCCCTCTGTGCATCCAAAACTTTTCCCAATAGGATGAAAAGAAAACTTAACAACAGGGACCAAACATTTTGTAATAATCTCTCAGACAAGAGTCTCACAATGAAAGTTTACAGAATATTCCTGGGCCTCTACAAGAAAAATACTGATAACCCAATTATAAAATGGGCAAAAGAAATGGAAAGAATTTTCACAAAGGAAGATAATTCGAATGGAAAACAGATACATGAAGAAATAATCAAAATCACTGGTAATAATGAGAGATGCAAATCAAAACCACAGTGAGGTACCATCACTCTAGTGACAGTGGCATAGTTTAACAGGACAGCAAGTAATAAATATTGGAGAGGATGTGGTAAGATAGAAACTCTTATACATTGTTGGTGGAACTGTAAAATGGTGCGACTATTATGGAAGGCAGATTGGTGCTTCCTCAAAAAGCTGAACATAGAAATTCCATTTGACCTAGCTATTTCACTGCTTAGAATGTACCCTGAGAAAATAATTGAGGCATGAACGGAGATTTGTACACCAATGTTCATAGCAGCTCTATTCACAAACCCAAGAATATGGAAACAGCCCAGATGTCCAACCACAAACGAATGGATTGAGAAATTATGGTATATTCTTACAATGGAATACTACGTGGCACATAGGAGCAATGATTTCACAAATCATTCCCTAGCTTGTGAGGGACTGGAGAGCATTATGCTTAGTTAACTGACTCAGTCCCACAAGGACAAATATTTATGGAAGCATTACTGTAGAATGAGTATGAGGGTCCATGGGGGGGAGGTGGAAACAGATGGATGAGGATGTGTGGGAGTTGTGTGTATTAATTCTGGGATTGTACAATTTGGCGGGGGGTTGAGGGAAATTGGAAGAATATAGTCTGAAAGACAATGCATCTAAATTTTGTAAATAAACTAGTATAATTTTTTAAAAAAATGGATGCAGGTTGGAAAAAAAGAGGAACAGTTTGGTCTTCTTTTAGTTCCTCCTCCATTATTGTCATTAAACCAATGTGTTAGACAAAACAAAAAAGACATCCTGCTTGGAAAGTAGAGGATCAACAAAAGAAAGGAAGACTCTTAACCAGATGGATTGACATGGTGACTGTAACAATGGGTTCAAGTATGCTATACATTACAAAAAGATAGCACAGAATAGGATAAAATTAAGATTTGTTGTTCTGAGGATTCACTGGAAGTCATACGCAACTCACCAGTGCCGAACAACCACAACATCTGGGAAATACTCTCATTACTTACATACTTGGCAAAGTAAAGGATCATCGAAAAAGATAAAGATCCTTAATGATACGGAATGGCATCATCGTTGAGACAATAGGACCAACATTAGCAGCTATCATGAGGATGTAGAAGTGGTCAGGGTTTCCGTTTGTTATACACAAGGTCATCCTGAGTAGAAGCCAACTGAATGACATTCAAAAAAGTAAGCACTGTAATAGGTTTGTGTCCCTGTAAAATGCATGTTTGCAGTGATACAATGGAGAAGGGAACAATCTTGATGAACAGCTTTAAATTTTGTCAGGATCCTGTTAATGGAATGTTCCAGTAGCTTTTAAATAATCTTTAGCAAAATATTACTTGTATATGACATCATGTTTCGAAGGGTGGAGGGGGATTAGAGGAGAGGAAGACCCCAGATAAGATGGATTGATACAGTTACTGGGGTAATGGGGGTTGGTGTGTCAGAATTAGTGAGACTGGCTCAGGATAGGGCAAGATTCAGAGCTACTGGATATGGGGTATCTATAGTTCGCAAGAGAATTGGCGATGCATAACATGTATATGATATTAACAATAAAGTTTGATAATTTCATACTCTGTTGTACCTTCTTTTTGTAGAATGGTAACAAGTATGTGTTTCTTCCAGTCAATTGGTCAGGTTATGTCTGTTGGCTCTATATCTGCAATTATACCCATTTAAAAACAAAAATGATCCAATAGAGTGTAGAAATTATTGAACAATATCATTAATATCACACACAAGCAAAATTCTGCTGAAGATTATCCAAAAAGGAATGGAACAATACATTGACAGAGAAATGAGAGAAGTGTAAGCAGAGTTTAGAAGAGGCCAGGACACTAGGGACATTATAGCCAATGTCTGATGGTTCTTTGCTAAAAGTGTACAGGACCAAAGGAGTGTCTACCTGTGTGTCATTGACTATGCAAAGTCATCTGACTTTGTGGATCACAATAAATTGTGGCTAACCTTGAGGAGAATGGCAATCCCAAATTACATGATTGTGCTTGTGTGAATTCTATACTTGGTCCAGGAAGCAGCCTTAAGAACATAGCAATGAAACATTGTATGGTTCAAAGTCAGGAAAAGAGTGCATCAGGGATGTGTTCTGTCTCCATACTTTATCAATCTATATGCAGAACAGATGATTGCAGAGGCTGGACTTTATGAGGAGAAATGTGGTCTCAGGATTGGGGGAAGACTCATTAACAATCTCTGTTATGCAGATGACACACCCTTGCTTGCCAAAGCTGAAGAGGATCTTAATTCTTTGCTATAAAAGGTGAAGGACCCCAAGAAAAACTCTATAAATTGTG
>NW_006399755.1:36821726-36841555 GCF_000299155.1 Elephantulus edwardii | reverse complement strand
CTGGTGGCCTAGTGGCAAGGAGCTGCAACTACAATCCCAGAGGCTCAAGGTTCGAATCCACCAGATGCTCTGCCGGGGAAGGAGGGACAACCTCCTCCTGTACCAGTCAGATCTGATTTGACAGTACACTCACACAAAAATAATAAAATAAAATAAAATTTAAAAGAACAAAAAAGAACTTACCAATTGTCATTTAATAAAGTCATTACAAAATTAAAAAAGAACAAATGAAAAAACCTTACCAATTACCATTTAATAAAGTCATTACGCTCATGGACAAAAAAAAAAGATGAAGAACTGCTTAATTGTTTGATATAGAAGGTCAAATTTTCAATATGGATTGAAGCTCAACATCAAAAAGAAAAAGATTCTCACCATGGGGACAATTGGCAGCATCGCGGAGCTGGAGAAGAGATTGAGATTGTTAACAATTTCTACATGTTCAGGTCCACAATTGACATTCTTGATCCCAGGAGACATGAAATCAAAAGATGAATTGCATTGGGAAAATATGCTGTCAAGGGCCTCTCCAGAAAGCTAAAGAGCAACAGTGTCATACTAGAAATTAAGGTGTGCCTAATATAGGCTATGGTTTTCACAATTAGTTGTTATGCATCATAAAGCTGGGCAATGACCAAGGATAACAGAAGAAGAATCAATGCCTTTGAGTTGTGGTGCTAGTGAAGAGTACTGAACATACTATATAGACTGCCAAGAAAACAAACAGTTCCATCCTGGAGAGGATAAAACCAAGTTCCTTCTTGAAGGCAAGAATTTTGAAGCTCCATCTGACATACTTTAGGCATTTTGTAAGGAGAAACGAGTCCTTGGAGAATGACATCATGCTTAGAAGGGCTGGAGGGACAGCACAGGAGAGGGAGACCCTGAATGAGATGGATTGATATTGCAACTGGGGTAACGTAGGTAGGTAACAGTCATATTGGCTCAGGATAGGGAATGGTTAAGAGCTATTTGTGAATTGGGTTGGTGTGAGTCACAGTTGACTCAATGGTAGATGACAACAACAACACAATCTACTGGCTACTTGGTTCTTTCAAATTACTTGAGATGTGCTAGTTAGCATGTCTAGGGCAAGGGCAGTATTTCAGGGTTGGTTTTTTTGTTTTGTTTTGTTTTGTTTTTAAGCAACACAATAGGCATTTCATCAGTTCCTCAGATTTTTTTTTTTGCCAATGGCTTCAGTGTAGCTTTAACTTCTTCATTCTTAATCATATGCAAGTTATGGAAATTGGTTCAATCTTGAACAATTCACTTTGGTAGCATGCCTCTGAATAATGCTTGCGTTATTCAGGTTTTGTCCATTGATTTTGTTGTTATATATCGTTGAGTATGATTCATAGTTGCCCTATGAATAATGGACCTGAACTCTGTTCTATCTTGTGACAGCAGCATCATCTCTGATACACTTGCGCTCATTGCACAGTCACTGTGTCATTCCTTTCATCAGGCTCCTCCTCTCTTGCTGACCTTCTAGCTTTTCAAGCATGATATCCCTTTTCAAGGAATATCCTCATCCATCAGCATAACTTGTCCAATTTATGAAAGATAAATCTTTGCCATCTTTGCCTCCAAGGTCTACTGTGGCTGCACTTTCTCCAAGACATATCTGTTCATTCTGTAGGAAGTTCATGGATTATTTAGTATTCTTCTTCAATATCACAACTTAAAGGCATCAATTTTTCTTCTGTCATCCTTATTTATTGTCCATCTCTCAGATTGATAGTAAGTAATCAAAAAGACCGTGGATTGAATCAGGTGCACCTCACCCTTCAAACTAATTCCAGAGGTCTTCGGTATTTTGGACAAGTCCCTGGCAATGTACTTTCCCAAAGCAATGTGTCTCTTGATCTCATGACTGCTGGTATATCCAAGAAAGGTGAAATAATTGACAGTTTTCAATCTTTTCTCCATCTATCATGATGTGGCCTTTTGGAATACTGGTAAGGACCTTTGCTCTCTTGTTGTCGCAACTTCAGGTTTAAAGTTATTCTTCAGTTCTTTCAGTCTGAAAAATGCTGAGTATTTTCTTTCCTTTTGGAGAAATTGGACTATAGGAAGAATACTGTAGTGTTATATTTGGAGGAAGACTCATCAACAAATTGTGTTATGAAAGTGACACAACTTTGCTTGCAGAAAGTGAACAGTATTAGAAGCACTTCCTGCAGAAGATCAAAGACAGTAGCCTTCAATATGGATTACATCTTAACATCAAATAAGCAAACCACCTCACCACGAGATCAATAGGCATCATCATGATAGATGAAGAGAAGATTGATGTTGTCAATAATTTCATTTTACTTGTATGCCTAATCAAGACCCTTGGTAGACGCAGTCATAAAATCCAAAGAAATTGAGAAAATATGCTGTAAAGAACCTCTCTATAATGCTAAAGAAAAAGGAAGGATGTTTGTAGGGACCTGAGAAAGAACAAATTAAGATGGACAAGAGGGCCAGAGAAGAATAAGTAAATAAATCAGCAGTCAATGGAGTTAAGTAAGACACATCAACAATGAAGGGGGTAAACAAGGGCCAGAAGGGTTTTCAAAAAGCATGCCACTGCAGAAGGTTGCAGTCATCAGTGTGGAATAAGAAGCACTCAGGCCTACCTAACTGAGGGTCCCAGAAGGAACCGGATTTCCTTTCATCTATTGTAGGAAAGTGTGGCAAATTCAGCCTTGTTCTGAGAGTATCTCTCTTTCTTAATTAACTTTTCTATGTCTTTAACTAATCTTCTGCCAGTATTGTCCATTCTTTGTTCATTCTCAAAACACTTATTTCAGGAAGTCAATTGTGTTTGCTAGATTGTGTCCAGCTACCAGATCCAGGAAACAACTGGCACCTTAACATAGATCTGTTTAAAGACTAAGGTGTGTGCCTGATGGAAACCATATCATTTTCGATTGCTTTCTATTTATGTGAAAGTTGGATATTGAATAAAGATGATAGAAGAAGAATCAATATTTTTGAATTGTAGAATTGGTGAAGAGTATTTAATATTTCATGGACTATTAAAAGAACAAATATGTCTGTCTTAAAATAAGTATAACGATGTTGCTCCTGGTTGTTGTTGTTGTTATGTGCAGTTGAGTCACCTGCGACTCATAGCGACCCTATGTACAACAGCCCTAAACTCTGCCCTATCTTGTGCCAATCTCACCATCTCTGACACACATAACTCCATTACCCAGGTCATTGAATCAATCCGTCTCATAAAGGGTCTTCCTCTCCTTCATTGTCCCTCCAACCTCCCAAGCATGACACCCCTCTCCATTTTACATACATTCTTACATACATTTGGCATTAGTTCAGGAAGAGTAAGTCCTTGGAAAAGATTCTTGTGTTGGGAAAGGTGGAAAGACAGGAAGAACCTCAGCAAGATAGATCAACTAGTGACTTTGAATGGTCTCAAGCATGTTGGATATTATGAGGAATATGTAGGATAAGACCTCGTTCTGATCTGTTGTTCACAGGACTGTTTTGATTTGTAGTAAACCCAAGGAAAAGGGGGGGAAATGATACAATGTGGAAGCTCTCTAATCAGCCTTCATGTGTTTCTAAATAGTCACAAAGATTCCTGGTAGAATGCAACAGTTTTTAATACCATCACAGTCTTATTCTGATACAGTGAAAGCGTCCTTGGGATTGGCCTTTAATAACTTTTATCTCCCTAGAAATGTAAAGATCAATGAATGAAAAGTGAGCTGAGGGATAAGGTCTTCAGTATGATCAAGAAATAATCTCCAGGAGTGCGGTGACTCTTTAGGTGCCAGCATCTATCTGTACAGTGAAGCTCCTTGACAAAATGGAAAGTTAAGACTCTCCTGGAAATACCAAGCAAACATTGAATGGAAACCCAAGAACACTTAATTTGCTCATGAGAAACTTATACATAGCTATTGCCAGAACAGAACAAGGGGATGCAACAAGGTTTAAAATTAAGAAAGGTGTGTGCCAAGAATGTATCCTTTCTCCATAACTACTCAATCTGTATGCTGAGCAAATCATTTAAGAAGCTGAACTATATGATGAAGAATGTGACATCAGCATTATAGGAAGACTTACCAACAACTTTCATGATGCATATGACACAATCTTGCTTGCTATGACTAAAGAAGACTTGAAACACTTGCTGCAGAAGATTGAAGACTTCAGCCTTCAACCTGGGTTACACCTTAACATCAAGAAAATGAAAATCCTCATCACTGAACCAACAAATAGGCAACATCATGAAAGATGGAGAAAAGATTCAATTGGCAACAATTTCATTTGGATCCAGTATCAAGACACATGGTAATAACAGTCAAGAAATCAAAAGATACATTGCCTTAGGAAAATCTGCTGTCATAGACCTCTCCAAAGTGCTAAAAACAAGGATAGCTATTTAAAGACAAATATGTGTCTGATACAAGCAGTGGCATTTTTAATTATTTCTTCACATTGAAAGCTGCCTAGTGAGTAAAGATGTCAGAATTCATGACTTTAAAGTGTGCTGTTGGAAAAGAGTACAGAATATCTTGTTGTTGTAATTGTTGTTAGATGTCAAATCGAGTAGCACCCAAAGCAACCCTGTGAACAAACAAATCTGAACCCTGTCTTATCCTGTGCCATCCTCAGACTCCCAGACACACTAGATCTCATTGTGGCAATCTCTGTGTTAATCTTTATGGTTTAGGGTCTTCCTCCTCACCAGTCCTCTGTCTTTCCAAGCACAGTGTCCATCTCTGAGGAATAGCCTCTTCCAGCAACATGCCTGAAATATGTGAGGCAAAGTTTTATGGTCTTTGCCTCCAAGGACCATTCTGGCTACGCATACTCCAAGACATATCTGTTCTCTTGGAAGCCCATGAGATGCACTTTTCTTCAACACCACTGCTCAAAGGCATCAATTCTTCCATCATGATGCATCGTGCAGTTCTCAAGTGCATATGAAATTAAAATGGCCTGAATCAGGTGAATCTTAGTCTTCAAAATGGCATCACTGCTCCTCAGTAATTTGAAAAGGTCCCTGACAGTAGACTTGTCCAATGCAATACATCTCTTGATTCCTCTGACTATTGATGTCAAGGCCTTTGATTGTGAACACACTAAATCATTGTGAATGATTGTGAATAAGACTAAATCATTGACATTTTAAATTTTCCTCCATGTATAATGATATTGCTTATCAGTCCACTGGTGAGGATTTTGTCTTCTTGACATTGAGATGCAATTCATGTTGAAGGCTGTAATCTTTTATCTTCTGCAACAAGTGCTTCAAGTCCTTCTCACTTTCAGCAAGTAACGTTGTGTCATCTGCATGACGCAGATTAGTGATGAGTCTTCCTCTGATCTTGATGCCCATTCTTCAGAGTCCAACTTCTTAAACAATTTGCTCAGCATATGGACTGAATACATATGGAGAATACAATATCTTACATTCAATATCTTAAATATCCTGTGGATTGTCAAAAAACTCACAGAAGCCTGTCTTGAAGGATGTATAAGCAGGGTGCTCCATAGAGACAAGGATGGTGAAGCTTTGTCTTACCAATTTTGTGCATGTTGTTAGGAGGGGCTAGTCATTGAAAAAAGACACCATGCTAAGAAAGATCAGAAGTCAGAGAAAAAGAGAAGACCCTCAATAATCTAGATTAGCCACTATAATAATAGGCTGAAGCTTTTCAGAATTTGTGAGTATGGTGCAGGGTAGGACAAGGTTCAGGTCTGTGTCTTACAGGGTTTGTATATGTTGTAGTGAACTCAATGACACCTAATAAGAGCAAAAACACTGGTGTTGAAGGGAAAGTGTTACTCCAGAACCAAGAGAAAGAGTGCCTGCCCATGGAGGTGGATCCCTGGGTTTAGAATTAGTCTCTTAAAATGTAAGAGAATAATCGTCTATATTTAAATTGTCCATTGATTTTTCTGTTAAAGGAACATGATTTAACCATGAAGTTCTGCATGAATTTTGTGTAGACAGGTTAAATCTAGTCTTTCCACTTATTAAAGTAGTTTATTATTTCATGTGCATGAGTGAGTTTATATTTTTATCCAATAGTGATATATTTATGTTCTGGAAAAGGAGTTTGAATTTTGTTTATTTATTTTAATTCATTGTCTTACCATATCGGTGTGTCACTCATCCAATTAATCTTTCTTTTTAACTTAATCTCCAAATTTGGTAAGTATATCTTCTGTATTTTTAAATCATCAAGGAAATGCTGAACTGAAAAAGTCAAATCTGTCATATTTTCTTTTAAGGAGAATTTAAAACATTTTAGTGAATGTATAACTTGTAAAAATTCTATTTTACATGTAACTATTTCTTTTTCTTTTTGTTTATTTTCGGAAAACATGCTAATTACTTTGAACAGTCTAATAAATCTGTCATGCTAATCAATGAAAAATTGTACTTTCTTTGGATATTTACCAAAATGTGTCCATCTTTTCCAAAAATCATTAAATAAATTACAACAATATTAATGGAATTTAACTTGCCAATATAATACTCCTGTATCGTTCTTCACTTTTTGTGGTTTCATTCATACTAAATCTATGTTTATATTCATAGAAAAACTTCATTAGCCCATATTTTAAATTAACATGCAAATGAAAAGATAAACAATATTCAGATGAATGCTTTCAAGTCCATTTATTATAAACAAACCAAAACTCACTGTTATACAGTCTCTCACTAACAGTGACCTCCTCCTTCCACTGAATTTCCAAGGATATAGATATTTACAGGAGGGTACTGCCTATCTTTCTTTTGCAGAGCTGCTGGTAGGTCCAAACCATTGACTTTAGCAGTCTGAAGGATTGTGCACTAGGCCAGTAAGGCTGCTAATAGCTCTATTATGCTTTCCATTAAAGAGCTCTGGCAGCATAGTGCATAAAGGACTGAACTCTGATATAAGTCGGACTCTACAGCAATGGGTTTGGCTTTTGGATTTAAGATAACCATGCTTTATTCTTTACATAATGAAATTAATATTATTTATTACCAATTGATTTCTTCTTATTTTCTCTATTTTATTAGACTCATAATGTCATTTCTTTTTTAAGTGTGTAGCCAGTTGGATTATCTTAATTTCAGGATGGCATTATTATTATTAGCTGCTGCTAGTTTACTTTTGTCTTATAGCAACATTATAGGATAGAGTAGTACTGTGTCATAAGATATGCTTGGCTGAGTCTTTTCCTTAATCATGTCACTAGATTTTTTTTTCTATAAAAATGATAGGTGTGTTAAAAATTTCAGCCTTTTTCTTAGCAACAAGACACTTAACCACTGCAGAGTCAGCACTCCCTAATTTCATGACAGTAAATAGGATAATTCCAAAAATTTGTAATGAACAGAGAGGAATAGGTTCTGAGAACACACTGGTTTAGCACCTTTAAAAGTCATAATTTCTGCGTCTCTTCTTTTTTTTACCAATTTGTTAAAGACATCTGAGGCTCATTGTTTTATAAACAAACAAACAAATAACCACACTGACAAAAAATGGCATAAAGAATATTAAACTCTTTCTGCCTTAGGGAAATAAAGTCTAGATTAGAAGAAGATATGCAATAAAGATAATGATTGTCATAGGCAATAAATATAGACATTGACCAAAAGAATAAAGTGAAAAAAGGAGACCCTTAATTCCCGAGCCTTGAGCCCCTCAGGACTCACTATTCCTATGAATGCATCAGTTTCTTCCTTCAAGCACCTATAATTGCACACAGGAATGTTTTCTCTAACATCAGAGCATATTAATATACAAATTAGAAGAGTCAGCAAATTAATGACCTATTCCTCCTAAGAGCAGCCTGAAATGAATGACATTTTATGTAAAAGCATCTATGGTTATTTCCTACCCCTAGAGTAGGACTGGGATATTTTTGATGCAGTTCCTCAGAGGCCCAAAATAGATATGAGTCCAGTTACACATTATCATGGCTTTCTTACTATTGTTTTTAACAATGGCTTTTTTCTGTTTTCATACAATTTTTGTACATCAAAACATATGCATGGTGGATTTGCCTCACAAATATACTATAATTCCTAGGTTCCTCTATCTACAACTCATAACAATCTTATCAACAAGTCTAAACCTTATTCTTATTCTAAGTCCTTATTCTGAACCACCCTCACTATCTCTACCATTGAAAAACTCACTTGTTACAGTCACTATGCCCATCAATCTCCTTGACAGTCTTCTCTTTCAGTAACTTTCTACTTTTACAAATATGATGCACTTTTCAAAAGACTTATACCTCTTAACGACATGGGAAAAAGACATGGAAAAAATTTTCACAGAGAAAGATATTCGAATGGCAAACAGACACATGAAGAAATGCTCCAAATCACTGGCAATAAGAGAGATGCAAATCAAAACCACAATGAGGAAACATCTCACACCAGTAACCATGGCAAAGTTTAACAGGGCAGCAAGTAATAAATGTTGGAAAGGATGTGGTGAGTAAGGAACCCGTATACATTGTTGGTGGGATTGTAAAATGGTACAATGCCTTCAAAGCAGCTTGAACTTTTTCCTACATCACCATAGGCTTGTGTTCATATGTTGTTTCACGAAATACTTCTGTGTCTGCCAATTCCTTTCGGTACAGTGACTCTGTATACTCTTTCAATCTTCTTTATAAAATCATTGCTCTTGAGTGTTGCGTAGTATTCCATTGCGCGGATGTACCATTATTTCTCAATCCATTTGCTTGTGGTTGGACATCTGGGCTGTTTCCTTGTTCATGTGATGGTGAATAATGCTTCTATGAACATTTGTGTACAAATCTCCATTTGTGCCTCAGTTCTCATTTTCTCAGGGTATATTCCAAGTAGTAGAATAGCTGGGACATATGGAATATCTATGTTAACATTTTGAAGAAACGCCAAAGCTGCCTTTTATAATGGTTGTACCATAATAAACTAGTTGTTGTTGTTGTTGTTGTTGTTGTTGTTGTTGTTGTTAGGTGCTGTCGAGTTGTAGATGACTCATAGCGACCCTATGTACGAAAGGCCTGAGCACTATTCATAGAGTTTCCAGAGGGCAAGCCGTTTTGGAAGTGGATGCCAGTAGAAAATTAAAAAAAAAACAAAGCCAAAAACCAAACTCAGAACTTCTGAGATAAAGTTTCACCATCCCTGCCTCTAAAACACACCTTGATTGCCTTTCTTCAAAGACAGGTCTGCTTGTTCTTTTAGCAGCCTCATAGTATTTTCAGTACTCATAGTCAACAATGCAATTGAAAGGCATCAATTCTTCTGTGGTCTTTTTTTAATTGTCCAACTTTCACATGTCTATGAGGCAATTAAAAAAAGAAAAGTACCAAGATTGGTCAGACACACCTTAGTCTTTATACTGCCATTATTGTTCTTTAGCACTTTGGAAAGGTCCTGGAGGACAGATTTTTTCCCATTGCAAAATCTTTTGGAGTCTTGATTTTTGCCACCATAGATATTGATTTTGAATCCAAGTAAAATGGGATCATTGAAAAAACAATTTTTTTCTCTCTCATGATATTGCCCATTTGTCCACTTTTCCCCTGGATGCTGAAGTGCAATCCATATTGAAGGCTATAGTCTTTATCCTGTTTACTTTTGCAAGCAGGATTGCTTAATTTCATAGAATAAATTGTTAATTAGTCTTTCTTCAAACCTGATGTCACATTCTTGCTCGTATAGTCCACTTTTCAAATGGTTTGCCCAGTATATAGATTGGTTAGACATAGAGAAAAGATACAACCCTTATGCACACCTTTTGTGACGTTAAACCATGTAGTATCTTGTTGAAAGGCACCCCTTGGTCTGTTCTAACAACTGCTTCTTGCTTTCTGTATAGACTTCATAGAAGCTGGTATTCTCTGCTTTCCACTAAGATTCATCTGACATCAAGGATTTTTTTTTTTTCATTTTATGGCTTCTTCTGAATTCAGCTTTTACTAAAATCTTTCTTCTAGAGAACTACTTTGTGAACTTAATTTATGACAAATTGTGTAGTTCATATTTTTGGATTTTTTTTTTGAGATCCGTTCCCTGTAGCTTTCATGTACATCTCAGGGTAAGAAAATTTCTTGGGTTCGCTTATCAAATGGTTCCTAGTTGAATTGGACAATGGAAATCACTAGTGGAAAAATTGAGGCCAAGAGGAAAGAAAAAAACAAGATATTTATCCTTCTTTCACTTTGTGTGGTGTCCTTTGTAGTTAAATCTGTGCTTTTTCACTTTCACCTCAATAAAAGTATCCTTCCTAGTTGGACTTAGCTCTTATCTGGCAACCTATATAAAATTTCTATGCTAGAGCAATTCTAGACATTTTCCAATGAGTTTTAGTAGCATGATTTGTATTTTTATTTGAGACAATACAGTTTTTTCCATATTATGCAAATAAAAACATTCATAGGAGATATAGTTCACACCTATGAAATCTATTTTTTTTAGAAAACAGGAAAAAAAATAGTAATACACTGCATTGAGATGAGTATGAAAATTGAGCATCAGGAGTGTTGCATTCTAGAATAGACTCTTCTCTCTTCTATCCTGGATAGTTTTGTTGTTTGATATGTTTTGTTTTTGCAAAACCCTTTGGGTATAACCTGAATGTACAGATAACCATTTTTCATCAGAATTTTTCTTGACTCATCTTTCTGTCGGGAAAACTATAAACAAAAATTGACATGCATATGAAGTAAGACACTCTGCCCTAAGTGGGTTACTACATTTGACTTGTTCAATAAAAACTGAATTATTAAGTTTATAACCAAAAACTGTACAAGGACTATTTACATTAAAAAAAATTAAGAAATCATTACATAATTGATTTTTCCTTCTTTTCCTCTCCCCATCACAACTAAAAAGACTACTATGCCACTGAGCTCTTGCAAAAGATCTAAACTGCTAGCCACAGAATATTAATGACAAGAAGGATGCTTTTACCCATGTTACATGAAGGTTTCAACACTTGTGTATTTTCTCACATTTTCAGAGTTCTGGTGAATTTACTAAAAATGTTGTAAACTTGCTGTTGTTATGTGCTGTCGAGTCACCTGAAGCCTGCCCTCTCCTGAACCCAATTCACTGACTCTGACACACCTGCTCCCATTGCCCTACTTACTGAATCAATCCATCTCATCTGGAGTCTTCCTTTCCTGCTTTGTCCCTCTTCCCTTCCTGGCATGATGTCCTTCTCCAAGGATTAGCCCCCCCTGGTCACATGCCCAAAGCCTAAGATACAAAGCTTCAAAATCCTTGCCACCAAGGAGAAACTTGGTTTCACCTTCCCAAAGACAAACTGATTTGTTTTCCTGGTGGTCCATAGTATGTTCAAAACTCTTCTTCAGCACCAGAACTCAAAGGCAATTCTTCTGTCACCCTTAGTCATTATCCATCCCTCTGATGCACAGCAAGTAATTGCAAACACCATGTAAAATTAGCTGAGGTTTAGTTCATTTTATTCAGGACGTATCAGAAAAATAAAGAGTTCTAAAACTATACTTGTTACTTTATTGCTATGGCTCATCCACATGACCAAATCTCAGCAAAAGCTGTGATTAGAGACTAAATTAAAGCAACTTTGACAAACTCTATTTTGATTGATGTGGACTTAGAGGGAGGTTTGCACTTTTTCAGGGATTTGTACAGAAGATCCAAGTGCTTTCAAGTCTTCACATCCCAGTGAACACTAAGCCTCCTTAGTTGGGAGGGAAAAAAAGTCTTTCCTTTATAAGAGATTGGCAATTTCCCTGGTATTGCAGTATGACATTTTCCCAGATAGGCTGTCAGAAAGTAGGGCATTGAATTGCATGCTTTGCCAAGGAGTTTTCTTTCTGATTTATAAAAACAAGTGATATCTCATCCTTCTTTCCTGGATTCACTCAAATGCAACATAACCTTAACTTTTATTAAAGTGATATAAACTGAAGAACTCAAATCATACCTGTTATTTGTCTCCACCCTAGATAGTCTATACCAATTAAATCAGATTTTTGTCCTGAGCAGAAAACAAAAGTTTCTATTTTTATTCTGAAGAGGGTCAATGCATCTGTCTAGGGCTTTGGCATACTTGGAAGTTGTAGTTAGGACAGAGTCAGAAAAGAGTAGGCTGAGGTAAAATAAAGCGTATTATTGTTTTAATGTGTTATTGAGTCACCTGCCACCCATAGGACCTTATGTACATCAGCTCTAAAGCCTGCCCGGTCCTGAGCAAGTCTCACTGATTCCAACACACCTATCCCCAGTGTCCCAGTTACTATATCAATTCATCTCATCCAGGGACTTCCTTTCCTGCACTGTCCCTCTAACCTTATTAGCATGATATACCTCCTCCAAGGACTGGTCCCTTTTGGCCATATGCCCAAAATATGTGAGATGGAACTTCAAAATCCTGACCTCTAAGGAGAAACTTGGTTTCACCCTCTCCAAGACAGACTTATTTGTTTTCTTGGTGTTCTAGAGTATGTTCAAGACTCTTCTCCAGCAACAACTCAAAGGCATAAATTCTTTCTCTTTCATCTTTATTCATTGTCCAGCTCTCTGATAGATAGATATGTAGATAGATAGAGATAGAGATATAAAGATATCTCTATTTATCTATATAGCAAACTTAATCCACAAGAGAAACAAGCACAGATTTAGTTCACAGTGAGTCCAAGGTCATTTTGCTAAGGTAAGTTACTACACAGTTAATTCTCAAAAGAAGCCCTTCCTGTCTGTAACTTGCTCTCAAGTCTGTCCTCAAATTTCCAGTGAAATAACTCTGGCAGTAATTCTCAAACTTCAGTGTACTTGAGAATCACCTGGGAAACTTGTCAAATACAAGCTCTAAGCCCCTATTCATGATTCTGACACAGGATAAAGCTTACAGTTACAACAGACACAGAAAGTATAACCATGGAGAGTAAAAGGTCTCAGTATTTGAAAGAGTCATTATAGCCAAACACTTGGCTCCTCACGGAAGAGCTGGTAGTTTAAATCCATCTAAAGGCTCTGAAGGATAAACACTTGTTGATATGCATCTGTGAATATTACAGTCAAGAAGACTGGACAGGACAAGGCAGTGACCCTCTGTCACACAAGATTGTTATGATTTGGAATTGACTCAATAGCACAACACAGTTTGGTTGGCCTTGTGGATGCAGTCTTTCCAACTACTCCAAGAGAGATCTATAGCCGTTCTTTTAGAACTGGAACAAACAATGTTCATTTTAACCTGCCATGCACAGCAGAATCCACTTTGATATTTTAATTTATTTACATTATTTAGGACTTCTCTGATCCACTCATTGTACTGAACCAAAGTCTCTGTGGGTTGGGCCAAAGTCAAGTCTAGACTTTATATGTTATAATGTATTATAATCTTTTATGCCCTATAGCTATTCTGATACACTGGCAAGATAGAGAACAACTTGAAAAAAAATCTAAGTCAACAAGACATTGAACATTTTAAGGCCTAGTGGAATAAACAGTTTAGTTGGCCTTGTTGGAATTAGTGTAAGGCCTTGTAACATGACAATCCATAGTGAAATACAATGACTGGATTATAACAGATGATCAAATATTATCTGACTAATGGGTTCTTGATCCCTCTTTCCCATCGTAAGGAAAGATTGTTATTGTTGTTGTTGATTGCCTTAAGTTGAGCATGACTCATAGAGACCCTATGAACAAAAGGCCCAAAGCCCCTCTACAACTATCGACATTTATCAAAGTTCATAGAGTTTCTGGAGGCATGTTATTTAAGAGACAGATGTCACTTACGTGGCAGTTATTTTATGTACTATGTAATTGTTTTAACTCTCATAAGAAGGGTTTTCAATATCATTTTAAATACAAGAAAAACAATTTGGGTTCAGAGTCGTTAGGTAACCTTCCAAGAGAGCACATTGATAAGAAACATAAGCCACTAAAAAGGAACAGTAATAGGCACTAAAAAGATTTGTTTGGAGCTACACAACCTTTAAAAGCTTTTGCTTAACTCATTTCCTACCCTCTGCCAATACAAATCCGTATATAATTGTTAGACTATAAAGTATACACAATACCAGGTCAGAAAAAGAATCAAGTCCCAATCTAGCAGTGAAATACAAAGGATGTTACTTATAACTAATTTCTGCAACTAAGACTGCAAATTGAAAATCGTTAACAAACACTAACTTTAGCATTGGAGAAAGCGTTAGACGACAACTGTGTGGGTGTTACTGATAAGCAGAACACTTGCAAAAACATGCTGCCTAGTGAACTCTGCTCTGAATTGGGAACCTGAAGGCTTAAATTTCATAAATTGTTCTATTATTTTTGACAAAACTTTCCAACATTGTATCCCTACAAGATGGATATATATCTTCAAGAGACATTGACATGATCAAGTTAAATGATGACACTATGAGAAAGAGCTCAGTATCATACAGGCTTTCAAGTAAATGTTACTTCGTTCCTTCTACCCTGACTGAAAAAAGAACATGAAAATTAATTGTTGCAAGTTAGGCTCTCAGAGATAGAGGCAGAATCTAGCTCTTTTCCCATTATCATCTCCTACACTATAACCACTGAGAAGCCAAATCAAAGGGAAGGAATCAGGAAATTAAAGAGCTGAATTGCAGATTTCAATAGGCAATTTAAGAAGACAAAACAAAGTATTACAAGGAAATGTGCCAAGAGCTGTCGTCAGAAAATCAAAAGGGATATGGGGGAAGGGGGAAGGGAGGAGGAGGGAGGAAAATGCAGCAATGAATGAATGAAAATCTTATATTTCTGTAAACTTTCATTGAAATCACAAAACAAAAATTTTTAAAAATTTAAAAAGGGACAAACTCAGCATTTCTTAAGCTGAAGGAACTGAAGAATAAGTTCAGGCCTCTAGTTGCAAAACTTAAAGATGATGTTATTGGAAGAATATTGACTGGTCCAAGAAACATCAAAAGAAGATGAGAAATTCCCAACCACAATGGAATGGATTGAGAAATTATGGTACATTCACATAATGGAATACTATGAAGGACAGCGCTATGCTAAGTCAACTAAAACAGTACTGTATAAGACCATTATTGTAAAGCATGTATGAGGATACAAGGAGGGTAAGAGAGGTTTGAATAATAAGGTCACAAAACTTAATGGGTGAAGGGAGGTATTAGTAAAGGAAAGAGAAAATATCTTGTATAAAAAATAAAATATATGAACTTTATATTTAACCAGTATAAAATAAAAATTAAAAAAACGATGAAAGGGGTACACAGAGTCAGTGTACCAAAAAAGAATTGGATGACACAGAAGGATTTCACTAAACAACACATGACCTACAGGCAGTGGCGATGAAGATGGAAGTTCAGGCTGTTCTGAAGGAATCAGCAAAAAAATATGGCCCCAAGAATTGATGGAATACCAGTTGATATATTTCAACACACAGCTGCAATCAGGATATGTTTTCCAGGCTGTGCCAGGAAAACTGGAGGACAACTATGTGGCCAACTGACTGGAAGAGATCCAGATTTACTCCCATTCCCCAAAAGAAGTGATCCAACTGAGTGTGGATATTGACGAACAGTATCCCTGATATCACACACAAGCAAAATCTTGCTAAAGATTATCCAAAAACAACTGGAACCATACACCACCACAGAATTACCAGAAATAAAGCTGGATTAGAAGAAGCCATAGCTCTAAGAACATCATAGCCAATGTCAGATGGAACTTGGTTGAAAGTAGCGAGTACCAGAGGAATGTCTTTTGCAAAGTCATTTGCATGGATCAAAGCAAGTTGTGGCTAACCTTGAGAAGAATGGGAATTCCAGAACACTTGATTGTGCTTAGCATACGAAACTTAGTTGGACAAGGAAGAAGCCAACAAAACAGAACAAGGAAACAATGTGTGATTCAAAATCAGGAAAGGAGTATGTTAGGGAAGCACCTTATCTCCATACCTTTTCAATCTATATGTAGAACAGATAATTCGGGAGGCTGGTCTTTATGAGGAGGAATATGACTACAGAACTGGAAGAAGATTCATCAACAGCCTGTGTTACACAGGTGACATAACCTTGCTTGCTGAACCTGAAGAAGACCTGAATCATTTGCTGCAGAAGGTCAATGACTGCAGTCTACAATATGGTTTGAAACTTAATGTCAAGAAAACAAAGATTTTCATCACTGGTTCAATTGGTAGCATCACAATGGATAGAGAACTGATTGAGATTTTTAACAATTACAGCTTGCTTGGTTCTAAAATGAACACTCTTGGCACCAGCAGTCAGGAATTCAAAAAACGAATTGCACTGGGAAAGTCTGCTGTCAGGAACTTCTTCAGAGGGCTGAAGCACAATTACGTAAGTGCATTGGTTAAGGTACTACACTTGATTCAAAATCACAATTACAATAATTTGCTATGCATCAGAGAGCTGAACTAGAGAAAGGTATTGAACATTCCATGAACTGCCAAGAGAACAAACTGGTTTGTCCTGGAAAGGGTGTCAAGGTGCTCTTTGGAAGTGAGGATATTTTTAAATAAAATTTTTTATTTTACACTAGTTTACTCACAAAGTTCATATACATTGTTGTTCACACCAGATTTTTCCCATTTCCTTAACTCACCCCTCCCTCCATGCATCAAATTGTGCAGCTCTATGACTATCTATCCCTGTCCCCCCATCCTTACCTCTCTGCTCCTCCTTCCCCCTTCAGCTGCTCATACACATTTAGCTAGTTATCTGTGTCTATGATAAAGGTCTTCTACAGTATTTGTCCTTATGAGATTGAGTGAGTTCATTTAGCATAATGCTCTCTAGTCCCTCCCAAGTTAGGTAATGATTTTTAAAATCATTGCTCCTGCATGCTGCTTAGTATTCCATCATGTGAATGTACCATATGTTCTCAACCTATTCTATCATGGTTGGACATTTGTGCTGTTTCCATATTCTTGTGATGGTGACTAAATCTACTATGAACACTGGTGTATAAATCTCTGCTTGTGCCTCAGTTCTAATTTTCTCGGGGTATATTCCAAGCTGTGGATTAGCTGAATCATATGAAATTTCTATGTTCACCTTTCTGAGAAAGCATGGAAACCCTTAATATTGGAGCTCCATATCAGATACTTTGGACATTTTGCCCTGAGGAACCAGTCCTTGGAGAGACACATCATACTTAAATGGGTAGATGGACAGCACAGGAGAAGAACATCCTGGGTGAGATGTATTGATACAGTAACTAGGGCAGGTG
Organism: Elephantulus edwardii; assembly: GCF_000299155.1. Taxonomy (NCBI): domain Eukaryota; kingdom Metazoa; phylum Chordata; class Mammalia; order Macroscelidea; family Macroscelididae; genus Elephantulus; species Elephantulus edwardii. The sequence continues at coordinate 36,824,346 of NW_006399755.1, read as the reverse complement.
TGTCAGAGACAGTGAGGTTGGCTCAGGATAGAGCAGGGTTCATAGCTGTTGTGCATATGGTTACTAATTTGCATGTAATTTGAAGGCACATAACAAAACCAGCACTATATACAAGACGTACAATCTTGGGAGTTAGTCTCTATGCTCTCTTTCTCAAAGTGGTGTCATTAAGCTTAATCACTTCAGCATCTCTTGAAGATTCTTAGTCTTATAATCATCAATATCCTTACAACCCTTATATATCCTTCTGTTCATATCCTCTGTAACATTCCTGAATGGAGTAAAAGACTAGTACAATTCTTGTGGTTCACTGCGAAGTGATTTCCTTTTCTAGCTCTTCTTAGTATGTAAAATAGTTTTCCCTAACTCCAGTGACCATTTCCTGCTTTATTTGCCTCATTTAGCTTCTTACTTCATTGGAAATTATTAGTTTTTAGACCTAAAAACTACATGATATAAAAGCTACTGTGTCACTCCATTGCATTCTTTAGAGATTATAACAATTTAAATCTAAGATATAACAATTAAAACTTGGACAGCCAAGAGGACTGGTCAAGACTTCAGTATTAAACAGGCTCATTGATTCATGAGTGTTAGCAATTTGCTACCGTATTTATAGTCTTCATTAAATTGAAGACCTATAAGCTTTTCAATCAATCAAGACAGAATTTATTGATCTTTTGTGTCATGTAGCCTGTGTCAGACAGACCTAGCTATAAATCATAGCTTTAGTAACCATCTTGATAATATTGAACAAGGTGTTAAAAATTCCCATTTTTTCATGTTATATGTAGAAAATTGAAAATCTGACACCTTTCTTAAAGTGATGTAATGACAACAAAGTTAGATAAAATCATTGATCCATAAACTATGCCTATTTATTTTCTGTAGATAATATTAAAATACATGCCCTTGAGATATAGAGACAGAGGGAAGAGCAGAAGAGAAAATAAAATGAAAGATTTTCTTGATATTCAGTCAATGAGGAAATGCTTTAGAATGAGCACAAGAATATATATACAACTTCCTGGCATGACTTCAGTTCCCACTTACCTCACATACTGGACATCCCACTACACAGAAGTGATTCTATAGTTTAAAGAAGTAGGGTTGTTGTTGGTTTTTGGTTTTGGTTGAGGTTTTTTTTAGGCTTTTTTAGTGTGTTTTGTGCTTTCCTACTGTGGCTTTTAAGTAAAATGTGCTCACTATATCTCCTGTCCAACTCAAAAAACAAAAATATGTATCAATAATAAAGGAAAAACAAAACAAAACCTAAATAGACTGTCTATATTGGCTTTTTTGTGGTTTTATGATTTTCCCATGTAATATCAGATATTTTTATCTTTCCAAGAAAAATAGTTCTGATCTATGACCTTATAAAGCACAACAACAGAAAACACCAAAGTGACTTTAAGATTTAAAGAAATTTATTGACTTAGTAGAAAGTTGTGTTGCCTCTCTGGCAGTTTAAACCCACCAGTGGCTCTGAGGGAACAAATAGACAATCTCCTCCAGTGTGATTTACAGCCTTGAAACCCTAGTAGAAAGTTGATAGAAGTAAATTTAAATCTCAATCTAGGGTGAGCAAAGGCTCAGACAATATTTCTGGTCTATCATTAAAAAAAAACAAAAAAAAATCCCCAAATCCCCAAAACCAAAAACCAAACCAAACACACCAAAACTAAACTCCAAAAATAAAAAGCAAAACATTAATTTGTGTTCAGTAGGAACCAATTCATATTTGACCCTCTGGCAGGTTTTTAGAGGCTATAAACCACATTAAAGGAGATTACTAATCTTTCTGTGGAGTGGATTTGAACTTTTTGTTGGTGGATTTGAACTACCAAAGGCGTCTTCACTGGGTTAGTAGCCTAACTCTCTATGGACAAGACCGCCAGAATTCCCTTCCTGGGATATAAGTCTTGCTTATCATTTCATAGTTTTATATTTTCAATGATGAGTGAGTCTATTTAAATATCTTTCCATCTTGGTCCTCAAAAGGCTATTGAAGCTATGAGGACTGTGTACGTCTCATCACATTCATCAGAGAAGAAGATCTACATTTCTCACAGTCCAAAGAAAATAGAAGAATATGTGTCTTGATGGATTTTGTTCCATTATGTGACAATCAAAGCTAATCTATAACCACAGCTTTTGAAGAAATGGAATTTTTTTATTAATTTAAATCAATCAGGATTTGTTTTATAACTCATTGCATGAATCTGATCTCAATAAAATTCTATATGACTAGAAACCTACATCTAGACCAAAAAGCTATTGTCCAAAGAGAGCAAGGAAACACTACCTGTTTTAAAATCAAGAAATCTCTGAATTAGGGCTTCATCCTTTCTCCACACTTATTCAATCTGTGTGCTGAATAAACATTTCAAGAAGCTGGGCTCTGTGAAGAAAACTGTGGCATCAAGATAGAAGGAAGACTCATCAACAACCTACACTATTCAGATGACACAACCTTGGTTGTTGAAAGTGAGGAAGATTTGAAATGCTTTCTGCAGAATATCAAAGACTACAGCCTTCAATATGGATTGTATCTCAACATCAAGAAAACAAAAATTCTCACTACTAAGCAGATAGTCAAAATTATGATAGATTGAGAAAA
>NW_006399755.1:36812753-36817771 GCF_000299155.1 Elephantulus edwardii | reverse complement strand
TGACAGAAATGGAGCTGGAGAGAGAATGATCGAATTTTGCACAATCAATGACTTATTCATAGCAAATACATTTTTAAGAGGCATAAACGCAGGTTATATACCTGGATTTCACCTGATGGCATGCATACAAAGGATAGTGTCATATTTTTTTCACTTTTCATTGTTGTAATTAGATTTCTTACGTTATCCTAGGCAATAGTGGGAAACACGAAGAAAAGTACAAAAAGCAACTTGTCCTCAAAGATTGTTCTATTTAAACTATATGTGAAATTAAATAATACAGGTACCAAACTACCTTAAATTACTGCTTCCATCAGATATGATGAATTAAATATTTCCTTTCACTGTTTTATATTTTACAAACATGTTTTTAAAATGAGCTGGGGTTCATAATGCAATTCCAAAACCAAGTAACAAAAGTAGTTAAAATGATACATGTTTAGGAGATAATCAAACTTGGAGCTTAATTATAACGTCAAAATATGTGTTAGGCTGCTAACCATGTGGTCAGTGGTTATAATGCTCTAGACACTGGAGAAAGATGGACAGATTGCTCTCAAAGATTTACAGCCTCTGAAACTCAATGCAGGGTGGCTATGAGTTAATATTGACCAGATAGCAATTAATTTGAACTATGTTTTAGGCATTGGTTTTTTGGTTTTTTTTGGGGGGGGGCGGGATTGTGTTTATTTGTTTTTATTTTCTTTTTGAAAAGTAAAAGTTTACACTCCACGACCCTGGCAATTTTCATTTTCACCTCACTGAGTGAGGCCACAAAAGAGAGGCCTTGTGATCTGCTTCGGTAAAGATGATAGCTTAAAACACCTAGCAGAATGATTCTGCTATGAGTGCCACACAGAGTTGAAACATATTTGACTGCAATGAATTTGCCTTTGGTTTGGGAGATTGTTAGCAAAACTGAAAATACATTGTCATCAAGTCAATTCTGATTCATTAAAACTTTCCAGCAATTTCTAAGGCTATAAATGCAAATAGTTTAAGAAATCTGGTCATTATTCTCCCAAGGAGAGGCCAGTGGATTCACAGTGCCAGAGACACACAGTGTTTGCATTAGTGGTACAACGTAATTCTAACTATTCTTCTAGAGTTCCCTTACAAAGCACAAAATCAGTCAAGAAATTTATTACTTATTAATAACATCATTATCACAATCTGTAATTGGCAATTGTTTTAATATTCACGTAGTGTCTTCCAGCGAGGTAATAAGGATCGCATAAACACAGCAAATATTATATTTATAAATTAATATTATATTATTTGGAACTTTGGTGGCCTAGTGGCAAGAAGCTGCCTTGCAATTCCAAAGGTACATAGTTTGAGGCCATCAGCTGCCCTGTGGGAGAAGGATGGGCGATCTCTGCCCATGTAATTAACTGCCTCTGAAAACCTGCTGGTGGGTCAGCTCTGGGTCGGTTTTTACTCTGCTATCAACAACAGCAACATTATACTATTTATAAACATGGTAGTTTGACCTTCTACAATGAATGAGAGTTCAAAGGATACACACACACTTACACTTGCTCTTATACTTATATGTATCTCCCTGCAGAATTTGCTACAGACCCAGCTGCATGTGGATCGACATGAAGAGAATCTTGATCTGCAAAGTAGACACGGAAGCACAGGCAGGAACGTTGCCCACCCCGTGACATTCTGCTTCATGCTGCCCCCAGTCACACACTTAATTTGCATGAGTAGGTGGTATCAACCCCTTAATCAAATATGACTCATTTCCTCCCCAATATATGAATCAAAAAAGAATAAAACATGGCCAGGCCCCCAAATGTTAGCTGGCTAATGCCATTCTTCTTGAAAGTTAAGGAATGCACATTAAACATTCAAGTGGATTGTAGGAAAGAAATCCTGTTTGACGGAGCCACTCTTGTTCTTTCAAAAACTCTCACAAAAGCTGCTGAAGGAAGAAATTCACAAGAATTTTAACCCCTGAACAAAACAAGTCAATCTAAAAGGAAGAACTAAATGTCACCTGCCAGTCTCTTGCCTTTTGAAGGATCCTCCTCTCAATTAAGCTATTCACAAATTTGGTCTGCTCTCCCAGCAGCATCTCTCCTAGCTTTTTTGGTGTGTGTCTGAATGTGATTTCTGTCTCTGCTAGCAAGCTAGAAATAGCCTCTTCTCTTCAATATGTGCATGTGCTTGTGGGGGTGGTGAGAGAGAGGTGGAGAGAAGTGAAAGCAAATGGAGTCAGGTGGGGGAAGACAGCCCCACACAGCCCTGCTGCTTTCAAGGGCACATTGAGTAAAACTGCCGATACCCATGCCCATTTCATCTGGACGGCCTCCTCGTGAGTCATAGCGGTAATCCCCACCCTTCCCTGGAATAGGAGACTATTTTGGGCTGCTATCAGACAGACATAGTGCAGTATACAGCACCCACTGTAAATCCTGCTGTTTTTGTTATCTCCAGAACAGCTCTTGATATTTTCTAAATTTGGTCACTGAGGGAGAAGTATCACTGAGAAGAAAGACATTGAATGTTGACTAATTTCTTCCTCCATTGTTTGTCAAGAAAGAAGGTTGCTTTCCTCTGGCAGGGTGATTTCACCAGTGGCTGCTGGGGGCGGATGGATAATCTTCTTCTTACAGCCTCAGAAACCCAATGGAAAGTCAACTCCTAGCTGATGCTACCTGAAAGGCAATAAGTTTAATCTACACACACACACACACACACATATTTCCACTTTCCCCTGGACTTTTTCTTTCTTTTTCTCCTGTTTTGTTTCCTTTCTTATTTCAGAACAGGGTTTTCTTCATAGAAACATATCTGAAAATGTGAGTTTAAGTTATTTTAAATTTAGCTCAGTTGGAATGGGGCCAACTTGGTCCCAGATCAGGAAGTTCTATTTTTCTTCAAGATCTTGTTGTTATATGCCATCAAGTTAGGATTGACTCATATTTGACTCATATTTTCCTGGGGATAAAATGGATAATCTTCTTCTGTGCAATTTACAGCCTCAGAAACCCAATGGAAAGTCAACTCCTTGTAGAAGTTACCTGAAAACTCCCAGGTTTTCACAAGCTGTAAATCACATGGGAACAGACTTTTTTTCACTTTTTTTCTGCAGAGTAGCTGATGGATTTTAACTATATGTATTTACTGACAGTGAAATTCCTTACCTATTAGGCTACTAGAGCACTGTACCTTAAGGATAGGAGGCATGAATTTATTCTATGTTTAATAAGAGATGTCCTTGAGACAACTTAATCCTCAGCACTGATGTCCACATTAGCTGTCAAGTTAGAATTAAATTCACTCCAAATGCTCAGCTTTATGAGATGAGGAAAGGAGTTACGTAGCTAAGAGTATTAGAGGAATTCAGCTACAATCACTCTCTCAAAAGCTCATTGGCTGCTCTCTTTAGTATCTCTTTCCTCTTTTTTTTCAGTGAACTTTTCTTACTTAGTCTGTGTTCTCTGCAGGAAATATCTTTTCTTTTTTGCCCTTGCTAAACATCTGTTCACTTAACACTGACGTAGAGTCTCCTCATGGAAGCTGTTCTCTACCCTGGCGTACTCCATATAGCATTCTCTATATGTCTCAATTGCAGCATTTATCACTTTGACCTGTACTGTTTATTTAGTTTCCTATCAGCATCTCTAGAATTGAGAATGAGATCCTCAAGAGTATTTACTTACTCGGTTTGATATAACACTAATAATTTGTCTAATTTGGGATTTTGGTTTATTTTTTTATTATGTCCATATTGTGTTTGAAAGAAAATCTGGATAAAGAATTCACTGCTGCCCAGCCTACCTTCTAATGTTATTACAAATGTCTTTGCCACCATCATGAATCTATATCATCTACTAACTACAATTGAACATTTTCTTGAGGCCACTACTTTTTGCTCTAGAAACACTAAAATAGGTGTGTTTGTAACTATATTTATATTCCAAATGATAAAATGGTAACCACATCACAGGGAGATATATTATTTTATAAGGAGTGAAAATACTTACAACCCTTTTCCCTCTCTTTAAGACTAGAATCATAGAATAATTATGCTAGCTAGATTCCACAAACTATGGCTGAAATCTTTAAATTATATATGGGCATCAATTGGACTTTTTCCTGCTTAGAATCTCAGCTTCACTGCAAAAAAATTAAGGGGTTTCAGTATAGTAAAACCGATAGTAAAGAAGTGTAGATGCTGAACACAATCAAAACATCAATGTGTCTGACTGCCTATTTATTGCAGGCTGATCTCCATCCCTTCACTTATTCCAATACAACGCTCATTACCTATTTATTTTTTTCCTGTTTTCCCTGTCATTGACTCTCTCCCTCCCCATAATCATCCTATTTTTTTTTTAACGACAGTGATCTTATATAGTGTTTGTCAATTTGTGGCTGAGTTATTTCATTCAACATAACATCATCTAGGCTCATCCATGTTGTATAGTTTCATGAGTTTTGTCCTGTTTTCCAATACTGCAAAATACTGTATTGCCTAAATGTACCACAGTTTCTCTATTTGTTTATTAATGAAAAACTGAAATCCTTGTAAACACTCATTCAATTCACAGTGTAAAGCATAACAAATTAAAAAAAAATCTGTGTCCCAATCTCCTCTAATGACTGAAATCACTGTTAAGTATAGAGTCAATAAAACTATGAGCCAGAGTTAGCCAAATTCTGCCTTATTTGTGTAGCTAAAACTTTATTGGACAGTGATATTCATTTATGTAGTGCTTTGTTTACTTTGAGGATGTGAATTGAGCAGTAATGATAGAGATTATGTGGCCTGCAAAGTCCAGTATATATATTAAACCCTCTGGTCTGATATAGAAAATATTTTCCAGTCTGTGTGCTACTGTACTATGTACTATTGTACATAGTGCTTGGTAGGAAAAAAAATGAATTGTGGTGCTGAAGAAGGGTGTGGAATATACCATGGACTGCTAGGAGAACAAACAGGTTTGTCCTGGAGAGGGTGAAGCCAGAATGTTCCCTGGAGTCAAGGATTCTGAAGCTTC
>NW_006399755.1:36810438-36811459 GCF_000299155.1 Elephantulus edwardii | reverse complement strand
AACAACAACAACAACAACAACAACAATCAACATCCTTGACACCAGAAGTCAAGAAATCAAAAGGCAGGTTATATTGGGAAAGTTGGCTGTCAGGGATCTCTCCTAAGTACTGAGGAGTAATGATATCACTTTGAAGACTAAGATGTGCCTGATTCAATCTATAGTCTTTTCAGTCACTTGCTATGCACCTGAAATTTGGACATAATAATAATGGTGACAGAAGGTGAATCAGTGTCTTGAGCTATGATGTTGGAGAAGAGTACTAAACTCTTCTTTTGGATTGCCAAAAGAAAAATAGCTGTAATTTGGAAAACATGCAGCCAGAGTATTCCTTAAAGGCAAAAATGACAAAGCTACATAACACTTGCTATGATCATGTTGTAATAAGGAGATATTCCTTGTGAAAAGATATCAGGTTAGGAAAAGTAGAAGGTCAGTGAAAGAGAGGAAGACCTTCAATGAGATGGATTGTCACAGTGACTACAGCAACAGTTTCAAGTGTGTCAAGAGGCAAAGCATGGCACAGATGGGACACAGCTCAGATCTACTGTTAAATGAGTCGAGATGAGTCATACTCAGCCCAATGGAACATAAAGAAAAACAGAGAAGCTGTTCTTTGAACAGAACAAGGGAACACTGGATTGTATAAAATCAACAAGGTGTGTTTTAGTGTTGTACCCTTTCTCCAAACATATCCAATCTGTAAGGGAGTTCTGGTAGCTTACTGGTAAGAAGTTGCACTGCCAGTGCAAAGGTGTAGTTTGAATCCACCAGCTGCTTCATGGAAGAAGGGCAATCTCTTCTTATACAATTTAAAGCTGCTGAAAACCCACTGAAGTGCAAGCCATTAGTCAGTTCGAACTTGCCACAACTATAGAAAAGCAACTTAATGTTGGCAAACTAAACATGCTAAATAATAAACAGGTAGTCTTGAGCTAAAATGTGATTCCATAAGGAGTAGATGACAATATCTAGCACGATGTTGGTCACACAAACAATGTTGTTGTTGTTGTTATGGGCC
>NW_006399755.1:36791807-36804268 GCF_000299155.1 Elephantulus edwardii | reverse complement strand
AGGTTTGTCCTGGAGAGGGTGAAGCCAGAATGTTCCCTGGAGTCAAGGATTCTGAAGCTTCGTCTGACATATTTTGGGCATGTTGCAAGGAAGGACTGATCCTTGGAGAGGGACATCATATTTGGGAGAGTGGAGGGACAGTGCAGGAGAGGAAGACCCTTGATGAGATGGATCAATTCTATGAGTGGGGTGGTGGGAATGAGTGTGTTTGAGATGGTGAGGTTGGCACAGGATAGAACGGCATTTAGGGCTCTAGTACATAGGGTCGCTATGTGTTGCAAACGATTTGATGATGCATAACAACAACAAAAATAACAAGTAAGCACTAGCAGTCAGGATATTAAAAAATGAATTCCATTGTAAAATCTGAAGTGAGGAACCTCTACAGTGCTGAAGAGCAATGATGTCAGCCTAGAGACTAAGGTGTGCCTGACCCAGGCTTTGATCTTCACAATTACTTGTTATGTATCAGAGAGCTAGACAGTGACAAAGGATGACAACAGAAGAATTGAGATTTTGAGTTGTGGTGCTGAAGAAGAGTTTTAAACATACCATGGACTGCCAAGAGAACTAACAGATCTGTCAGGTAGGGGATGAAACCAAGCTGTTACTTAGAGACAAGGATTTTGAGACTTCTTCTCACCTACTTTGGGCATGTAGCCAGGAGGGTCAAGTCTTTGGAGGAAGATATCATGCTTGGAGGGTTCAAGGGACAGCGCAGGAAAGGAAGAACCTTGGATGATATGGATTGACATAAGAACTTGGGTAATGAGGGTAAGGTGTAAAAGAAACAGTGAGATTGGCTCGAGATACAGAAGAGTTCAGAGCTATTGTACATAGGGTCATTATAAGTTGTAGTCAGTTCGATGGCACATAACAGCAACATGAAGCAATATAAGCTTCAGGTTTATTACCAAAGTACTCTTGGTACTCATTGCTATTTGATTAACATTTGACAAACAAATAAATTTAGTGTGTACTCCTATGATTTAAAAATGTTGATTATCATCAATATTAAATCAGATAAATTGAGCCATGAAAAATCAATAAACTCAAATATAGATACAGGAATACTTACTCACATTTGAAAAAGTAGGTTTCGTGGTGCCTGATCTTCCTGTTATATTTCATGTAGAAATTTCTTCTTTCTAAAAGTGAGATCCTCTCAAGGAGGAGAGGAAGGAGGTGGGGAGGCTGCTGGATAAACTACATCCTTCTCCCATGGTTTCTGGAACTTTTTCCTTACCTGGCCCCTTTATGCTTCCACATCCCACTGTGACTAACCTGGCCACCTAAAGAACTCTAGTCTGATTCACCTGACAGCTGAATACAGGAGAGAAATGCAAGTGAAAATGAGCTCTCTGAAAACTTTGAGGATAAAGCAGAGTGTGGAGAATAAAGAAAAGGGTGGATTGTGTTGCTGCTTGTTCTGGTATATTTAAAAAACGCTATTTTAACTCAACTTCAAATCTGATTATCTTGTTCATAAATATCAAGCACAAAATGACTGCATTGCAACTGTCTTAACCTTGGAAAGGATAGCTTCTCAAGTCTATGACTTTAGTCATGAATAGTGTAAGCTTAAGTGCCATGATGCAGCATATGTGGAACAATCCTCAGAAGCTTCTCTAAAAGGAATATTGCGCATGCAGATTTCCAAGACACCCACACCTTGGAGATAATGCCAGTGAGTTAATCAAATACTTTTCTGCCTGCACAACTGTGATACCTAAAGTTGCTAGGAACATCATTTTTAGACATCTGTGGGAGGGATTTTTTTTTTAATTCTACATTTCTTTAACTCCCACCACATGTCTAGGATTGTCTTCCAGAGACACACATAGCTACCTTTTCAGAGGACTTTCTTTCTTTTGTGACCATAGCTTTATCCAGGACTAATTGGAAAGAATACTAATACAGTAAACATATTTTCATGAGCTCCTTGTGAACTGACCAGCATGCTGGTCTTGGATAATCTAGAATTGAGTCCATGATCTCCTCTTCCTGAAATGAGACTTTGCTCCTCAGGCATTGTCATCCTTCTCAAGATTTCAAAATAAAACTAAAAGGTTAGTGAACTCAGGTATTTCTTTCATTAAATGCCTACACCAAGCGACATCCCTGGAAAACAGTGGTAAGCATGGCATAGCTTCAGCAATCAGAGAGCCAATCCTCAGATTTGTTTAACTAGATGCATAAGTAGAAAACACAAGAGTGGACTAAGTGCTGTTACAGGAATAAACACTAGAGGCTATGGAATCACACCGAGGCGATGGGGTGTTAGGGAAGGCTTCCAAGAAGATGTATTTAAATTGAAGTATAAGGCACAAATGAGATGTAACTGGAGAGAAAAAAAAGGGGAGACAAAATGATTCCAGCCAAAAGAAATAGAATGTGCAAAGACAGGGAGGATGCAGAAAGCATTTGGTATTGACAGTCAGGCAAGTCTGTATTTGTATCTCATTTCTGTGACTTTGGGAAACTTATCCGACCTTTGTATGTTCAATTTTCTGATGTGTAAAATAGAAGTGGTAACACTCTCCTACCAAGTAGCGTTGTGAGGATCACTTAAATGCAACACAGGTAGCCCATAGAAGCATTCAATAACTATCAGGTATTATTGTAATGGCATTTTCGTTCTTTTGTTATAATTGATTACTTATATTATACTGCTACTATTGTTTTAATAGGGAACTTTGATGACTTAGTGGTAAGCAGTTGTGCTGCCAGCCCAAAGGTATATGGTTCAAACTCATAAGCAGCTCCATAGGAGAGAGTTGAGCAATCATTTGCCATATGATTTACAACCGCTGAAAACCTAGTTGAAGGTCAGCTATGAGTCAATTCAGCTTGATGACACATAAAAACAATGGGTGGAAAAACCCTCATTAATATTAAGAAATTATTTTTAAAATAGGAAACATTATTGTTAAGCTTTAATTAATTTTCGAGAACTCTAGTAGCTTAATGGTAAAGAGTTGCACTTGTCAACCCGAAATCAATAGTCTGAATCCACCAGCTGTTCTATAGGAGAAAGTTGAGCAATCTCTTCCCTTGAGATTTATAACCTCTGAAAATTTACTGGAAGATCAGCAGTAAGTTTGTTCCAACTTGAAGGCACGTATTAACAAAAACAACAACAATAATAATTCACTTCAAATCACAACTATAATACATAGAAATAGTAATATTTATCCTGGAGTAATAATAATATATTATTATATTTTATGTATAATTATGTATTATCCTGCAATATATTTCTCGTGTTATGGTAGAAGAACATATGTGATATAATTAGAATAATACTATAGTCAGCAAACAAATGGTGATACATGAACAGTAAAACAGAGATAGTGAGGAGAGGGCAGGTTTTCATTGTGCTGTTCGTAAGGTTATAAGAGTTTGAACTGACTTGATGCCAAATAATGGTTCATATGGTATTTCCTGAAATTTTTCAGTGTTGAGCAGTTCTTTTTGGTGTTGTGACTGTATATTCTTCTCATCTTCTTTTAATGCTTCCTGGGTCAGTCAAGATTTTGTCCGTGGCATATTTCAGTATTGCAGCTCGAGGCTTTAATTTGTGGTTTTTTGTTCTTTCTTCTTGAGAAATGTTAAGCGAGGTTTTCTCTTTATTTTTTGACACAGTTCTTTGCACACCTTTTAAGAATACTTTGTTTTGTCTCCTCTGGCTGCACTTGGAAATATTTGGTTCAGCTCTTTTAATTCAGCATCACTTTTTGTTTTGGATACTCGACACTAATGCAATTTTTGTAGTTTCTTTTGACATCCATTTTGGCTTTTTCTTTCTCTTTTGTCTTTGTAAAGACCTTTTAATTTCTTCATAAACGACATCCTTAATTTCACTCCATAGCCTGTCTGGTCTTTGATTATTGGTGATCAATACATCAAATCTGTTCTTAAGATGATTTTTAAATTCAAGTGCAATAGACTCAAGGTCATATTTTGTTTCTTGTGATATATAAAATGTACCATACTATTGTACTAATCCCCATGCATTTTATAAAGAGTAGGTAAAATAATTTAAAAATAATTATGACAGAGAATTATATTAAGAATAATTTCCACTACAAATAATAGGAATTCTTACTAGAAAACACGTTAACAACAATAAGAAGTAGATTAAATTAAAATGATATATGGAGTTATAGTTTTTGACAGTGTTGGGACTGACATCTCTTTAGTTCATGATGTCTTTCTTTGCTTGTTCCTTCCTTTGCTTTCACAAACAATGATTTCATCTCCTGACACTATATCCACATTCCAGGAAGGAAAAAGAAGAAGGTGTAATGGCAGGTAAAAGTGTCCCCTTTTAATAGAAAAAAAATCCCAGAAACTGGCAGAAGACTTCCACATACCAGAAGTCATCCAGAACTGTGGCTCTCCCTGGCTCATGGCAGATCAGAAAATGAGCATTTTTGTGGACACATTGCAGTTCAATTCAATTGGAATTTTGTCAACAAGTAAGAAGAGAATGAAGATTAAGTAGGCAAGTAACAATGTCTGCTGCTGTATTATTTACTGGCTTTTCTGTGTGCTGACTCTGTGGTGTTTTATATGAATTATTTATGTTATCCCTCACAGTTAATACAATGATATATTTATTATTAATAATAGTTGGTTTGTATTTTGCATGTTTGTTTGCTCTAGATATGGAAACAGAGACACAGAAAAAAGATAATTTTGATTGTATGACATAATCAGTAAAAGTGTATATCAAAACTAGAAACATTCAGTTCAGAACATTCAATATAGAAACTATTCATGGAACCCCTCAAAAAATATACTCACAAGCAAAAAGTGTAATTGTGATCAGAGTATAATGTGTGGAACCACATGCTTATCGTTTCTCTTGAGCTTCCATCCACAAGATAGGGACTCAGCATTTTACAAACACCCACTCAAACATTATGCCTACCTCAAAATTTCCCCTTCAACTCCTACTTCCTTTTTATTATTGTTGGTGTGTGCTGTGGGTCAGAACAGACCCTTAGCTGACCCTCCACTGAGGTTTTCAGAGACAGTCACAGGGGAGTTGATTGGCCATTTTTCTCCTGCAAAGCAGCTGGTGGATTCAAACCACATACCTTTGGGTTGCAACTCCTTTCCACTGGGCAACCAGAGCTCACTTTTTTGTTACTGCCTGAGTCAAGTTGATCCTGAGTGACGTCAGTCCCATCTGTGTGGAGCAGAACTGCTCTATAATGTTTTCAGGATAGATTTCTGGGGCTCTCTTTCAGAAACAGAATGCCAGGTCTGTTTCTTGAGGTAGCTCTGGATGAGTTTAGACCACTAACCTTTCAGCTAATTGAACTCTTGGTCATTTGTCCCATCTAGACTTCCCTCTTTCACTTTGTTGTTTAATAAGCCTTTTGAGGTAGAGCCCACATTTGTAAGCTTAGAGTCCAGTTCTCCATCTCACCAAGCATCTTGCTCTTGGCAAATTGAAAAAGGGTGGTTTGGGTTAACGGAATGTAATCAGAATTTGATTTTAAATCTATAAATTTGTTTCTTGTTCTCATGAACATATGTCCCTGAGTATTCTGAAGGAAGCAGAATTGGAAGAAAAAGGGACTATGGAAAACGTAAGTCTACAGATAGAATTTACAGGCATTGTCTATCCTCAGCTAACACAACCTCTTCAATTCTTTTTCCTTGACCTTTTATTCACCTCTTCTCATAATAATTTGAGGATTTGAAAGCAGAATTAGGCTGTATTTTATGTTAGGATAACATAGTAGGTATGTGTGACATCAAGAAAAGGCCAAAGAGTTAAAAGCCTAAAAAATCAGGAAAGGAAGATCCTCGATGAGATGTATTGATTCTGTCACTGGGATAATGGGGATAGGGGTGTCCAAGACAGTAAGAATGGCAGAGGATAGAGCAGGGTTTAGGGCTGTTGTGCATAAGGTTTCTATGAGTTGTAAGTGACTCAATGGCACACAACAACAACAATAAGAGACAAAGAACATCAGGAAATCAAACATGTTCTTAGACTTAAGATAGGCAGAAGACCTAAAATGAAATTAAAACAAAACAAATTCTAGATAGTAACAAAAATGGACATCTCCGTGCCTTTGTTTTTTGTCTTAATCTTTGCTGGGGAAGGAACTGAACTCAATTAATGTCACATAATTGACACTGTTTGCTTGAGCACAGATACTATTTCAGTAAACCTTTTTCTACAGAGGTTCACCAGCATTGCTCCATTGTATTTGAATCTGTGGCCAAGCAATTGGGACTAGTCTTCAGTAGATGCATTTGCATTAATAACCCATCAATCAAATCTAGTCCTTTAGTGAAATTGTTCTAGGCAAAACATTGCTCTAAATGGAAATTTAATAATCAAACATTGGGATTTTCAGAGCAGGAAAGAGAAGAGCAGAGTAGAGAGGAATTGAGGCAGCTGTGCAATGCAGGGCAAAACAATGGAAGTGGATACAACTAGCTTTGAATTTTAATAAAATTCATGCAGTGTGTGCGTGTGAATGTGTATGTGTGAACTGAGGCAAGTTATTCAATCGCTTGAGCTTCAGTTTCTTCATCTCTAAGACAAAGGTGATAGAATAAGAATGCTGTTGTGTACTATGGAGTTGGAACTTACCCATAGCTGACCCCTCATTGGCTTTTCAGAGGTGGTAAATTGCACAGGAATAGACTACCTATCTTGAATAGTCCCTGAGTAATAATAGTACTCAGAGTAATAATAACTATTGACAAAATAGTATCCGACAAAATAGAGAATAATAATAAGGCCTGACAAAAATTATTTTTAATATATAAGGTGCTTTGTACACATTAAGAGTACTGTAAGTAGTAATACTTTGCTGAGAGAGGGCAGAAACATTAAGAAAGCATTCTGTTCAATAATCAAGGAATCTGAGCCCAGGGAAACAGGAGACCCAAGGGAAGTCTCTTCTTTCTGGTGATGCTTTTTTTCCCTAAGATCACTTTATCTTACGTCTTGCCCTTCTTTCTTCTCAGCTAGAGCTGCTATTCTGAAATATCCACATGCTGGCTCCTCACTGCCTTACCTACAGCTGTCAGAGATCTCAAGATTTCTAGCTCTGGGCAACGACTGGTTGGTTACAAGTGCAAAGCTATGACAATTCCAGTCATAAGGTTTTACCACTGTTAGTGAGACTGATCAGGGGATCAGCTGGACACCTCTCCCACTGTGACTGGTCAGACCAGTACATGACCTTGAGATATCTGCTGGAACCAGAGCGTTCATAAACTGCTTTAGAAAACACAGGGTGCTTTTCCACTGTTGCCAGCGACATCTGCAAGAACAGTCTTACCTGCTAGTGATCAAAGACTGAATGGATTAACTACAAGCTTTAACTGGACTTCCCTAAATCTAAGTGAAAAGGAAATTAATTGAACCCCATGGCACTAGTCAAAGAAATAGAAAGGTAATTCAAATTCTACTACCAAGCAACATATTTTTCAGCATAATGATATCTGTTTTAAAATATCTACCTATTTGAATACTTGTTTTTAGATGCCTTCAAGGTGACTGTAATTCAGAGTGACCCTTTGAACAACAGATGGGAATCTTGCCCAACCCTGCATCATTCTTGCAATCTCCTCCATGCTAAATCCCAAGATTGTAGTCATTCTGTCAGCATATTTTGTTGAGGGTCTTCCCCTCTTTTGTTGACTCTCTACTTTCCCCAGCATGGTGTCCTTTTCCCTAGAATTTGCCCCTTCTGGTTATCTGCCCAAATTATGTGAGAAGAAGATTTGTCATCTAATTCAAGCCTATAATTTGAAATGCAGACTATAATTTTTTCATGGTGAACTCACCCAACATGTATCGCAGTAAAATTTGTGAGTTTGTCTAAATTTTTCTTAGAAGATGCATCTGCTGGCCAACTTAATCCACAAAGTAGTGGGTGTGTCATTATGTCTTAGTTTATTTGTATTAATTTACCAAAAATACTACAAATAGATATGTATAAAAAGCAAAAATTTTAATTAAAGTCACCAATTCAAGGGGAAGAGTTTCTCTCTTATGTCTGAGAGATGATCTTCTCTTCCTCAATTCGTTGTCAATATTCGCATGACTTCTACTTTCCTCAGTTTGTCCTTGCTTGTTTCAGTGTCAAAGAACTTTTTTTTTAAGGTCTCAAAAGTGGCCAAGTTTAACACATGTCCTACAGTGATAATGTTACTTTCACACTTGAGTTTAAAGTCATGGAGTCTCTGATTCTAAATGAAGACCCTGAGTCCCAAAGAGAGGGAAAGTAAAAGGCAGGGCTTTTTATCAGGACACTTAGCCAGTGAGGAAAACCAGCAGTGAAACAAGATGTATTCTGAGGTTCCTTCATCTTCTCTCTACCAAATGTCCACTATGCAGGAAATAGAAAGAAAAGCTGAGGGCAATAATCAACAGGCTTGGGATGATGCATAATCAAATCTTTTGCTAAATGTGTCTGGTTCTGGTTATCATTTCATCAGCTTTTATACACTAGGGCTTTATCTCTTCCTGTCAGTCTAGATTTTCAGATGCCTTTCTGGAAGTTCTCCTGTTCTTAAAGTTCCAAGCATCTATATGCTATTTAAGAAGAGATGTTTATAGCAAATAATTAACAGCGTGATACAAGAAAGTGAAAACAGCGTTAGAACTGTCAAACACCTCCTGCAATATTGCCTCACTAAGAGAAAAAAGAAAACCATATTCCAAAAGGGGCTGCATCCACAAGGGTTGAGAGAAGGGTCCATTGCTGGTATTCAATATATATTAAACCTAAAGAACTTAACTCAGTCACACTCACCTGATAATTGCTAGATGGAAAAAGGTAGGGAGGAGGAAGAACTGCTAATTCAGTCAAGTAGAACAGTAGGTATATATTCAAAGCCACTCTCATCTAGTCAATTCTGACTCATAGTTACCCTACAAGGCAGGGTAGAATTGACTTTTATGGGTTGCAAGGTTGTAAATCTTTTACGAAAGCAGATTGTCTGCTATTTCTTCAAAGGAGCAGCTGGCAGGTGCAAACTATTAGCCTTTAAGTTAGTAGCCAAGCTGTTAAACACAGCACCACTAGGGTTCCTTAAGGATGTTTACGGGAAGTCTCCATTTTGACGTGAAATGAAGTATAATGAGTATTAGCAAATATCTTGGGGAAAAATATTTTTGTGTCATCATAATGATGAATTCATCACAGAAACGATGCTTGAGTAATTAAGACTTATTTCTGAATCAATAAATAAAGTATTAGACAGATTCTAAGCCAACTCTAAACATCTTATACACCTAGCAAAGAATGTCTCAATATTTCCATTGCATCCATTTTGGAAGAAAATAAAAACAAATAAAAACCTCAAATAGTTTTTCTCTGTATAGGTAAAGTATTCTCTCTTTTCTGTAAAGTTAATACTTTCCTATAAAATCAAAACAGAAATATCTTTCCCTGCATTGTAAGGAAAAAAATGCCTTTTCCTTATAATTAAGCAGCAATTCCACAACAACAAAAAGCTATCTGATGAAATTAAAGATCATTTCACACATTCTTCAGCACCCAGAAATACTGCAGCCAAAAAGTAGATGAATTCTGGTTTGGAAAAAATCTTTCCAAGGAAACCCAGTCTTTAGATGAGCTAGTTGGCTTGCTCCATATGACGTTAATTGGATGACCCAATCATTGAAAAAGAATAACTGCTTTCTTCAAGGTAAGGTAACTTTAATATCATTAAAGACTCCAGTGTTACTCTGATGGTTACACATTCTTCCTTTATTCTTTCTGCAGTCTGATAAACAATGAGAAACCAAGAGAGCAATTATTCTTACCAGATATCTATTAAAGAATCATCTGTATAACAATAGCAACTCAGTTGATGTTTTGAAAAGTTTATGCTATGAGCCAGCATAAAATACAATCATTTTAAAGTTAGTACAAGTTATGGAATAACAACAAGCTTTGCTTTCTTTTGATCTTGAGAGCACCAGCAGGAACATATTTTATCTACAAGGATGATAGCAGCATAGATAAGAGTTTTTGAACATTTCCAAAACAGTCTTGATAAAGAGTTTTAGTAACATCACATACTTATGAAGATGATGTTCTGGAAACCATAGTCTCAAAATTGTAGCAAAGGGTAATTTAGGGGGAAAAAATAGAGCAACAAGAACATTTCCCTGATATTTGCAGACTCATAAGACCTGGCTACATCTACTGAGATGTCGAACACCAGAAGTATGAAAGATTCACCAGAAAAGAAATGCAGTCTATTAAAGGTCAAGGGAATATGAAAACAACAACAACTCCAAAAAATGCAAAACACATTATACAGCTCTACTGAGCTGTAGAACACCAGAAGTATAGAAGATTCACTCAAAGTGAATGCATTCTATTAAAGGTCAAGAGACTTTTTGTAAATGCAAATAATACATTGTAGAATTTGAGCCAACTCACAGCTAACCCTCCAGTGGGTTTTCAGAGGCAGTTAATCACAGGGAGGAGATTACCCATCCTTCTCCCTCAGAGCAGTGGGTGGCCTTGAACCACGTGCTTTTGAGATTGCTGTGCAGCTTCTTGCTACTAGGTCACCAGAACACCATAAATACATACATACATACATACATACATACATACATACATACCAAGGAGTTGGTTTATCCTTACTAAAGAAAAAAAATATGAAGAAGTTCACAAATAAAATTCTACAGAAATATTCTTAGATTAACACTGTCAGATAGAAAACAAGTTCAGACTTAGTAAAGTAATACTTTATTATACAGGATTATTGCAAAGTGAGAAAAGACACTACTTCAGTAAGGAAGAGGGTAATAATTGTAATAGGGATTTACTGCAGAGATCTCTGAGCATCACAAGGATTAGCCAAAATAAAGTTTATTTGTTTTCTAGAAAGCAATAAGCGACACTAAAAAGATTCAAATGTGAGGAAGCGAAATAAAATGATGGTTTAATTTGGTGAGATGTAAGAGAAAGCTTAAACCTGAGGCTAACTTATTATCAAAAGTAGGAGCTAAAATTCAAAGCTTTGGAGGAAGGAAAGAACTTTAACTGAAGTCTGGATAGCAAATAATTTGTTCCAAATGTGAGTTTATCCTGTATAAAACCAAGAATGAGTATTTGTATCGCCTGTGTCTGGTTTTGGCATTAGTAGACACCTGAGTCTAAATTACATGGAGAAGAGTGATTCTTCACAGTAAATCACTTTACAGAGCATAAAGGAATGAGTTTCTTAAATGACAACCCTACAAATAACAGATTGAATCAGTGTGTTAATCTGTGATATTCTCATGCCTTTCTCTATGATCAAGTCCACTGTTGCAGTCACTGTGTCACCCAGTTTCACTCATGCTCTTCTTATTTTTGCTGCCCCTCCTTTTTTACTAGGATATTGTCTTTTTCCTTGTATTTCAACCTTCTGAAAACATGCTCTGTGTATGTGTGTGCAAGTTATAGCCTCTGAAAACCTGCTGGAGGTTATGAAAGAAGTTGTGTGATCTATTATTTTTAGGTGACATCAATTCAACTAGGAATCATAGACAGCCTATGAAACCTTGCCCTATCCTATTAAATACACACACACACACACACACACACACACACACATTTTAAAAATGAGAAAAAAACCTGAAAACATAGTCACATGTGAGCTCTGGTGGATAATACCTAGCAAGTTGTACTATTAACCAAAAGGTTGTACTGCTCTAGTAAAATCCAATCCACCAAGGGCTCTATAGGAGAAAGCTGGGAAATCTCCTCCTGTTAGTATTTACAACTTTGGAAATCTCATGGATAGTCTCTATGAGTTAGAACTGATGCAAGGGCAGTGATTCTAAGCCATTTGAAATAGAGAAAAGACTGAAATTGTCAATTATTTCATTTTACTTGGATCTACAATCAACATCCATGATAACAGTATTCAAGAAATCAAAAGATATTTCACACCATGAAAATGTGTAGAAATCTCTTTAAAATGTTAAAAACACATAGATGTCAGTTTAAATATCAAGATGTGAACAATACAAGCAATAGCTTTAGCCACGTGTAAAAGTTGACCAATGAATTAGGAATGCCAAAGAATTGATGATACTGGATTGTGGTGTTGGCTATAAATTGGACAAAAAATAAACAAATCTAGTTCAATCAGGGTGCTTCTTAGAAGCAAGGAAGGTGAAACTTCATCTCACATGCTTTCTTCATATTTTCAGGAAGAACTAGTCCTTGGAGAAAAGCACCATCCTGGTGAAAGTAGATAGTCTTCAAAAGAGAGAAAGACCCTAAACAAGTTGGATTAGCACAGTGGCTACAATGCATTTAAATATGGGATTGTAAAGATACTAGAGTACAGAACAAGGATTAATTCTGTTATTCATAAAGTGCCTATGATTCCTAGTTGACTTGATATCTGGTAACAATAATTAAATATGTATACATAATTATAGATATAGATTTAGACATTGA
>NW_006399755.1:36788390-36791237 GCF_000299155.1 Elephantulus edwardii | reverse complement strand
TGGACTGCCAAGAAAACAAATAGGTGTCTTGGAGAGTGTGAATTCAAGTCTCTTTTTGGAGGCTAGGATTTTGAAGCTTCACCTCACTTACTTTCGGCACATGGCCAGGAAAGATTGGTCCTTGGAGAAGGACATCACGCTCGCAAGGGTAGACAAAAAGTGCAGGAGGAGGAGACCCTGAATGAGATGGATTGATCAGTGACTGGGGCAATGGAGGTTGGTGTGTCAGAATTAGTGAGACTGGCTCAGGACAGGGAAGGGTTCAGAGCTGCTCAGGTGACTCAACCAATAACATTCTATGACAGTTTTGGAAGCAGGAGTAGCATCCACTTCCTAAACAACTTGCCTCTAGAAACTCTATGAACTTTGGTAAATGATAATAGTTATAGAGGGGCTTTTATTCATAGGGTTGTTATGAGTCATACTCTGCTTAACAACAAGAACAACAGTGATAAGGTGTAACATTGACAACTCAAAAATACATAGTTAAAATTCTCCAGTTATTCTGTGGGAGAAAAATGGGCAATCTCCTCCTGCATGAGTTAATTGTCTCTGAAAACCTGCTGAAGGGTCAGCTATTGGTCTATTCCAACTTGATGCTTCACAACAACTAAAAAATAGATATAATGATGTTGTTGCTAGGTGCCCTTGAGTCAACCATGACTCATAGAGACCCCAAGAACAACAAATCTGAATCTTGCTTTATCTTGTGCTATCCTTCTTATCTCTGATATATTCGAGACAATGGTTACAGTCACAGTGTCAATCCATGTTGTTGAGGATCTTTTTCTCTTTCAGTGATCCTCCACTTTTCCAAGGATAAGGTCTTTTTCCAATGACTAGCCCCTCCTAACAACTCACCCAAAGTATGTGAGAGGAAGCTTTACCATTCGTGCCTCAAAGAGTACCCTGATTGCGCTTTTTACATGACATATTTGTCTTTTAGCAGTCCTTGGGATGCACAGTACTCTTCTCAAATATCACAACTCAAAGTCATCGATTCTTCTTCTGTCATTCTTATTTATTGTCCAACTTTCAGATGCATAGCAAATAATTACTGTGACGTGATTTCAGATGCATAGCAAGTAATTACTATGACCTGTATCAGGTAGACCATAATCTTGAAACTTATATAATTTCTCTTTCATACATTGAAGAGCTTCTTGACCAAAGATTTTGCCAATATTACACTTCTTTTTTTTCTTGACTGCTAATATCAAGCATATTAATTGTGGATCCAAGTAAGATTAAATCATAGAAAATTTCGATCTTTTCTCCATCTATTACACTACCTATTGACCCAAAGTTGAGAATATTTTGTTTTCTTGATATTGAGACAAAATTCATATTGAAGGTTGTAGTTTTTTATCTTCTGCAGCAAGAATTTTAAGTTCTCCTCACTTTCAGGAAGCAAAGTTGTTTCATCTGCATAACACAGTTTGTTGATAAATCTTCCTCTGATTGTGATGCCACAGTCTTCTTCATAAAGCAGAACTTCCCAAGTGATTGATCAGCTTAGAGATTGAAGAGGTATGGAGAAAGGATGTAGCCTTGGCACACTTCTTTCTTGATTTTAAATCACACAATGTTCCCTTGTTCTGTTTGGACAACAGCTTTTTGGAATAAGTATAAAAATAGAAAAATTTCCTCTCAAGTGAATCACAGACACAAAACCTACTGGAGAATCTGCAGTGAGTGTGTTCCAACTCTATAGCAATGATTTTGTTTCGTGTGTGTGTGTGTGTGTGTGTGTGTGTGTGTAAGCATAAATATTTAGTGAACAAACTGGACTCTTTTAAAATTAAAACACATAGTTAAATTCTTTGTTGAGGAAATTGACCAAACTCTAAAGGATTATTAACTAACAGTATATAAGGCACTTCACTAAAAATGCAGTGATTGGCTGATATTAATGTAATGGTTACAATGTTTAGTCCATCAAGCTTTGGAACTTCACTGTTCAAGCTGCATAGAAGGCATTTGCAAAAAAAATAAGACCCCTGAAATTGATGGAATATCAATTGACATCTTTCAAATAACATATGCATTTTTGGACATGGTCACCACTCTATGCCAGAAAATTGGCTGACTGACTCAAAGATACGCATATTTGTTCCCATTTCCAAGACAGGTGATCCAAAATAATTTTGAAATTACTTAATAACATCATTAGTATCACATGAAAGAAAAATATTGATCATCCAAAAAATGGCTAGAATAGTATATTGACAGAGAACTGCCAGAACTTCAAGCTGAATTTAGAAGAGTCCTCGACACCAGGGATATCACTGTTGATTTAATATGAATCATACTTGAAAGCAGAGATTCCCCAAACGTGTTCATTTGTTTTTTCTTGGCTATGCAAAAGTATTTGTGTGGATCATAACAATCTGTGGCTAAAACTGAGAAGAAAGGGAATTCTAGAAAATTTAATTATGCTCATATTAAACTTAATTATTGAAACACTATGTGGTTTCAAATGAGAAAAAGTGTGCCACAGAGTGTATCTGTTCTTCATATCTATAAATCTGTATGCTGAGTAAATCACTCAGGAAGCTGGAGACTGGAATCACTGTAGAAGTCAGATGAAGAATGTGGCATCAGGATTGGAAGAAGAACCGTCAATAACACTGCACAGTTCAAACTCAGAAAAGGAGTGTGTCAGGGGTTTGTTCTGTCTCCACACCTTTTCAATTTGTATGCAAAACAGATCAATCAAGAGGCTAGATTTTATGAGGAGGGTGTGGCATCATAATTGGGGGAAGATTCATCAACAATGTGCATTAAGGAAATGATGCAACCTTAACTGCTGAAACTGAGGAGGGCCTTGAAACCTTTGCTGCAGAG
>NW_006399755.1:36785805-36787100 GCF_000299155.1 Elephantulus edwardii | reverse complement strand
AGCACAGGACAGAACAGAGTTCAGATCCGTTCTTCATAGGGTCGCTATGAGTTGTAGTTTTTCTGATAGCCTCTAACAAGAAGAACAACAAGCAGTGAAACCAGATATTAGAATCAGACATCCTTCCTTGGCTGATTACAGAGAGGAATTTAATAATGATACAATTTCAATGAATAAATCTGGCTTTAGAATTATTTCTAATCTCTTTTTCTGAATAAGGTGTGTTCTTAGGAAAGAAAAACTCAAGGCAATTATATCACATTATTCTACATATGTATATATATTTGTTTTTGTTATGTGTCTTTGAGTCAAATTACACTCATAGTGGATCATCCTGTGGCTTTTTAGAGCCCGTGAGTCTTGTAGGAGGAGAATGCTTATCTTTCTCCCTTGGGGCAATTAATGAGTTTGAATCATGTGGCTTAGTTTTCATTACAGCATATATGTGTGTGTATATAAATAGAGTATGGTGTTCTGAGGGGCTCGTGGGTGAAGATTTGCACTACCAACTCAAAATCACATAGTTTGAAATCAGCCGCTGCTCTGCAGGAATAATATGAACAAGGTAATTGAAATTGTCTTCTTTACCTAAGTTTCAGTTTTCCATTCTGCTATACAAACAGGTCCAATACCCTAGCACATTCTCTCCTATATAAAGTTGTGATTTTCCTTTCTTCTGCTTAAGTATAATCTAGGGGCTTAAATTACTCATTTACCAAAACCGGAATCTGTTTTGTCCATTTTCAGAAGCCAAAAGTTACCTTCCAATTAACTTCTTTCTTGGTCCTTTTCAATCACTTGTCAGCATCAATATCATAATTTACTATTACTAAACACTAACTCTAGTTGATGCTGTGCTAAATACCGTTTCAGGGTCTGGGTAAGTCAGTAACTCAACAATCTGAAATTATCTGCATAAATAAAAATGCATTGAAAGTTTCACCCGACCCTGTTTCAACCACATTAAACCACTTATAATTTTCATTTTAATCTATCTTATACTTGTTTTTATCTTCCCTTAGAACTCTGTCTTAACATTTACAAAATGTCAAGCCTTTACTTATATTCATACTTAATGTGCATTTTCAAAAACAAGTTTATTATCAATGTCGCTGAGAAAGTTTGCTGTTATTGTTGCTATGTGCCGTCGAGTTGTTTGCGACTCATAACGACCCTATGTACAACAGCTCTAAACCGTGCTCTATCCTGTGCCAGTCGCATGGCCTCTGACACACCCATCCCGATTACCCCAGTCACTGAATCAATCCACCTCATAGAGGGTCTTCCCCTCCTGC
>NW_006399755.1:36782334-36784594 GCF_000299155.1 Elephantulus edwardii | reverse complement strand
GTATGAGAAAGAGCCTGTGGTGATGAAGGATGAAGTTCAAGTTACTCTGAGAGAAGAAGCAAAAACAAGGCCTCAGAATTTGACAGCATACCAATTGACATATTTAAGCAACCAGTGACCTAGACGGGCTGACCAAGTTGTGCCAAGAAATCTGGAGGACTACCACATAGCAACTAACTGAAAGAGATCCATATTTGTTCACATGCCAAAGAAAGGTGACCCGACAGAGTGTGGATATTATCGAACGATATCATAATTATCATGTACAACAAGCAAGAGTCTGCTGAAAATTACCCAAAAACAATGTGAACAGCACATCAACAGAGAATTGCCAGAAGTGCAGGCTGTGTTTAGAAGAGGCCTTGATACTAGGAATATTATAGCTAATGTTAGATGGAATTTGGCTGAAAGAAGAGAATACCAGAGGAATGTTTGTTTTTTATTGACTATGCAAAGGCATTTGACTGTGGAAATCACGACAAACTGTGGCTAACCTTGAGAAGAATGAGAATTCCAGGACACTTGATTGTGCTTATGTGAAACTCATATTTCGATCAGGAGGTCCTCATCAAAACAGAGCCAGTAAACACTGCATGATTCAAAATTGGGAAGGGCATGTACCAGGGATGTGTCCTATCTCCATACCTTTTCAATCTATATGCAGAACATATCATCCAAGAGGCTGGGCTCTATGAGGATAAATGTGGCATCAGGATTGAAGGTAGACTCATCGACAATCTGCATTATGCAGATGACACAATGCTGATTGCAGAAACTGAAGAAGTCCTGAAGCGCTTGCTGCAGAAGGTCAAGTACCACAACCTTAAATATGGATTGAAGCTCAACATCAAGAAAACAAAGATTCTCACCACTGGGACAATTGGCAACAGCATGATAGATGGTGAAGAGACTGAGGTTGTTATCTGCTTTAGTTTGCTTGGCTCCACAATCAACACACTTGGTATCACCAGCCAGGAAGTTAAAAGATGACTTGCATGGAAAATCTGCTGTCAGGGACCTCCCCAGAGTACTGAAGAGCAATGATATTAGTCTGGAGACTAAGGTGCACTTGTCCCAGGTCATAGTCATTACAATTACGTGCTATGTGTCAGAAAGCTGGACAATGACTAGGGATGATAGAAGGAGAATTGATACCTTTGAGCTGTGATGCTGGAGAAAAGTATTGAATGCAAAACAACCAACTTCATCCTATGGAAGGTGAAACTGTGCTGCTCCTTGGAGGTAAGAATTCTGATATACTTTGGACAGGTTGCAAGGAGGTACATGGAGGAGGATATCATGTTTGGGAGAGTGGAGGGACAGTACAGGAGACATACTTAATCAAAATCTCACCATGGAAGAGTGATTCTGATAAACACACAGAGTTTATAAATGTGTTGTGTTAAGCATTTCGTAAGCATTATTTCATTTAATGTTAACTATTTGAAAGGATAATTTTTCTCATTATATTTCAATTTATTAGAATTGCATGTATAAGGTGACAAAGAACCACTATTGTCTTGTCTCTCATCTATGAAAACTTTCCCTGTTTCTCTTGCTTTTTCTTGTTGCATCTTGGGTTTACTTTACATATCTCTTAACACAGACCTTTAGGAAACCATTATCAATCTGAATAAGACAATTAGGTGGATTTATTTTATTTATAATTTATGTTATACAGAAACCTACTTTTTGTGGAGACACCCAATTTAGCTATCAAAGTTAAGATTTTGTTGCCAACAGGGACAAAATTAATAAGCAGCGATTATACCACCTAACCACTTATGAAATGTTGTTTAGCAAGGTTTTTTTTCTCTTTTGTGTGTATTTTCTGCGAACAGTCTGGCAAAGGGTAGTTTATGCAGATGTAGATTATTTTCTTCCTACCATCCAGCTAAGATCAATTTGAAGAAAAGAGAATTTTTAAGAATGTGAGGAAAAAAGCTTATTAAAGTAGTTGCCCACCACCCAAATAATTTTAAAAACCAATTTATTAAGTCAAATCCAGTGTATAACAAGTAGAACTGTGTGCTGTTGGGTAGCAATGTCTGATATTGCCAAGGCAGATTGACATCCCTTTCCTAGAAGGTGCCTTTGACTGTGGGTAAACTTCAACCACCAACTTTCCACTTAACAGCCAAATGTGGTAAGCCCTTAAGTGACAAGCTGTTAACTGACAAACTAAAATTTAAACATGGTGACAGAAATGGAGCTGGAGAGAGAATGATTGAATTTTGCACAATGACTTATTCATAGCAAA
>NW_006399755.1:36773524-36779608 GCF_000299155.1 Elephantulus edwardii | reverse complement strand
AACAACAACAACAACAACAACAAGGATAGAAAAGTGAGACTGGAAAGAGAGAAGGAAACAAATCAAAATTTGCAGAATTCAAAATCTTTTCTTCAAATACCAAAAATTGAAGTTGATTTTTTTTTAACTATGTTTAGACCTTCCTTATTAGCTCTCTGCTATGACAATTTTTCTTATTATCCATACCAAAATCTCTGCTTGGAAAAGTAGGAGAGAAAAGAAGTGCTGTTTGTTTCTCTCTTTGTGTTCTCTTTTTTTAAACTCATAGTACTAAAGCTCTATTTCTTTGAGGGAAACAATTAATAAATTTCCTGATAATTTAAAAGTCAGCCTTTGAATTTACCAGCCTTTCTACTTTCTTAAACTTTTCTCTCTTTCAATTTAGGAGTGCCTCTCTGGGGTGAATGTTAAATGACTTAAACTACAAAGTGTTTTAAAGACTCTTTTCTGAACTCATTTAATTGACATATGAAGTTTGAAAAGCCCAAATAACAAGTAGGAGTAAATTATCTATGGAAAATGAAAGACTTGATCTTGGATTAAGAAATAAGATGAAAGAGCCAAGCTGTGAAACTAAACTAGGCTACAAAGAGAAGGTGAGTATTTACTATTAGATCACATTTTAACACTATCACAAGTCAAGGTCACCAAGAACCCAAGAAAAATCAGAGGTCTAAGCTGGTAAAGATACCTTCATAATTAAGACTCTATTTAAACAATGTTCTTCAAAGAAAGTTTTGCTATGTGCTCATCAGTAGCTGGGTTATTAAAGAAAGGAATGCATCAATTAGTAGGAGATTGTACTTATTGCTAAAAAATAAACCCAATTGAACTAATCCTTTTTTTTAAAAAAAAATCACCTTGTTAAAGGAAAGAAAGGACCATCTCTTATCTTTATGTTTCTTATTTTGTTTTTTATTACATCATTGCACAAATAGCAGATAAAATTAATAAACAAGCAAAGCAAATTTCTAGAAATAAGTATATCCTCTTTCAGGATTTAAATATAGACCCTAAGCTTTTGCTAATATCACAAGAATATTAACTAAAAGCCAACACTTATGGAAGAATGTTCACCTATTCTTTACTGATTACACTAAGATATTCAACTCTGTGAATCATAACAAATTATGGTGACATTGCAAAGAACGAGAGTTTCAAGACACTTAAATGTTTTCATATGGACTCTGCATGTAGATCAAGAAGCAATCATTTGAACAGAACCAAGGGATACCTCACGGTTTAAAATCAGAACAGGTCTGTATCAGGGCTATATAGCATATATATGTATATATATATGTATATATGTATATGTATGTATAGATATGAAGTTCTACTATATGAAGAGAGAAAGCTCAGGATTGGATGAAGAATCATTAACAATTCATGATGTGAAAATTATACAGCCTTGCTTCCTGAATTAAAAATTACCTGAATCACTAACTAATGAAGATTAAAGACTATAAACTTCAGGGAGCTCTGGTGGACTAGTGGCAAGAAGCTGCACTGCAATCCCAGATGTGCCTGGTTTGAATTCACCAGATGCTCCACTGGAGAAGGAGGGACAATCTCCTCCTGTACCAGTCAGATCTGATTTGATGGTACAATGCACAAAAAATAATAAAATAAAAGTAAAAATTTTAGAAAAAACTATAAACTTCACTACAGATTATATCTTTATGGGGGAAAAAAATCACATCTGGACTAATCAGCTACAGCCTGATAAACTGGGCAAAAATGATTTGTCAGAGATTTCATGGTTGTTTAGTTGTGTTTTCCCCATCATAAACAATGTCCAAAGCAACAGTAACTAAAAAAATCAGATGATGCATTGCACTTAACAAATCTGTTTCAAAGGCTCTCTGTAAAGTGTTTCTGTATAATGTTGTTAATTTGAGGATTAAGATTCACTTGAGCTAAACCATCTTACTTTCAGGTACCTCATATATATTCAAAAAGTGAACAATAAATAAGGGAGACTGAAGAAGAATTGAAACATTGAAATTATGATGCTAGTAAAGAATATTGAATACACTATGAATGGGAAAAAATGTCAGAAGAATGAACAAATCTGTTTTGGAAACAATATGGCCAGAATGCTCTTTAGAAGTGAAGATTGCAATAGTCTATTTCACATAATTTGGACAGGTTATCAAGATAGACCAGTTCCTGGAAGGATATTGCACTGGCTAAAGTAGAGAGTCAGAAAAAGAAAATCCTTAACAAAACAGGTTGATGCAGTAATTGCAACAGTGAACTCAAACAGCAATAATTGCAAACATGGTACAGGACTGGGCAATTTTCCCATTCTGTTATGCATTCGGAGGCTATGAGTTAGAACTATTCTGATGGCACCTTATAATACAACAACATTTCTGCTCAGAGGAAGGAATAGCACATATGTAGCTAAGCTACATTTAACCAGAAATACTGAGGTTCTGTTTTTGACACTTTTCCCTTCTTATAAAGCTGTTTGTGTTCACTACTGGCAGTGCACAAATCATGATAAATCTCCCTCTTTAATAAGTACACTTAAGACTTTGGAGTCTGCGTTTTCCTATCTGGAAACAGACTCCTACCTTGCCCTGACTCCTGCTTTTCTCATCTTTAATGTAGCATCTTGACACCTTACGATTTAACATGTCAGGAAGAAAAATTATATCAGTATCTACCTCAGTCAGCAAAAATAATCAGGCTATGAAATCAGAGTACATCACACCATACATAGCACATAGAGGGGAGAATTTTAGTAAATAATATTTCTACATTTCTCATTATCTGACATATGGGCATTACTTGTGAGTGGTTTGCTTCTGAAGACTGTTAATTATCATTCTTGGGGATCATTTGCATTTATATAGCACCTTTTATAGGAGCAAATCAAATCATTAGAGCTAATATACTAATGAATGCAAGGCAGCAAGTGTCATTACCTCTGTGTGTGGTGAGGCAAGGAGGTCTCAGAGGAAGGAAAAGAGGAGCCAAATTAGGATCAGCTTTCCTGTGTGACTCCTCCAGGACCAAATGGTTCCCAGGGAGCTAAGGGGCCTAAGGAGAAGCCTTCTGACTTTGGCAGTTATTCCTGAGTCTGATATGACAGAAAAGTCTTTTCCAAGATGTTCAAAGTTCCTCATTTACAAATTTGTGTCAGAAAACTCTATGTGTTCCAGCTTGTGTCTAAAAAAGTAGTAAAGTCTTGTTATTATTGTGTTGTTAAGTGCCGTCAAATCGTAGATGACTCATAGTAACTATGAATGAAAGACCTGAACACTTTTATAATTTTGTTTCTCCAAGTTCAGAGTTTCCAGAAGGAAGCTATTTTGGAAGTGGATGCCACTTCTGCTTCCAAGCTTTTTTTAATCAGGGAGATCCATCAAACACTGTCCATGGTTAACTATTATCACATTAGATACATCAGTGTCACAGTGTTCAGCATCACAGTAACCACAAGTTACCTCTGTACAGCAAATGGACAGACCATTGCTATACCACTTAGAAGAATGTTTGACAAAAAAAAATTAGAAGCAGGCCTGAGGGCCACAGATTAAATCACCCCCCTTTGACTTGGTAGCATAACTTCCCATCCACCAGGCCCATACAGCTCTCTCTATGTTGTTGTTATTGTTAAGTGCCATTTTGTCTTAGAGGACTCATAGCGACCCTATGAAGAAAAGATCTGAAAAACTGTATAACTTTCACTGTTTCTTCACTTTCATAGAGTTTCCAGAGGCAAGCTATTTCTGAAGGGTATGCCAGTCATTGTTGTTGTTAGGTGCCATCAAACTTACTAGAACGGATAGGCACTCCAAGAGAAATAGATAAGAATCTATCTTATCCTTTTCAACCCTCAAAATCTCCTCCATGTGCAAGTCTGTTGTTCCAGTAACTGTGTGATTCTGTCTTAGTGAGGGTCTGTCTTCTATCTTTTCCTGCATGATGTCATTTGCCAAGCACTGACACATGCTGACAACATGCCCAAAGGGCATTTCATCACCATTTCACTTCCTCTGAGACAGACTTCTTTGTTCCTTTGACACTCCATGATATATTCAAAACTCTTTGCCAACACAATTCAAAAGTCTTCTTTGGTCTTCCTAACTCAATGTCCTTTTACATGAAAATAAAGCAACTAACTGAAAGTATCAGGCATAGGTCAGATTATTTTTGGTTTTTAGACTGACATCCTTGCTCGTTAGAACATTAGAGCAGCTTTGCCCCATGCAACAGATTTTAATTTCTTTACTGCTATTATCATGGTATTGATTGTGGGTCTAATTAAGGTTAAATCTTTGGCAACTAAGATTTTCAATATTCATTGTTATGTTGTACCATCAGGTCAGAACCACTCATAGATAAGACTCCAGTAGGTTTTCGGAGGCAGCAAATTAAATGCACAGGAGATTGTCTATCTTCTGTGGAGTAACTCATGGACTTGAACAACATATGTTAGAGTTGGCAGTGCAACTCCTTATTGCTAAGTCATCAAAGCTTGCCATATTCTTTACTGCTGTTAAGGGTTGTCAAGTCAGAATTGACTCAAACATACCCCTCCAGTGGGTTGTCAGAGGCAGTAAATTGTTCATAAGGAGAATATTCATTAAAGGTGCCATTTTCTATCAGAACTTTATTTGCCTGGGCCTAAATGAACTTAAAAATCTACTCCATAACTCGTATCAAAGTTCAAGTCTTTGAAAAATATTGCAATCATAGACTTTCAAGAGGAAAAATTACATTAAGATGATCTGATTTTTTTTTCTTTTCTATTGTTGTTTTATACCATAGCAGTGGAAGCAAACCATAGCTGACCCTCCAGTACGTTTTCAGAGGTAGTTAAGTGCATGGGAGTAGACTGCCCATCTTTCTACTGTGAAGCATCTTGTGGATTTGAACCACATGCCTTCAGCATTGCAACATAGCTTCATACTGCTAGGCCACCAGAGCTCCCTGATCCTTTCTATTATACCTTTGAATTGTTTGGCAGTGGAGCAAGAATCTCACCAATTTATATTTAATTCAAGATATTCAGCCAAGCAGGAACATAAGAAGGAATATACTTCTCCTTCTTCAGAAGAAAATTTCTGAGAAATGGCCCAGATTCTCTCATTTACTCAGCAGCATGCAACAGCTTCATGAAAAGCTTTATCAAAAACTTTATGAAACATTTTTCAAAGTCCCTGTGCAGTCCAAATGCCTAACCAACTCAAGAGCGAACAGAAAGCTTAGATGTTTCTATCCACCAGAAACTATTCAGAAGAAAAGCCTAGTGTTTACCTCCAAACAGAGATCACTGAAAATTCTATGGAGCACAGTACTGTCTAGAAACAAATGGGATTGCTTTAAATCTGAATCAACTGGAGGACAGTTACTAAAATATGAATGTCACACCTCAAGAATCCATTGACATACAAGAGTATTACTGCCATTGTCTGAAGGTGTTCTTGCCAGGTAATTATGATAATATCTTGATTAAGGTTCAGATGTAGTTTTAGAAAGAATAAAGTCTGCAGCCTAAGAGCAGATTTCCTCCAATAGGTTGTGAAAAATCTTCTAGATCATCCTTTTCCTTCTGGTAAAAATATTTCAAATATCTCCGCAAAAAAATTCTCTTGGAAGAAATAACTATTATTTTGAAACTTAAACATTTGTTCCCTAACATGCTTTTGAACCGTTATATATATATGTACTTAAATCAGAGGAGTTCTGGTGACCCTCAACAAGATGAACAGCCACAGTCACTGCAGGAGTGGACTCAAGTGTGTCAGAGATGCCGAGAATGGGAGAGGCTTGTACAGAATTTTGTTCATATGGTCAGTGTGAGTCATATACGACATTTAACAACAAAACTTATCATAAATTAGAAAATATTGAAATAGTCAATAATTTCATCTTACTTGGATACACAATCAACACTCTTAGTACCAACAGTCAGGAGATCAGGAGACATAGAGGATTGGGAAAGTCTGATGTCACGGACCTCTCTTAAGTCCTAAAGAGCAATGATGTAAGTTCAAAGACTGTTGCTGTTATTGTTGTCATTGTGTTGTTAGGTGCTATCGAATTAAATACAACTCATGACTAGCCTAT
>NW_006399755.1:36763718-36771644 GCF_000299155.1 Elephantulus edwardii | reverse complement strand
CTGTTTGTTCGTTTGGCAGTTCATAGGGTATTCAGTTCTCCTCTCTAGTATCACAACTCAAAGGCATCGATTATACTTATTCATTGTCCAGATCTCTAATACACAGCTGATAATTCAGAAGACCGTGGCATGAACCAGGCACACCTTAAAGACTAGATGTACCTGGTTTCTGTTTAGGGCCATCTTTCCAATCACTTATTATACATCTGATAATTGAACAATGAATAAGAATGACAGAAGAAATGATGCATTTAAATCATGGTGTTGGAGGAAAGTGCTGCTATCCCATGGACTACCAAAAGAATAAACCCATATGTCTTAGAGAAAGTGGAACTAGAATGCTCTTTGGAAACAAGAATGATAAAACTTGATTTCACACACTTTGGGCATGCTGCTAGGAGAAGCTATTTCTTGGAAAGAGACATAATGCTTGGAAAAGTGGAGGATGAGCAACAGAAAAGATGGGTACTCATAGGACGGATTGAAACAGGGCCTGTAGCAATAGTTTCAAATGTGCTGGGGATGACAAGGATGGCACACGATAGGAAAGGGTTTAGATTTGTCATTCATAGGGTCACTATGAGTCATTCTTTATTTGATTACTCCTTAAAACAGCAATAATTATCTTAATTTTGAAATAATTTTCTGGGTTGTCTGTAAGCACTATATACCATAGTACTCCATTTCTGGCTTATCACAATGAAAAATAATTGTTTCATTTTTTTTTTCCTTTTCATGGTCCAAGGCTTTAAACCAAAGAAAAGCAAATTCTTAAAAGTATTTGTCAAAATCTCTTAAACACCCTTATACAAGTACTTCATGCAACAATTTTACCATTAACAACACAAGTCATAAAATCTTACAGGGTGACAACTAATAAGAACCTTGGTGTGTTTTAGAATATAGATGATTTGTTAATTTGATTAGCTAGGAAGTTAAGTGAGTTTCTCAAAGTTCTATTCAAGAACAGAATTCTAATTAAAGACTAAATGTCACTAATAGCAAAGGGACCTAAAAATCTCTGTATTATCAAACAGTTGATATTTTTCCCCTAAATTATTTTGCTTCTAGATAGATTTGGGAGTTGGAATCAGATAATGCACATTCTGCCCTCAACGTTTTGATCAAACAGACCCCTAGGCAGTTTTTTAGCTCACTAGCATCTCCCAAGCAATCAAGAAGAATTGAGTAGTTATTGTTCTGGTCCTGTGCTACTTCTCTATCTGTCACATTAAAATGATAGGTGTTTCTTTATTTATCCAAGGGCAATT
Organism: Elephantulus edwardii; assembly: GCF_000299155.1. Classification (NCBI taxonomy): domain Eukaryota; kingdom Metazoa; phylum Chordata; class Mammalia; order Macroscelidea; family Macroscelididae; genus Elephantulus; species Elephantulus edwardii. The sequence goes on along the minus strand of NW_006399755.1, from coordinate 36,770,373 downwards.
TTTTTTCCTAAACAACAATATAGAATTGGCTGATAAATGGGATAAGCTGGCCATCAAGAGAGGAAGAGAGAAGTTGATTACTCAAACAGAGTCAGCTACAAGTCCTCAGGATTTAGAATTTAGTTGTTAACTTGAAATAACTTATTTTTTTTTAAAAATCTGTCTTGATATTTGATCTCTTAGAACTGACTTTTGTTAACCGTATCATAAATGTCAATATATAAATTGAATCCCTATGTTCCACATTTGAAAAAGGAAGGCAATTTTTGATGGTCAGACTGTTTATTTCTAAAATGTCAAGGCACCTACTTGCTTGCACTGAAAATTAAATTACCAGTAAAAAACCTGTATGAACATAGCATAGTAAGAAAAATAGAACAGAGGTAATAAATATAGGTATTATAATAAGACATCAAAATCAAACCTTTCATCTTTACAAATATCATCTTCACAAGTTATTAGCTATAAAATAAGTTATATTGTTTCTCACTTTGTTTCTCTATAAAATGGCTATAGTAATAATTCCTTTTGATATGTGCCATTAGGAACAACTGGACAGAAGATCAAGCTCATACACTGGCCATCCCTTAGATCTTCTTCTGAATCTGTGAAGATTTGTAGAGTCTTAAAGCATCTTCCATCCAGGCTTCCCAAAGCCTGATAAACTCTCAGTGATGACAATGGGATCTACCGTTCTCATGCCAGATAATTGGGAGTTCACCCGATTCAAAATTGTTCTCCTTTAAGCATTTTTTTAAAAGTCTTTCCAATTCTCATAAATTAATTCAAGGTTTTGTAGCAAGCTTCCTCCAATGACTGTATTCTTGCCTTCATTTCTGGCTTGAGATATTGACAAGTCTTCTTTACTATATATTTGCAAACTATCATTTAGAATGAGAGCTTTCTAGTGATGGGAAATTAAATTGATTAGAATTGATTTGTACTAGGTTTAATTTATAGTCAACTTTAAACTATCTCTCTCGCTCCACCATCTAGTCAGAATTGAATAAATGAAGTTACTTATAGCTGAATGTTTATTGAGTTTCCAAAATGCAAATCACATGGGAGGAGATTGTCCATCTTTCTTCCTCAAGGTGTTGGTGAAATTAAACCATCTGAGAGGCATAGCTTTGGGGCACTATGCCAGTGTTGTTGTTGCATACCATAGAGTCAGAACCAACCCATAGCTGAACTTCTGGCAGGTTTTCAGAGGCAGTTAAGGCATGGAAGGAGATGGTCCATCCTTCTCCTGAGGAGCAGCTAGTGGCCTTGAACAGCATGCTTTGAGATTGCAGCACAGCTTTTTGCCACTAGGCCACCACTACTTTCTGAAAAATGAGTCTACAAAAGCAACTAAAATATAGGGTTTCCTTTGTGCTTCCTCCAGAGTCTTCTCTTTTTTCCCAAATGAAAATCACAAGCTCTGTGTGGTTATTGAACATCATTTCTAATTGAAATATGTTATGAAATAAATAAAGTGTAAAATATATAGCAAAGTATTATAATGATATGTGTTAAGGGCTAAAGTCTGACAATCAAAAGGGACAAATTCACTCAGCATTTCTTTTTTTTTTTTTCACTCAGCATTTCTTAAGCTGAAAGAATTAAGGAAAAATCATGCCTCGAGTTGCAACAATTAAGGATGCTTTGGGGAGGCTATTAAATGATCTAAGAAGCATTAAAAGAAAATGGAAGGAAGTTCTAGAGTCACTGTACCAAAAGAAACTGACTGACACAGAAGAATCTAATGAAACAACATGTGCACAAGAGCATAATAATTTTGTGGAAATTATCAAACGGTATCATTACTATCATGTGCAAACAAGATACTGCTGACGATCATCCAGAAATGACTGGAGCAGCACATCAACAGAGAACTGCCTGAGAGCAGGCTGGATTTAAAAGGGGTCGTGGTAGGGATATTGTAGCTGATGTTAGAGCTTGGCTGAAAGCAGGGAATACCAGAGGAATGTTGGTGTTTCATTGACTGTACAAAGGCATTTGACTGTGTGGATCACAACAAACTGTGGCTCATTTTAAGAAGAATGGGAATCCCAGAACACTTAATTGTGCTTATTATGCAAAACTTATACTTGGACCAGGAGACAGTTATCAGAACAGAGCAAGGAAACACTGCATGGTTCAAAATTGGAAAAGATGTGCTTCAAAGATATTTCCTATCTCCATATATTTTCAATCTATATGCGGAACAGATTATCCAGGAGGAAGAGTTGTATGAGAAGTATAGCATCAGGATTGGAGGTAGACTCATCAACAATCTGCGTTATGCAGATGACACAACCCTGCTTACTGAAACTGAGGAGGACCTGAAGCGCTTGCTGCAGAAGTTCAAATATTGCAGCCTTCAATGTGGATTGAAGGTCAACATCAAGAAAAATACCACTGGGCCGGATGACAGCATAATGATAGATGGTGAAGAAATTGAGATTGTTGACAGCTTCAGTTTGCTTAACACTACAATCAGCACTCTTGGTACCAGCAGCCAGGAAACTAAAAGACAAATTTGATTGGAAAAGTCTACTGTCAGAGACCTCTCCAGGGTACTGAGGAACAAGGACATCAGTCTGGAGACCAAGGTGTGCCTGATACAAGCCATGGTCTTTGCCATTACTTGCTATGCATCGGAGAGCTGGACAATGACTAGGGATGACAAAAGGAAAATTGATGCCTTTGAGCTGTGGTTCTGGAGAAGAGTATTGAATATACCATGGACTGCAGGGAGGACAAGCAAGTTCATCCTGGAGAGGCTGAAGCAAGGCTGCTCCTTGGAGACAAGGATTCTGAAGCTCTATCTGACATATTTTTGATATGCTGCAAGGTGGGATCAGTCCTTGGAGAGGGACGTCATGCTTGGTAGGGTGGAGGGACAGTGTGGGAGAGGAAGACCCTCGATAAGATGGATTGATTCAGTGCAGTCAGTGGGGCTAATGGGGATATGGTTGTCAGAGACAATAAGGTTGTCAAGAGATAGAGCAGCATTTAGGGCTGTTGTACATAGGGTCCCTATGAATTGTAAGCAACTCGATGGCACGTAACAACAACAGCATCTCAAATGTGGGTATATTTCATTATAATATCAATTAATAATGCTACTTAAATATAGTCACCATTATAACACTTGGCTTTGTCTTCCCTAGCTGTCCTTTGAAATCGTCTGTTCAGCTCTTTTACTTCTATATGTTTTCATTTAGTGTTGGCTTCTCAATGCTGTAGTGCAATCTTTAGAGTTTCTTCTGACATCCATTTCACATTTTTCCTTTCACCTCTGTTTTTGTAATGACTTTTGCTTTCTTCATGGATGATAGGGTTGGTATTATCCCACAACTCTTCTGGTCTCTGATCATTGGTGTTCAATGCTCAAACCTATTCTTAAGATGATCGTGAAATTCTGATTAAATTGATTCAAGATCATATCTTGGTTCCTGTGGACTTACTTTAATTTTCTTTAGCACCAGTTAAGTTATAATACAAGTTATTGATGATCTGACCCACAGTCTGGCTTAGTTTTCACTGCCAATATTGAGCAACAATTTCTTCCACAAATGTAATCAATTAGACCATCAGGTGAGATCCACATGTAAAGTCATCTCTTGTTTCTTTTAGAAAAGGTATTTGCAATGTAAATACAAATGTATCATGTAAAAGGTATTTGTAATTGTAAATAAAAAATTCAATTGTTTTATTTCCAGCTTCATTTCTATCACCAATACTGTATTTTCCAACTACTGTTCTTTCTTCAGTTTCCTACTTTTGCATTCCAGTCACCAATTATCATTAACACATCTTGATTGTATGTAAGACCAATTTCAGACTGCATCTGTCACCAGCTTCATTTTGCTTAGATCCACCATTAACACCCTTGGCGGCAGCAGTCAGGAAATAAGGAGATGCATTTTTGCTGTGAAAAATCTTCAGTTAGGAATCTTTCAAAATTATTGATATGTAGTATGTCAGTTTGAAGACTAAGGTACATTTGATTCAGGCCATAGTCTTTCTGATGACTAGCTATGCATCTGAGAGCTGGACAATGAATAAGGATGACAGCAAAAGAATTAATGCCTTTGAGCTGTGAGGTTGGAGAAGGGCCATGAACAGCACATGAATAGCCAGGAAAATGAACAGATGTGTATGTCTTGGAGAGGGTGCAGCTAAAGTGCTCTTTGGAGGCAAGAAAGATGAGGCTTTGCCTCATATACTTTGGACATGTTACTAGGAGGTGCTATTCCTTGGAGAAGGACATGAAGTAGGGAATAGTGGAAGGTCAGTGAAGGAGAGGAAGACCTTCACCCAGGTGAACTGTTATGGTGACTGCTGCAATGGGCTCTTGTGTGTCGGGAAGTGTGAGGATGGCACAGGATCAAACAGGGTTCCGATCTTTTGTTCATAGGTCGCTATGAGTCATGACTCAATGGCACCTAACAACCACAACAATATAGTCACCAAGCTTATAAAAAAAGTTTTTAAATATTGAAGTTTTCTTCTTATACTTGTAGTAGATACAAATTTTCTGAAATTCTACTTTTTGCTTAACAGTTATATAGTATTATTAGGAATAAATAGTGTCAATATCTAGAGACTTACTCTGTTCAATTCTGAAAAAAATGTATCTAGCATATCCCTAAGTGTGAATAAACATAGCCGATATGTCTGTTTACTCATTTATTTCATGAAAAAAAAAAACTGGTTCACTTCACATCTCATTATTAAGTTTTCCAAGCAGCTCAATGAAAGATTGTTGGTCTTTTTGGGTTTTTTATTTTTTGTGTTATGGAAGAATACACAATGCTTAATAAACACAGCCACTGCTGAGTGCTTTTGTTTCTCAAAATTTATCATCCAATAATGCATGACTTCTAAAATTCTGGAATAAATTATGCTATTTTTTAAAAAACACAAAACAGAATTTTCAGAATTTCAAAACAATTATTTATTCATTCATAATGAGCATGAAGAAATTACTAGATGTAGCCACTAGCTTGTGACAACAAAGTAAAAGCACTGAGTACACAGTTAGGTCCTGAAAAGTATATGTGTATCATAAATCTACAGCTTTAGAAAATTCTAGAATATAATATGTAGACAAATCCCAAAAGCTAGAGTTATGTTATCACTATACATGAGGCAGCCCCTGGAAAATTGAAAATTCTACTTTCTACTCAAGAGAGAATAAAAGTAACATTTACAAATAACGTCAGTTTCATTTTGACAATTGTTTTGACTACACAGATCACTTCAAGAGTTTGAGAGACTTCCAGAGGGCTTAAACTTTGAGAACTGTTGGGTAATAACCTTTTTTGGGGCAATTCTGTGAGTTGGAAAGGGGGACAGTTTGATGTGCTAAATTAAGTTTCTTGGTCCTACTTTCCCCCTTTTTTGTCACTTAGAAGTTCAGGGCCCTTCAAATCCCTGTTTGAACTAGAAGATTCTTTTTAGTCCACCAAAAAGAACTCCACATTACAACCTCATGCAAGGCAAGAGCTAGCTGAGGTAAAGTCACCAGAGGACAACAGCTTCAGGCAGGAGGACAGCACCACATGGCCTCAATCACAACAGCTTTCAGGCTGTTTGATCAGACCACCTCTTACAGCCTCTTCATCTATCACTTTTAAGCCTCTTTGTGTTCCTTTTTGAGATTTTGTTTTTGTGTAAGGTTGCTGGCAGTTCTATTCTCAATTTCTTTGTCACACCAGTGAAGCAAGCATTCCATCTGACATGAAGTAGCCTGTCAGCACCTGTTCCCTGAGTAAATTTGTTCATCATTTCCTTTTCTCTTTCACTGCTGCAGATTTTTACCCCCGTCAACAGCAATACAATCACATCTGTATTCTCTGTGTCTGCTATTCTTTTTCACAGATGTCAAAATCCAGGGTCTGCTGAGTGCCCTTGATTCTCAGTCCAGTTACAGATTGCCTCTATTTAGTTGTACATTTTTTGGATAAACAAACTATTTTACTCTATCTCCATAGTTATAAAAGGAAATATGGCAGTGACTCAGGAAAGGGCCAGAGGTTCAAATATATCAGTTCTTCTGGAAGAAAGATGTAGTACTCTGCTTCCACAAAGATTACATCTTTGAAAACTCTCAAGCCAGAGTAGAGGCAGCACATTTCTGTCAAATAAGGCCACTATATTTTGGAATTTATTTGAAGGTTTATATAGGTGAGTAACTCAACAGAAATTAGATCTTAGTTACCTCTATGAAAGGAAACTGCTAGTCAAAGATGCCAGATGAGTCTTATACAAAAGAACAACATTAGGCTCAAGACACAGTAACACCAAAATATTGGTGCTTCTGTCTGGCCAGGACAAAATGTTTTGCGGAACATTAGTTAAGTATGGTTGATTTTGTGGTTTTTGTTTGTTTGATTTTTTTAAATTAATTTCTTTTTTTTATTTTACTCTGATTTATTTACAGTTTGAATACATTACTTTTCACAAAAGATCCTTCCCATTTCCTTCACCCCACTCACTCATCGAATTGTGCAACCCTATGATTAACACCATACATTCCCTTCTAACCTGTTTCTACCCTCCCCCTCCTTAGAACGTCATACTCATTCTACAATAATGGTTTATTACAGTATTTGTCCTCACAAATCTGAGTTAGCTTACTCAGCATAATGCTCTCCAGGCC
>NW_006399755.1:36760922-36763203 GCF_000299155.1 Elephantulus edwardii | reverse complement strand
GTCTTTTGCCTATTTTGTAATTGGGTTATCAGACGTTTTCTTGTGGAGGCCCAGGATATTCTGTAAACTTTCATTAATGAGACTCTTGTCTTAGATGATATTGCCAAATGTTTGTTCCCAGTAGGTAGGTTTTCTTTTCACCTTGTTGGAAAAAAAATTTTTGAACACAGGGATTTGATCTTTAGAAGGTCCCATTCAACAATTATCTTATCTTCAGACTACACATTACTGGCTGTATTTGGCAATCTCTTTATAACATAGACTAGGCCTTTGAAGCTTGTCCAGTTTGTCTCTTATAAACTACATGGTATTGGGCTTTACTCCCAAGTTGCTTGTCCACCTTAAAGTGATTTTTGTGTATGATGTGATATGTGGATCCTGTTTCGGATTTCTGCAGGTAGCAGTCCAGTTTTGCCAGCACCATTTGTTAAAGAAGTTGTCATTTCCCCATTTGATAGGTTTTATTTCCTTGTCAAATACCAGTTGACCATAGAGCGCTGGGTCTATTTTGGGGTTCTCAATTCTGTTCCACTAATCTATGTGTCTGTCATCGTACCAGTACGATGCTGTTTTTGTTCCTACCACTGCGTAGTGGGTTTTGAGGTCAGGGAGTGCTATGCCTCCCACTTCATTTTTGTTTCTCAGAAGTGTTTTGCTTATTTGGGGTCTCTTGCTTTTCCAAATAAACTTGAAAATTTCCCTTTCTATCTCCTTGAAAAATGAATTAGGTATCTATATTGTCATTCCATTGTATATGTAGATTGCTTTTGGTATGATTGTAATTTTCAAAATATTAACTTTTCCTATCCATGAACAGGGCCTATTTTTCTATATCTTTAGGTATTTTATTGTGTCCTTCAGAAATGTTCTGTCGTTTTCTTTATATATATATAGGTCCTTTGAATCTCTAGTTTGGTTCACTCTCAAGTATCTCCATTTGTGGTTTGCTATTATAAATATCATTGCCTTCTTGCTTTCCTTCTCTAAGTTTTGTTTGTTCCTGTCGAGGAATCATTCTGGTTTTTTGGATATTGATCTTATATCCTGCCACTGCTGAATTAGCCTACTAACTCTAAGAGTTTTGTTGTTGTGTGTCTATGTACTTTATGTATATTATCCACATGTGGTGATATTTTAACCATATCTTTGCTGATCTGGATGATTTTATTTCCTTCTCTTGTTGTATTGTCATAGCAAGAACTGCCAGTACAATACATAATAGAAGTGGTGACAGTAGTCCCTGTTTGCAAGGAAAATGTTTTTAGGCTTTCTCAATTGAGAATGATATTAGCTCTTGGTAGTGCATACATTCTTTTCACTATGTTGAGAAGTTCCCTTCTATTCCAATTTTGCTGAGTGTCTTAATCAGGAAGGAGTGTTGGATTTTGTCAAATGTCTTTTCTACATTAATTGCTAGGATCATATGGTTCTTACTATTTATTTTGTTAATATAGTGAATAACATTGTTTTTCTTAAGTTGAACCATCGTTGCATGCCTTTTTAAAATTTTATTATTTTAATGAAAGCGTTTAGAGACTTAGGATTTCCGTTTATTCATAGTTGCACATTTCTCCCTGCCCACCTATTGCCCCAATTCATTCTTCTCTTTGAAAAGTAAAAGAAAAATTCTTTCATTGTTATACAATCCATCCCCCCAAATCCACTCCACTATGCAGCTTTCATTCTGGACTCACTCCTGTCATGACAATAATACCCAATCATACATCCCTTTCAAACAGTTCTCTCCCTCCTCTGATTCAATGCAGTATACATCTTTCATCCCATCCTCTGTCTTCTCTCAACCCCGATGTCAGTCCCATTTTAAAACAGTATCACTATACAGTATTTGTCCTTTTGTGACTTAGATATTTCACTCAGCATAATGTTCTCCTGGGTCCCACATTTTGTATAATATTTCAGTAGTTATTTGTTTTTCAATACAGCATAGTATTCCATTGTGTGAATATACCACAGCTTTTTGTTGATGGGCACTTGTGTTGTTCCAACTCCTTGCTATTGTGAACAAAAACATGAATGATAAACATGGGTGTGCATATATCTGTTTGGGTGGTGGTTTTGCTTTCTTTGGGGTATATTCCAAGTAGTGCTGGGTCAAATGGTATTTCTATTTACAACTTTTTGAGAAAGTGCCATACAGCCTTCTATAATGGTTGCACCATTTTACACTCCCATCAACAGTGAATAAGTGTTCCAGTTTCTCCGCAACCTTGTCAGCATTTGATGTTTGCTGTTCTGTTAAATTTTGCTATTCTTACTTGGG
>NW_006399755.1:36757651-36759154 GCF_000299155.1 Elephantulus edwardii | reverse complement strand
TATATTTGCAGGCCTATCATTTGATGCATAAATGTTGACCAAGGTTATGTCTTCTTGATCTATTGTGCCTTTAATTAATTAATTGATTGATTAATTAATTAATTAATTAATGTCCCTCCTTATCTTTTATGGTGCTTTTCATTCTGAAATATATTTTATTAGAAATTAATATTGCCAATGTTGCTTTTTTGTGGTTGCCATTTGCTTGATACATTTTTTCAGACTTTGATTTTGAGTCTGTCTTTTTCTTCTTCTTTTTAGATGTGTCTCTTGTAGGCAACACATTAATGGGCTTTGGTTGTTTCTTTTCTTTTTTATCCTTTCTGGTACTCTTTTTCTCTTAATTGGTGCATTTAGTCCATTCATATTAAGTGTGATTATTGTCAGACCAGGTTTTACTTGCTATTTTGCCATGTTTCTTTTTCTGTTGTTTCTGGAATAATATGATTGATAAATAATCTGCAAAACATTTAGTATGTGTGAAAATGTCAATACTTTTAAAAATGGAGGTGGGTAGGAAAATGAAGATTTTTGAGCAGATTAAAGGAGATTGAAGTGATATGTCAAATAAATGTATTGCTTGACTGTGTCCTGGCCTGCAAAGGATAATATTGACACACTTATAAAAAAATCCAACTAAGAATAGAAAATTAATTTTTAAAAACTGCATTCAATACTAAATATCCCGAATACAATAATTCCAGGTATTTAAGAGAATGCTCTTGTTCTTAGGATAGAATGCTCTTGTTCTTGTTCCAGGTATTTAAGCGAATGTTCTTGTTCCTAGCATTCTTAGAGAATGCTCTTGTTCTTAGAATGCTCTTGTTCTACCAGAAGTACAAGTTGGATTTAGAAGATGTAGTGGCACTAGAGACATTATTGTCAATGTAAGATGGATCTTGGCTGAAAGAAAAAGGTACCAGTAAAATGTGTATCTGTGCTTCATTGACTATTCAAAGATTTGACTGTATAGATTACAACAAATTGTGGCTAACCTTGAGATGAATGGGGATCCTAGAACACCTTATTGTGCTCATATGAAACCTATACTTGCACCAGAAGGCAGTAGTCACAAAAGAGTAGGGAAACACTTTATGGTTCAAAATTAGGAAAAGAATGTATCAGGGATATGTCTTGTCTCCATAGCTTTTCAATCTATATGTGGAATAGATCATTCAAGAGACTAGACTTTATGAGGTGGAGTGTGGCATCAGGATTGGAGGAAGACTCATCAACCTGTGCTATGCAGATGGCATAATCTTGCTTGCCAAAACTGAGGAGGACCTGAAGTGTTTGCTGCAGGAAGTCAAGGAGTGTAGTCTAACATCAAGAAGACAAAGCTTTTCACTGCTGGGCAAATTGGCAGCTTCATAATGGATAGAGAAGATATTGAATTTGTTAACAATTTTAGCTTGCTTGGCTTCACATCAACACACTTGGCATCAGCGGTCAGGAAATCAAAAGACCAATTACATTGGAGAAATCTGCTGTCACTTTTCCAGA
>NW_006399755.1:36752696-36756116 GCF_000299155.1 Elephantulus edwardii | reverse complement strand
TAGTTGTAGAGGGGCTTCAGGCCTTTTGTTCATATGGTCACTATGAGTCACTCTCGACTCAAAGGTAATCGTCAACAACAGCCCTTGAACTTCTGCAGCAAGCACTTCAGGTCCTCCTCAGTTTCAGCAAGCAGGGTTGTGTCATGTGCGTAATGCAGATTGTTGATGAGTCTTCCTCCAATCCTGATGCCACACACATTTCTCCTCATAGAGTCCAGCCACCTGGATAATCTGTTCTGCATATAGATTGAAAAGGTATGCAAGTAGTACACATCCCTGGTGTACACCCTTCTCAATTTTGAACCATGCAGCATATCCTTGCTCTGTTCTGATGACTGCCTCCTGGTCCAAGTATAAGTTTCGCATTAGAATGATCAAGTGTTCTGGGATTCCCATTCTTCTCAGAGCTAGTCACAGTTTGTTGTGATCCACACAGTCAAATGCCTTTACATAGTCAATGAAACACAGATAGATAACCCTCTAGTACTCTGCTTCAATGAGGAAAAATAAAGAGTTTTATTTTATACCTAACCTAGCAGGGATGAGATGTAATAGCCAGTGCCATTGTGACCCAGGTAGAGACAGCGGGGGAGGGGGAAATCCAAAACCCAAATAAACAAAAATATGAGAGAAAGACAAAGAGCATTCTTACATATGTTCATCACAATATGAATAAGAATCTGCATAGAAAGTTTCTCAGAGAGAAAGCAATGTCCTTTGCATGTCACACCTACAAACTCAGGTAATAATTGGAGATGCTGCCTGACTGAAAGGTAGAACCTGTCAGACACAAATACCTGAGCTCTCACCACACAACACAGACGCACCTCTAGCACAAAACCATCTCCCACCACTAATATTCCTACACACATCACCACTTGCCATCACAGAATATTGAATCTGCTCACCTCTACAGTCATGTATTAAACCTATACCACCAACTAGAATTTATAAACACTATAAACCCCAGATTGCAATTGTTAAAATTTATAACTCTATAAGTAGTATTGTGAAGATATGGAACAGACAGCTAGCTATAGCTACACAAAACAAGTTGCTTCACAAGTACCAAGAAGAACCTACATAAAGCCAAGGAAGCAGGATGTAAGATTTAAGCACTATGGATAACACAAGTCTTCTCTTAAATAGGACACCAGACCACAGATCCAATGAATACTCCAGAGACAGAAAGGGAGAAGTTATATATTACTGTGAAATTTCAGGAATTGCTTCTCAAAAAATTACATTTGATGGCAGAGAAAGTTTTTCAACCAGCGAGCTCTTGTGGCCTAATGATAAGAAACTGTTCTTCTATCCCAGAGGCACACAGATTAAAGCCACAAACTACTCCTTAGGATAAAGATAGGCAATCTCCTGAAAATCCACTGGAGGGTCGGCTATGAGTCAGTTATCACTCAGCATTGAGCAAAAGGAACACCAAAAGTTGTACAACAATTTAAAATACCCTTACAAGACAAAGAGAGCAATATCAAAAGAATACTAGAAACAATAGAAAACAAGAAAATACAATCCAGAATATCAAGACTGATATTACAGAATTTTTCAATATTTGTAATAGGCAAAATAATAGTACATGAGCGTCTCCTAGAAGAAACAAGAGGAAAAGGACTGCAGGAAAATAAAAAACACATAAGAATCATGTAGGGTCGCATAAAACTAAACAATATACGTGTGATTGGAAATTCAGAATAGGAGATGGGTTGAGAGAGAGAGAACTGTGGGAGAATTATGAGACGAAAACTTACCATGTATCATAAAAATTAAAAAAACAACAAGCCAACACATGCATTCAAGAAATTCCGCTAATTCCAAACAGATTAGACCTCAAAAGAAAACCTAGAGATACATAATAGTTATATTCTCTGAAGCTAAGGACAAAAAAAAAATACTAAAAGCAGTTTGATAAAAAAACAATAGTCTCTTACAAAGGAGAACAAATTATAGTAAGCTCTGACTTTTCAGAAGAAACCATGCAAAAAAGACAATGGGGTGGCATTTACAAAAGGTGGGGGGTGGGGAATGAAACCAATGGTCAGTTAAGAATCTTGTATCCAGTAAGACTATATTTCATATATAAAGGATAAATTAAATCATTAGGAGAAAATGAAGGAATTCATGAAAATAAGACCAATTCTATGAGAAATATTAATAGAAGTCATTCACATAAAGACAACAAAGAAAAGTGGATGGACCAAAGTAACCAGCAGCAACAACAACAAAAAAACTCATCGAAGTGTCAATACTAAAATGTGGACTGTTAATAATAATACTGGATGCAATGACTTAAATGCCAGTTAAGAGAAAAGGAGGAACTGATTGAATTTTTTAAAAAACACTATCAATATATTGCCTCTAAGACACATATCTAAATTACTAGAAGAAATACAGAATTTTAAAAAAAGGTGGAAAAGATATAGCAAACAAATGGTATTCATAGGAAGGTAGGAATGACAATACTAATTGTTGAGAAAATAGACTTCAGGGTGAAAATTAGCATAAAAGACAAGGAAAGACAATACATAATGCTCAAAGGCACAATAGGACAAAAGGACAAATCCTTAGTTAATATCTATGCACCAAATGATATATCTGAAAAATACAGAAAACAGAAGTTAACAGATTTTAATAAAGAAAGAAACATCACAATATAATTAGGAGATTTAAACACACCGTTCTCACTGAAAGACAGATCAATCAGAAAGAAAGTCATTAATATGCAAATGATTTAACTGTAAAATTCGTCAGCCAACCTTATAAGCGTGTTCAGAGTAAGTCCCAACAACCAAAATTCAATTTACTTTCTTCTCAATCTCACATGACACATTCTCCAGAATTGACCAAATATAATGTACAAAGCAAGCCTCAATAAATTAAAAAAAGGAAGTAATGCAAAGTATCTTCTCAGACCACAATGACATAAAATTAGATACTAACAAAAGGATAAAGAATAAAACTTCCCCTTTCATGAAAGCTAAATTAAACATAGCTTGATCACTACTGGGTCACAGAAGAAATAAAATATGAAACTGAAAACTTCTTTGAAATGAATTAAAATGAAAGACAAAATATGAAAACCTCTGGGATAAAGTAAAAGAAGTCATCAGAGGTCAATTTATAGCAATAAACAAATATATAAGAGAAGAAAGAGTAAAACAAACTACATTTTCCAATATTTTCAACAAGTGGATAAAGAACAACAAACCCCACAACTTCTAGGAAAAAATCAATTATAAAATAGAAGCTGGAAAAAAAAAAGGAATAGAAAAAAGGCAGGGGGTTGGGGGATGGAAACTATCAACAAGATCAGATGCTGGTTCTTTGAAAGGATTATTAATAAAATAGATAAACAATTATCAACTTAAAAATATATCAAATAACTTTTGTGTCTCCGTCTTCCTA
>NW_006399755.1:36748257-36752596 GCF_000299155.1 Elephantulus edwardii | reverse complement strand
ACAAAAGCAGGACACTTGAAAAGACCATCACAAAATAACCTAAGCAAGTCGTAAAAAAGCCCAAACAAAGCAAACTATCAAAGGTAAGGTCCAGATAGCTTCACCATGACCTATACCAAACATTCAGAGTTGAACTATAATCTTTGTTTTTGTTGCTGTTGTTGTTAGGTGATGTCGAGTTGAGCAAGACTCATAGCAAAACTATTAACAGCCAACCAGAGACCTGAATTATCCTGTGCCATCCTCATCATCTCAGCCACTAGAGCCTATTGTCTCAGTCACAGTGTCAATCCATCTTGTTGGATATCTTCCTCTCTTTTGCTGACTCTCCTTCTTTCCAAGCATAATGTTTCTTTTGGAGAAATAGCCTCATCCACCTACATTTCCAAAGTATGAAAGACTAAACTTTATCATCCTAGCTTCCAAGGAGCACTCTGGCTGAACCCTTTCTAGAACATATTTATTTGTTCTTTTGGCGGTCCAAGGGATATTCAGCACTCTTCTCCAGCACAATTCAAAAAGCATTAATTATTCTTCAGTCATCCTTATTCATTATCTGTTTATTGGATGTGTGGCAGGTGATTGAGAAGATCATGGTCTGAATCAGGTTCACCTTAGTCTTCAAATGGATATTATTGCTCTTCAGTATTTTGGAGATGTCTATAATAGCAGACTTGCCCATTGTAATATGCCTCCTGATTTCCTGACTGCTGTACCATGGGTGTTGATTGTTGATCCAAACAAGATGAAATCATTGATAGCTTCAATCTTTTCTCCATCTATCATAATATTCACTGTTAGACTTGTGGTGAGGATCTTTTGTCTTCTTGATGTTGAAATGTAATCCACAACAAAGGTAGTATTCCTTTATCTTCTGCAGCAAGAATCTCATGCTCTTCAATCTCAGCAATCAAAGTTGTGTCATTAGCATATCACAGCTTGTTGATGAGTCTTTCTCCAACCCTGTTGCCACACTCCTCTTCATAGAGTCTGGATTCATGAATCATTGGCTCCGCATGCAGATTAAACAGGTATGGGAAAAGACTATAACACAACCTTCCTTGTCTTAAAAAAAAAGCAGTGTTCTCTTATTCTGTTCGCACAACAGCTTCTTGGTCTAGGTATAGATTCTGTATGAGCACAATTATGTGCTGGAATTCTCATACTTCTCAATGTAAGCCATAATATATTCTGATCCACACAGTTATATACCTTTGCAGAGTCAATAAAATACAAATAGACATTCTTCTGGTATTCTCTACTTTCAGCCAGGATTCATCTGATATCAGCAATGATGTCTCTTGTACTGTGGCCCCTTCTAAAACTAGATTGTATTTCTTGTAGTTCCCTGTCAATGTGCTGTTCCGCCTGCTTTTGGATGATCTTCAACAATACTTTGTTTGCATGATATTGGTGATATTATTTGATAGTTTCCACGTCTGTTGAATGACCTTTCTTGAGAATGGGGACAGATATAGATCTCTTCCAGTCGGTGGGCCAGGAAGGAAGCTGTCCTCCAAGTTTCCTGGCATAAATCAGTGAGAACATCTAGGGACGCATCTATTAGTTCAAACACATCATTTTGTATTTCATGAATTATAATTCTACTTTAATTATTTTAAAAATTCAGAAAAGAAAACACACTCCCTTTTGTGATGTAAGCACAATCCTAATATCAAAACTAGGCAAAGATATCTATAGACCATCATCTCTCATGTATACAGACATCTTTAGCAAAATCTTAGACAGTAGACTACAACAGTTGTGTTGCTGTTATGTGCCGTTGAGTCACCTGTGACTCTTAGGGACCCTATGCACAACAGTTCTGGACTCTGCCCTGTCCTGAACTAGTTTCTGATTCCACAATATCAACCCCCATTGTCCTAGTTACTATAATCCATCCATCCTCTTCCTCTCCTGCACTGTCCCTCCAGGCTTCTGAGCATGATGTCTTTCTCCAAGGATTGGTCTCTTCTGGCCATGTACCCAACTATGTGAGATGGAGCTCCAAAATCCTAGCCTCCAATGAGAAACTTGGTTTCACCCTCTCCAAGACAGGCATACTTGTTTTCTTGGCAGTCTGTGGAACAACAGTGTACACACACACACACACACACACACACATTCTTCATGATCTAATGCATTCACTACAGACATGCAAGGATAATTCTGCATAAGAAAAACAATTAATTCAACATACTAATAAAGCAAAGGAAAATAATATGTTCCCATCAATTTCTGCAAAAAAGGCCTTCCACAAAATCCTATATTCCTTAATTAAAATACTCAACATGATAGGAATATATGGGAATTTCCTCAGCTTAGTTAAAAGTGTATACACAAAACCAAAAGCTAATAATTTTCAATGGAGAGAGACTAAAGGCATTCTTCCCCTTGCAAACAAGGATGAGGTAAGAATGACCACTATCACCACCCTTATTCAATATTGTAATGGAACTCCTAGGTACAACAATTAGGCAAAGGAAGAAAATAAGAAACAACCAAATTTGTAAAGAGGAAGTAAAATTGTCAGCATTTACAGATGAAAATGATCTTGTATTCCTAAACTGAAAGACAAACAAACAAACAAACAAAAAATCCACCTACGAACTGTTAGACCTTGTAGACCAATTTAGCAGGATGGAAGTATAGACAAGCAACATACAAAAATGAATTGGATTTCTGTACAGAAAAAAGAAAACACTGGAAATAAAACAAAAAAAGCAAAACCATTACAATACCCAATCACATGTTGAGATATTTAGGAAAAAACCTAACTAGAGACACAGAAGACCTATAAATGGAAAATTACAAAGTACTGCTATAAGAAATACTAAGAGACTTAATTACATGGCAAAATATTCCTTGTTGATAGATAGGAAAGCTCAAGATTGTTAAAAGGATTATCCTACCAAAACCAATCTACAGGTTTAACAGAATCTCAATGCAGATACCAACCTCACTCTTTAAAGAAATAGAAAAAACAATTTCCCGTTTCATTTGGAAACAGTCCTTGAGTAAGCAAACCTTTTCTGAAAAATAAAAAAATGAAGTGGCATCACACTCTCTGATTTCAAAATCTACTATGCAGTCATATTAAGCAAACAGCATGGTATTGGTAAAACAACAGACACATAGACCAATGGAATAGAATCAGGAATCTGGAAATAAATTCATATACCTATGATCACTCAATATTCAACAAGGATTTTAAACTCATTAAATGGGAAAACTTTGTTGTTGTTATTATGAGTCGTTATGTCATCTGCAAGGTATAGAGACACAACAACTTTGAACTCTGTCCTATCTTTAGTCATTCTTATTGTCTCTGATACACCTAATCCCTATTTCCCTAATCACTGTGCCAATTGATCTGATCCGGGTTCTTCCTCTCTTATACACTCTCTCCACTCTTCCAAGCATGATGTCCTACTCAAATGATTGGTTCCTTCTAGCAATACCCGCAGATTATATGAAATAAAGTCTGAGAATCCTCGCCTTCAAGGAGCAACTTGGTATCACTCTCTCCTGGAAAAACCTGTTTGTGCTCTCCACACTCTATGAATATTCAACATTCTTCTCCAGCACCACAACTCAATGACATCAATTCTTCTTTCATTCTTAATCATTGTTCAGCTCTCTGAAGCATAGAAAGTAATTAAAAAGACCATGACCTGGAACAGATGCACCTTAGTCTCTAGAAGGACATTGTAGCTCTTTAGAACTCTAGAGAGGTTCCTGAAAGTCTATTTTCCGAATGTGTTTAATCTTTTGATTTCCTCACTACTGGTGCCAAAAGTGTTCATTGTGGAGTCGAGAAAGCTGAAATTGTTAACAATCTCAATGTCCTCGTCGTATGTAGTGGGGCTGCCTCTGGATATCTGATTGAAGAAAATGAAAACAGGATTCATATCTCATTCCATATACAAAAATCAGTTTGGAGTGGTTTGGAGCCCTAAAGATAAAGGCAAAATCCATAAAGATGATCAGAGGGGAAAAATTTTAGAAGTCCTAGTTATGACATGAATAGACATATAAACATAGTAAAAAATGCACAACCAGGAAAGGAAAAAAATTGATGAATGGCACCTTCTAAAAGTAAGTAAATTGCTGTGTAAATAAAAAAGTTTTCCCAATTGGAGGTGGGGGGAGCCCACAGATTGGGGAAAAATAGTTTGCAGGGGCATTTCAGACAGAGGAATATCAACTAAAATTTGGAGACTACTGCAGTGCCTCCTCTATTGTTCATCGGGGCTTCAAGTCCAGTTAATTGGGAAGTGGATGGCCAATTATTTTTCATAGTTTGGGTTAATTTGGATGTTCAGCTTTATAACAATAT
>NW_006399755.1:36740300-36747476 GCF_000299155.1 Elephantulus edwardii | reverse complement strand
ACCATCCATCCTGATGCTGCCAATTGGTCCAGTGGTGAGAATCTTTGTCTTCTTGACATTGAGCCTCAATCCATATTGTATGTGCATAAGAAAATATGGAAAGGGCTGAAGTCAGAAAATCGAAAAAGATGAACTTTCTCGGTATTTCTCAAGTTGAAAGAATTAAAGAACAAATTCAAGCCCAGCTTGCAATCAATACTTAAAAATATATGGTCAAAATGGTGAATGATCCAGGAAACATCAAAAGAAGATCAGTACACAGAGTCACTGCACCAAAAAAGAATTCGCTTGTACAGATTATCATAAAACAACATATGATCAAGGGGCAACGGTGATGAAGGAGAAAGTTTAAGCTTCTCTGAAGGAATTGTTAAAGAGCAAGGCCCCAGGAATTCATGGAATACTAATTCACATATTTCAACAAACTGCTCTGGATGTGCTTATCATGTTGTGCCAAGAAATCTGCAGGACAACTATCTGGAAAAGGGACTGGAAGAGGTTCATATTTACTCTCATTCCAAAGATGATTCCCAGTCTACAAAGGTGATTCAACAGAGTGTGGAAATTATAGAGCAAAACCACTAGTATTACTCACAAGTAAAATCCTGCTGAAGATTATCCAAAACTGACTGGAACAGAGAACTTCCAGAAATACAAACCTGATTTAATAGAGGCTGTGGCACTAGGGGCTTAATTGTCAATGTCAGATGGATGTTGGCTGAAAACAGAGTACAAAAAGGATGTCTATTTGTGTTGTATTGACTGTTCAAAGGTATTTAACTCTATAGATGGCAAAAAATTGTAGCTATCAATTGAGAAGAATGAGAATCCTAGATTCTGTGCTAATGTGAAACCTAACTTAGACCAGGAATTAGTCATTAGAAGAGATTAACACTGCATGGTTCAAACTCAAGAAAGAGGTAAGTCAGGAATGTGTTCTTTGTCCATACTTTTTTTATTCTATTTGAGGAACAGATAATTTGGGAGGCTTCACTGTCTTAGGAAGAATGTGACATCAGGATTGGAGGAAGACACATCCACATCCTGAATTATGAGATGACACACCTTGCTTTCAGAAAATAAGGATGAACTGAAACATTTGCTGGAGAAAGTCAAAGACTACAGTCTTCAGTATGTATTGAAACTCAATATCAAGAAAACAAAGGTTCTCACTACCAGACCTTTTGGCAGCAATATGCTAGATAGAGAAGAGACTGATTTGTTAAGAATTTCAGTTTGCTTGAATCTACAATCAACGCTCTTGGCATGAGCAGTCATAAAATCAAAAGATGAAATGCATTATGGGAAATCTGCTGTCAAGGATCTCTCTGGAGTGTAGAAGTGCAATGATGTCAGTGTAGAGACTAAGGTGCACCTCATCTAAGATATGATCTTTACAGTTACTTGCTATAGATCTGAGAGGTGGACAATGGCTAAAAATAACAGAAAAATCAATGTCTTTGAGTTGTGATGCTGGAAAAGTGTTGAACAATGCACAACCGTTAAGAGAACAAACAGGTCTGTCTTGGAGGGGAGAAACTAAGCAGGCTTCTCCTTGGAGGCGAGTTTTTTAATCTCTGTCTCATGTATTTTAAGCATATTACCAGAAAAGCAATCCTTGAAGTAAGACACCATTCTTGGAAGGGTGAGGAGACAGAACAGGAGAGGAAATGGATTGACATAGTAACTGGATAATGGAGGTAGATTTGTCAGAGACAGCGAGGTTGGCTTAGGATAGGGGAAGGTTTGGAGCTATTGTTCATTGGATCGCTGAGTTGGTACAGAACAAAACCAACAGCCAAGAAGCTCTAGTGCCCTAGTGGAAAGGAGTTGGGCAGTCAATGGATGCACGTAGTATAATTCTGCAAGCTACTTGGAGTCAGAAAGAGGGAAATCTCCCGGTAAGCAATTTATTTCCTCTCAAAACTTCCTGGAAGGTTAGCCATGTTTCAGCTCTGATTTGATGACACATGTTTTTGTTGTTATGTGATATAGAATGGCCTGTGACAAATAACACCAACAAAAATTATGACTCCACAAGGAAAAGGCTGGTAATCTAATTATAAAATGGGAAAACATGTGAAAAACTCTAGCAAGGAGGGTACTCAGATGGCCAAGAAACACATAAGAAAATGTTAAAAAAATCACTAGTAATCAGAGAGATGCAATTCAAAATGAGACAACAATTTCACCCCAATAACAATCATGAAGTTTAATAGGAAACCAAACAGTTAATGTCACAAGGAAGTGGAGGGATTAGAACTCTTGAACACTGCTGGACTGTAAAATGGCACCATCATTATGGAAGACAGCCTAGTGTTTTCTCAAAAAAGATGAATGTAGTAATCCCACAGGGCTCAGCTATTTCACTCCAAAGAGTGTACTCTAAGGAAATATGAACTGAGACACGAATGGAGATATGTACTGAAAATCTACTGGAAGGTCAGCTATAAGTAGGTTTCGATTTGACGGTACATAGTGATAACAACATATTCATCACAGTAAGGCACACAATAGCAAGAACATGGAAATAGTCCAAATGCCTATCAGCAAACAAATGAAGAGAGAAATTTTGGTCCATTCTTGCAATGGAATAATACGTAACACTAAAGAACAAAGAATTTTTAAACTATTGTACCACATGGGCCAGTCTAGAAGTCATTACAATGATGTGAAATAAAGAAGGTGACTCGGAGGTAGGGAAATAGAGAGACTAGAAATACAATGTACAGAAGACAAACACTGTAAAAAAGATTAAGACAAAGAACAAGGAAGGATCAACCTAAGAACTGATGAAAGGACAATATGGCTAGTGCTAGTAGCAAATAGGAACATGACATTTATAGCTATTCAGAAGGGAACATGTAAATGGAAAATAGGAGTGGAAGAAGGCGGTTGATGGGAAACCCACCAGGGCAGCTGAGATTAGATGGCAGGTAAGGGGGTGAAGGAATAGGCAAGGTATGATGGGAACTTGATTAGATGAGATGACCAATAGTATATATAAAGTACACTGTATATGAATGAATGTATAAAATGCAATGTGCATGAGTAAAACAATATATGAATCATTACTTTTTAAAAAAATTTACTCAAATTGAAACAAAAGAAAATCAATGACTTACAAAGACATGTTAGAAGAGGAGCTAGATTTCTTTAATATGTTGATGATCTTAGAGGACAGATTATGGATAAAAAGGAAAACAAAATTTTAAAGATTAAAGAAGATGATTCTGGAGCATATCATACTGAGTGAAATATCTTAGTTACAAAAGCACAAATACTGCATAGCACCACTGTTATAAAGCAGGTCTGACATAGGGAATTGGGAGGAGAATAGGAAAAGAGTGGATAGATGATGACCATTGCATTGGAACAGATGAAAGAAAATAATTGTCTAAAAGGAATATATGATTAGGCATTATATGTATGACAAAAACCCAGAATAAGAGGTATATCATTGCTAAGAGGACTGGGTGGGGTGGGTCTGGGGATGGGTACAGGTAATTGTGCAACAATGAATGAATATTTTTTTTAAAGTTAACTTTGGGAGGAGAGAGGGAGGGAGGGAGAGGCGGTAAAATGTGCAACACTGAATGAATGAAAATCTACTCTGTAAATGTTCATTAAAATCACAATTAAAATAAAAATCTATTTTTAAAAAATAAGATGGATATACAAAGGGCTAAAGAACAATTTCCCAGAACTTTTTCTTCTTTATGAGATAGCCAAAGAAAAAAAGCGAATGCTTAAGTTGTTAGGAGGAAGAAGAGCCTGAGATCCAAAATTGCTGATAACAGATATAAAAGGCAAGTTCCCAGAAGAAAGTAGATTAGTTTCAGGAATCAGCTTTCAAGAAGCTATTTGGAACACATGAGCAAGTAGTAAAGACTGTGGGGATCGTGCTCGCTTCTGCAGGAGTTCGTATTATTGGATATAAGGGCACTACAAGTTAGTGAGACCTGAATTCATGACTCCTAATAACAATCAACACTGGGAACAACTTTAAAGATGAAACCTGAGACTTAAGAGTAAAAGCAATCAAAACTACTACACAAATAGTACCTCAACTATATAAAACCTAACCTGGGAAGTAACAGATTATATGATTTGAGAATTTAAAAAATCAGAAAGTCACAGGAAACTATAGAATTCAGGAATTTCTGGGTCAGTTTCCAGAGGCAACATGTAATCACAAAGCATGCCCTGAATAATGATATTTACTCAAATTTTAAAAATATGACTGTAAGTGTAGACAGCTAAACTAAATTATATTTAAGAAGAAATGAGAAAGAAAATACAGTTAATTTCTCTGCTAAATATTGTTTTAACTGGACAGTAATTCCTAGGCAAAATTACCCAGTTCAGAGAAATAGTGCTGATAAGACTGTGTTTCATTGCTTGTTGCTTTTAGTATGCCCAGAATTCCTTCTTTCTTATTTCTCACTCAGTACCAGTGAAGAAAAATCATGTGGAACATACAGAAAACCAAAAGTCTTGGGAAAAGTATCAAAAGCTAAAATGAAAGAAGATTTGGGTCCCAGCCTACAGTGCTTGTACTACATGTGTTAGGGAAATTGAAAACTCAATCCAAGAAGCAGATTGAACTATTGCAAATGAAATTACATGAAAAAGGTGTGTAAAGGAACAGAAACGGGGAAAGAAAGAAGAACAAAAATAACAAAGTCAGCACTCATTGTTGCTGACACAGATTTGGGATTTTAAAACTTCTTTTAAAAAAATGTCACTAGAAAAATAAAAAAATCTGTGCTCTTGGACATCATTAGACCCTGGGGGAACAGTGAAAGGCAGAATGGGAATACAAGGATCTTCCAAAAGAAGTGAATTTCTCATTCACAAATAATTCCATATTGTGACAGTAACTGTTAATAGTCACCATCACACAAAACCTGGAAAATGCCTGCTAAGAAAAAAGGAAGCTGTGAGTATACAGTCTATAACAATTTATTTCCAAGCCAGGGTATTTTTAATTGCCTTACATACATGTTCAAGTTGGACAATGGATAATGAAGATTGAAGGAGAATTGATGGCTTTGAATTGCAGTATTAGGGGAAAATACTAAATATACCCTTAGACTCTCAAAAGAATAAATGAAGCTGTCTCGGCAGAGCTCTAGCTAGAATCTTAGACACATGGGTCTTAAGACTGCATCTCACACATTTACACATTATCAGAAGTTACCAATTCATGGTGAAGGACATGGTGATTTTTAGAATCAGGAAAAAAGAGGCAGAACCTCCTTGCAATGGGTTGACACAGGGACTGCAACAATGGATTTAGAAAAACAGAGATTGGGGGGGTGGCTCAGAGCTGGGTAGCATTTTGCTCTATTGTATGTGCGGTTACTGTGAGTTGGAACTGATTTGAATACAATTAACAGTAACAATAATCTCAACATTGGTATCAGAACAAGACAAAAATGAAGAAGTTCTCAACATACTAGATGAAAAAGACAGAAATTATAAAATAAAGGCAAATGATATGGATGGCCAAACTCTCCCCCTTAGACTCATTTCTAACTTATAACAACCTTCCATTGAGCCAAAAGTCGTTGCCAAACTTTCTCCCACAGAACCATAGGTAAATTCAAATCACTGTCTTTTGGTTAGCAGCATAACGTGCTAAGGATTACACTATCAGTTTTCTCTATAGATGAGTGTAACAAAGCCTCAAACATAATTTTCCAGTAGCAGGAGTTGGAATGCATAGGAATCTTTCCCCCTAGTTTGATAATTCACATTCTTCTATCATTATTCACACACATGTACAAAAACATGTGTACCACAATTTCTACACAGGTGTGCCTGATTCAGGCCATGGTCTTTTCAATCATTTGCTTTACACGTGAGAACTGGAAAATAAATAGGAAGCTGTGAGTATACAGTCTATAACAATTTCTTTCCAAGCCAGGGTATTTTTAATTGCCTTACGTACGTGTTCAAGTTGGACAATGGATAATGGTTTTTCTCTCTCCAAGACAGAATTATGTTTTCTCTTGGTGTTCCACAGTATGTTCAATACTCTTCTCCAGCACCACAACTCAAAGTTACAAATTCTGTCATCCTTAGTCTTTGTCCTAATTCTTATATGCATGGCATGTAATTGTGAAGACTATGACCTGGATCAGATGCACCTTGGTCTCTAGACTGACATCATTGCCCTCTAACACTTTAGAAAGGTCCCTGACAGCTGAGCTTCCCAATTCAATTTGTCTTGTGATTTCCTGACTGGCAGTGCCAAGAGTGTTGATTATGGAGCTGAGTGAGCTTAAATTTTCACCTATCTTAATCTCTTCTTCATCTATCATGGTTCTGCCCATTGTCCCAGTGGTGAGAATTTTTGTCTTTTGATGTTAAGCTTCAAGTCATATTGGAGACTACAGTCCTTGACCTTCTGAACTAATGCCTTAGGTCTTCCTCAGTTTCAGAAAGCAAGATTGTTTCATCTGCATAACACAGGTTATTGATGAGTCCTCCTCCAATCCTGATGCCATACTCCTCCTCATAAAGTCCAGCCTCTAGAATATTCTGTTCCACATACAGACTAAAAATCTATGGAGACAGGACATGTCCCTAATGCACTCCTTTCCTAATTTTGAAGTGTGCACTGTTTCCTTGCTCTGTTCTGATAATTGCCTTCTGGTCCAAGTTTAGGTTTCACATGGGCACAATCAAGTATTCACAGAATCCCATGCTTCTCAAGATTCACCAAAATATGTTGTGATCTACACACTCAAATGCCTTTGCATAGTCAATGAAATACAAATAGATGTTTCTCTGCTACTCATTGCTTTCAGCCTAGATTCGTCTAACATTGGCAATAATGTCTCTAGTGCCACAGTCTCTTCTAAACCAGCTTGTATTTCTGTTAATGTACTATACCAGTAATTTGTGGTTAATATTCAGCAGGATTTTGGTTATGTGTGATATTTGTGATATTGTTTGATAAATTCCATACTCTGTTGAGTCGCCTTTTTTTTTGGAATTGGAATAAGTGTGGATTTCCTCTAGTAAATTGGCTATTATTTGTCCTCCAGATTTCTTGGTACAACCTAGTGAGTACAGGCAGGGCAGCATCTTTTGATGTTAATCTTGTTTATTGAAATAAATCAACTGATATTTCATCAATTCCAGGGGACTTCCTTTATTGCCAAT
>NW_006399755.1:36703493-36739577 GCF_000299155.1 Elephantulus edwardii | reverse complement strand
TCTGACTTGATGGTGCACAACAACATCTGTTACCTTTTGGAAAAAAGAGAAAATACTCATTGGCTGTATTGTGCCCAGGGTAGTGCCCCAAAAGGAATTTTTCCACATATGTAAGAACAAAGAACACTTTTATTCTGCAGAATAATTACTCCATATATGGAGGCCTTCTCCCCTGTGGATAGATCGGCACAAGGGAACAAGAGAGGCCGAATCTGCCCTTCTCAGGGCTTTTCAGGCCCTCCTGAGCACTTGTGGGGTGGGGTAATTGGGAACATGGTTGGTGGTCAGGGAAATCAGTCATGTGGGTCACTTCTGATTGGCGGGCTTATTTTGCCTGCCTCTGCCCTCTCCACTGCTTTCCAGCACCATAGTTAATTGGTTACTTTTAATCTGATAAGACGTTGGCCTCACAATACTTCCTGGGGCCTCCGGGTTTATTCTGCTTCTAAAACTAAGAATTTTTATGGCTCCCATTCCTGCTTCTGGAGTTAATGAGTTCTGCTCAAGGTTGAATTTGGGTTAGGCTTTCGGGGGTGGGAGGGCTCCCCTGAACACCCAAAACAGGAGTCTGTGCTGTCCCCTCAGATGTAACAAGACATAAAACAGAATTTTGGGATGATGATAATGTCTCTATCTTGATAGAGACATTAGTTTCATATGTATTGGTATTCTAAAACATAGAAAACCTTTTTAACATATGTATATTCATTGTCTGTTGATTATATCTTAGTCATATAATGACTTACACTTCAGTAAAATATTTTATAGAGTTCAGAGCAGTGTTGAGGAATGTCACTGTGATGTTCTGGGAAGGCAGATATATAGTTAATTAAATTTAAAATTAGTAAACAATAGATTGAGATCAAGTTTTAGTGATGTGCACAGTAGCTCTACTCTGTTTCCTGTCACATTTCAGGGTTTCTGAATGAACACAAAGAAGGCTGCTTCTTTTTATCTGAGCAACCCACAGCTGAAAAATTTGACTTGTGTGTTGGATGCAATTGAATTTGAAAAAAAAACACAAACAAACCAAAAAAGGTACTGAAACAAAGATAGCTACATTTTAGAGAGATAAAGCTTTGCATTTACAGTGCAAAAAAGGATTTGTCTAAGGAATAGATGATAGGAAGAAACATGGGTTCAGGCAATTACTTTTATAAATGATATGTGATTGGTTACACAGTACCATATTTTATTCAAGATATAAAATGAAAGAATATTTATCAGTGGAAAAAATTGGAAACAACCAGTCATCTTTTCCACCTTACCTTAGCTCAGAGTGTTAGAATCTCTGTAAAAAGTGTTTAGTCCATTGAACTAAATGTAATCAATCTATTCATAAACTTTCAGAAAATTCATTAATGTTGAGTCAGAACTCTTCTGTGAGTTTTGAAAGGCTGTAAATTGTACAGGAAGAGACTGCCCTTCTTTCTCCTGTTGAACACCTGGTGGATTTGAATCATAAGCCTTTGGGTTGGTGGTGCAACAATCCAAGAATAGATGATAGTAATAAGCATAGTCAACAAAAGCACAGGAAAACATATTTAAGAGGCATAGTATGGAAAAGAGAAAAGCAGTCAATCATTTTGGCCTGTTGTGGTAGAGGAACAGTAGTGAGAAAGTTGCCTTCTATTTTTTAACCAACCTGAGAATAAAACACTTGGCATGTTTAGCACATATTCTCTGTTGGTGATACCACTTTCACCTTTGAAGTTATTCCTTTTACCATAGGGACTGAAAGTCTAGAAATTTTATTTCTTGGGCAATTCTAAGGAATTTGTGTTACATGATACAGATAGAAGAAATGTCAAAGTTATTGTTTTCCACTAACAGAAATAGATAGGCACTTGGACTCAAGATACTTCAGAAGTGGGTGATGCCAGCACATTACAGTTCCTCCTGAGAATGCTTCACCTAGATTGACAAGAAAAGTTAAAACACTGGCCATATTATCTTTGTAGTTCTTTCTCCTCTGCATTTTCTTCTCAAAATAATTTAGCAATGAAGAAATTATATACTCACTTAATTCTGTAAGGCAGAGTTAACTCATAATTGACCTTCTAGTGGGTAGTCAGAGCCTATAAATTGCAGGAGAGATTTTCTATCATTCTTTCTCAGCTGGTGGATTTGAATCTAGAGCCTTTGTTTTCGCAGTGTTACTCCATAGCATTAGGCTACAGAACAGAAGGTTTAGGATTAATAGTAATGAAAATTGCAGAAACGGAGTTGTTAAAATAGTGAGGGCAACATGAGAATGACCATATATGAACTCTTCTAATTCCAGCCAGGAGAACTGCCTCACCCAAAACATTTATAACATAAAACCAATTCCCATAAGGTCAGATATGTCATGCACACTCTACCATCTCTTTCCACTTATCCCAGCACCAATATTTCTGTTCTTCTGGGTCTGAAATCCATTATAGTTGTTGTTGTTAGGTACTTTTGAGTCATAGATGACTCATAGCAACCATATGAATGAAAGACCTGAGCAATTGTATAACTTTTGTTTCTCCATGGGTAACAATTATCACATTTGACACATTCCTGTCACAGTGTTTAGCATCACAGCATACTGCTGACCAAATGCATTTTTAAATAGGAGGCTGAATACAATCAACTCACACCCAACCACAAGTCAACATTCCACCCTAATCCTCACCAGAACTAGAAAACAAACTTCTGTAGAATCAGCTGCTCCAGATGACTTCCAACCTGGATTCCATGGAATTATACTCATGTTTATGAGGTTTATTAGGGAAGTTAACAGGATGCAATTTCAATTGGCAACAGGATACAGCTTCTCAGTTAGGAAAGCTGTCAAAGCATGCTCACAGGCTCTCCAGCTTTCAGCATGGCTTAGACCAGTGTTATAAAGCTCTTTGTCCTACCAGTTAAGGCTTTCTCTCCTATTCGTCCATCAAACTTTGGCCAAGGATCCTAGCTTTGGTTCCATGGGTTAGTAGTCCCAAGGTAAGCTCTGGTCATGTAAGGTCTCTGGTTCTTTGCTGCAGCTGCCGCTGGTACTCCTATAGGTCCCAGTCTGAATGGCACAAGAATCTTTAGACCTGAAGGATATGCACTCTGCATTTTCTACTTCCTCTTTGCTGGTAATGAGATTCCCAAAATCTGTAATTGAATCTGCTCAATTTAGTAAAGAGACTAACCAATGCCCTTGAGGATAGGCTCACACATCCTATTCACATATTCCTGCCTATACACATGGCAAAGCTCAAGTCAATGGCTAGGAAAGAATTTTGAGCAATAAACTTTTGACACTATCAGAAAGAAAAGCATCAGGTTGCAAAGTGAGCATTACAAGTACTGTTAAAAAAAAACAAAACAAAAAAAAAAACAAGTACTGTTATAAAATAAAATACATATGAACTATTGAATGAAATAAAAATTCACTCATACCACAATAAAAAGGAGAAAATATCAGTTACTTTCATGTTTTCACTGTTTCAGAACCTTCAATATGGTATAATTTTTTAATAATTTGAATTAAATTTCTCCTTTCTAGAAATGGCTACAATAGTTTCCATTTTCTTTTAATAATCCTTGATTGATTTAACATACAAAGAATATTATGGGTTTTAGAGTCTTTTATAATATAATTCACAAAGACCTTTTGTAGACAAAACACCATTTATTCAGAGATAATCTGATCCTTGTTTTCATGATTGTTCTATTTTGTAGTGGGGAAAATAATCAGCTAAAGAGTGATTTAAAGAGAATCTAATGTGATTTTCATAGTGTTAAGGGTCACAGTTGAATGTTTCATCTTTCTACCAAATATATTTTTTACTGTGGATTAATCATCTCTCTGAAACTTCCTCTAGGAACTACAGACAGAGAACTAGAGATCATTCAAACTCTCTTTCCTTTACTCCCTATCTTAATCGCATTACATCTTAAATTTCCCAAATACAAACAGCATATATTTCTCAACCCACATTGCGGTGCATATCTGAATTATGCTGAAGGGAAAAAAATTGGGGAGTTAGAGAAACGATTTTAAACCCATGTATGCCATCTCTTGACTGAAAAATTTAACATATGATTTTTCTAAGACATAAAAATAATAATTCATACAAGAATTTTGTTGCAAAATAAAGATGATACTTCTATAGTAGTGCAGTGTTTAACTCACGGGTAGCTACCTTGCTTTTCTACCTAAACTATTTGTCCCATTTGTAATTGTCACTTTTGTAGATCATTTCTATAAGAATAATATCCTAAATTCTTACATTATTTAAATTGTTTTGTAATGAATTCACAATTATTTTTCAAACATGGAAATTACATATTTCCCCTCCTTAATGACTTTCAATGTTTTTCAAAATTTACAACTGAAATTCAATCTTTTTGGCTTTTAATAACAGTTGACATTTTACTATGCAAAAACTGCTATCATCTCACGTCTATATATTTTTCATATTATCTGTCTTTACCTGTATATATTTTCCAGCCAAGTAATAATATTTTTATATCTAAAACTGCAAAAAGAAAATTAATATAATAGAAGTATCATCAAATATTGGGTAACATTCAAGAATAAATGACAATAAGGGAAGAAGTTCGAGCCAGAGTGAAGGCATAGGCAAAAAAATACAACCACCAAAAATGACGTGATACCAATTGACATATTTCAACCAACAGATGCAGCCCTGGATGTACTCATTAGTCTGTGTCAGGAAATTTGGAGGACTCTTACTTGGCCAAATAACTGAAAAAGTTTCATATATGTTACCATTCAAAAGAGAAGTGATCCAACAGAGTGTGGTGTGGAAATTATAGAATTGCCTTAATATTATATGCAAACAAACACTGTTGCAGTTTATTTAAAAACAGCTAGAACAGTACATAGATAATTGCCAGAAGTTCAAGCCGGATTTAGAAGAGGCTATGGCACCAGGAATATCATTGCTGATGTCAGATGGACCCTGTTAGGAAGCAAATGGTATAGAAAGAATGCGTATTTGTGCTTTATTGACTATGCAATGGCATTTGGTTATTTGGATAATAGCATATTATGGCTAACTTTGAGAATAATGTGAATCTCAGATGCTTAACTGTGCTCATGTTAAATCTATACCTAGACCAAGAAGTTGTTGTACAAACAGAGCAAGGAAACACTGTTGTTATTGTTGTTGTTGTTGTGTGCCATTGAGTTGCTTTCAACTCATAATGACCTTACATACAAGAGCTGTGAAACCTGCTATATCCTGTGCCAATCTTATTGTCTGTAACACGCTTATCCTCATTATCTGAGTCACTAAATCAATCCATCTCATTGATGGCCTTCCTTTCTTTGACTGACCATCTTTCCAAACATGATGTCCCTCTCCAAGGACTGGTCCCTCCTTGAAACATGCTCAAAGTATGTCAGTCAAAGCCTCAGAATCCTTGTCTCCAAGATGCAGCCTGATTTACCCCTCTTTAGGATAAACCTGTTTTCCTGACAACCCATGATGTATTCAATACTCTTCCTCCTATCATCCCTAGTTCAGCTTTCTGATGCATAGCAAGTAAGTGCGAAGTCTATGACCTGCATCAGGTGCACCTTATTCTCCAGACTGACATCATTTTCTTTAGTACTCTGGAGAGATCTGTGACAGCAGACTTTCCCAGAGCAATTTGTCTTTTGATTTCTTACCTGCTGGTACCAAGAGTGCTGATTGTGGAACAAAACTAACTAAAGCTATTAACAATCTCAATCTCTTCACCATCTATCATGATGTTGCCAATTGGCCCAGTGATGAAAATCTTTGTTTTCTTGATGGTGCGCTTCAATCTATATGTACGTCTGCCGTCCTTGCCCTTCTGCAACAAGTGCTTCCGGTCCTCCTAAGTTTCAGCAAGCAGGGTTGTGTCATCTACATAATGTTGTTGTTATGTGCCGTCGAGTCATTTGTGACTCATAGCGACCCTATGTACAACAGCCCTAAACCCTGCTTTATCCTTGCCAATCACACTGCCTCTGACACACTCAACCCGATTACCCCAATCACTGAATCAATCCATCTCATAGAGGGTCTTCCCCTCTTGCGCCGTTTCTCCACCCTCCCAAGCATGATGTCCCTCTGCAAGGACCTGTCCCTCCTCGCAACATGCCCAAAGTATGTCAGACGAAGCCCCAGAATCCTTGCCTCCAAGGAGTTGCTTGGTTTAACCCTCTCTTCCTCCAAACCTGTTGCCACACTCCCCATCATAGAACCTAGCCTCCCAGATGATCTGGTCTGCATAAAGATTGAAAAGGTGTAGAGATAGAACACATCCTTGATAAGTTTGGGTAAAGAGCAACACAAAATCAAAATTGGCAACTCACTGAATGATTCAAATTCAGGAAAATTGATTTTGTAACTAAAATGGGATATATAAACTTTCTATA
Organism: Elephantulus edwardii; assembly: GCF_000299155.1. Classification (NCBI taxonomy): domain Eukaryota; kingdom Metazoa; phylum Chordata; class Mammalia; order Macroscelidea; family Macroscelididae; genus Elephantulus; species Elephantulus edwardii. The sequence continues at coordinate 36,733,183 of NW_006399755.1, read as the reverse complement.
ACATATTTGCTATTCTTTTTTTCTCCTCTTCAATACATAGTTTCATAAAATCCATTCTTTCAGTGGGGAAAAATATATTTGTCTTGAGACAAAAGTCAACACTGATTTCGTGTTCTTTTGTTATGCTTTACGTATATGTGAGTGTGTGTACATATTTATGTAGACACTGACCTATATACTGCTTGTATATTGTTGCCTGGTATGGGCAGCATGCAGGAGTGTAAAATAGCAAGGAAATTGCATTGTGTCATCCAAGTTGAACACAGTCCAGCCTCCTGCCACTGACAGACCCTGTTTCCATAATTTCCGGATGAGAAATTCAAGGTATGTCAGTAGTGAATCAGATCTGGAGGAAAGTGATAACTGGAAACACAGCAGAATAGAATACTTTCAGGAAAGCATTTAACATTTACAAAATCTAAACATTCATTATCATAGGTATTAACAAGTTTGCCTGCTACTAGGGGTAGGGGCCAGAATCAGAGGCAAAGTTTTTCCCCAAACTTCTCTGTCCCTCAATAGATTAGTACGGAATGACATGCTGCTGGGCACTACCCCACCTTCAGAGAGTTAAAGAGGGTACATCTGAGATCCCAGAGCCCAGCACAGTTCTATGTACAAAGCAGTGGCCAAATGTTTCTTGAAGGAATGAAAAACTCAAGGGCTAGGATAAAATCGTGCTCTTCCTGGAGATCTGTCATTTACACTTTGACAGGATTATAATTGGATTAGGGACAGGGCAAGAGGATCAACAGCAGGCATTTGGAAGGCTACAGAGGAGAAAGAGCCAAAGTCAGGTGTAGAGTGTCAAAATAAACAGCTTCATCACTGGTTTCGTAGATGGTGTCCCAAAGATCTGACCTCCAAAAATGCAAAATAATTCCTTAAGTAATAAGCACTTTTGGTTCAATTTAAGTCAAAGGGCAGCTTACCTCCAAAGCTATTGAATTGTGTGTAGCCTCATCAACTTCCCTTGTGGGTGAACTCTCTTCATCAACGTCGTGAATTATGAGGGTAGTTTCCTCTTGTGAAAGAGAAAGACATTGTTTTTGTTGTTGTTGTTGTTATGTGTCGTCGAGTCATTTGCGACTCATGGCGAACCTATGTACAACAGCCCTAAACCCTGCTCTATCCTGTGCCAGTCTCATTGCCTCTGACACATCCATCGGGATTACCCCAGTCACTGAATCAATCCACCTCATAGAGGGTCTTCCCCTCCTGCGCTGTCCCTCCACTCTGCCCAGCATGATGTCCCTCTCTAAAGACCTGTCTCTCCTTACAGCATGTCCAAAGTATGTCAGGCAAAGCCCCAGAATCCTTGCCTCCAAGGAGCAGCCTGGTTTAACCCTCTCTAGGATGAATCTATTTGTTTTCTCGGCAGTCCATGGTACATTCAATACTCTTCTCCAGCACCACAGCTCAAAGGCCTCAATTCTCCTTCTATCCTCCCTAGTCATTGTCCAACTCTCTGATGCATAACAAGTGATTTCAAAAACCATGGCCTGTATTAGGCGCACCTTAGTGTTCAGAGACTAGTCTAAAAAGAAAGACATTATCTCACAAAATCTCTACTGTCTGTACCAGATCTCAGAAAAGATGAAGCACTTTTTAATTTCCGTGCAACTCTCAATAGAATCACCCTGCTTTCCAGCTACCCTAAATGCCGGCTGTGACTGTGTAAATTAATGCCTCCTGGTATAGTTGCTGTATTCTTGTTACAGACATCACTACTGGCCAGGGACCCCAGGCAAAGAAGATCCTCTGGTCCTAGTGGTCCCATCTCACCTTCAAGGACTTTTTAATCTAACCCAGATCTCATGTTTCTGGGACTCTGTGCCCTCATGCCATCTTCCCCATAAGAAAAGGGATCCTTTATAGTGGAGATCTGACTGGGTTTGTGTTTGCTATGGCTAACGCATTTTACTGAACTTCATTCAAAGTAACACAAGAATAAACCACTCAAAGATGGGTCCAAATGCTCATGTGCTATTTTTGGTTGACCATTATTAGTACAATGTGTCATTCAGTTTAGATTAGAGATTCCCATCACACACACACACACACCATCTTTAGGATTTATGGCTGATTCCAAACCTGTACTATAATGTTTATTCTATGTTTTTCTTTATCCCGAAAAACACTGACTGCTCAGCAAAAATAACCCTTCTTCCCTCCTATTCTCACTCTTTCTCCTTCCATTCTTCTCTATATTTAATGACCTTTCTTTAAGTTTTCATGTCTGGCTGCTCTCAAATCATCCACAATTCTACTTCCTATAAGGCCCACTTTTGTTTCAAAAAATATAGTTATAAGCACCTTTTTAAATTTCTGGTCATCTATCAATCCAAGGCAGAGTTCACTCCCCTCCCCGTTTTTGTCTTTATTCAATTACTATCACTCTAAAAATAACCCTACCATCTTTAATGAAGCTGTTCAATGAGCACAGATCTTTATACACATATATATTTCCCCCATTCTATCATAAAAATAGTTCCCCACTAAACACAGCTTTTCTATGAAGAAACTTAAGTATGAAAATGTATTCTCACGAACAGCACATCAGTTAGTAAGCAGAAAAGATCCTAAAGTTAAAACAACCCATTTGGTTTGGCTTTCTCTCCTCTTTATCAATCTCTAAACACAGAATAGATTGTGTTTACAACATGAAGAAATTGTCTTAGATTTTGATGTATTACAATCATTAGTTGATCCCAATTAAAAATAAATGTAAGAGAATGGGACTCATGACTGCCTCTTCTGAGCAAATATGGAAAAAAAATTCTTCATTTTATGGCTACTGCAGTGGATGGAGTTAACCCCACACTGCTGGTGTTTCAAGTGGGAGACAGGGAGCAAGTGCAGAAATTGTCCTGTGCTCAGGTCATGCTGTCTGGGTCCTACAGCTCCCTAAATGTCCCTGTTACTGCCACTTGGCCTTCCTCATGTCCCAGCAAGCCTGGTCTCCATTCAACCTGTAGGAATCATGCTGATTTGCTTGTCACTTCATTGTCCCTTTGGATCAATTGTGGATTGGTCCAAATCCAGACAATCAAAAAGTCCTTCCTGGGTGTCGGAGTTTGATGTGTGGACTTCCTTTGCACTTTAACAATAAATCTGGGGGAATTTATAAAGAAATTTAATGAATCAATGCTATCTTTGAAGTGTTCAACCAGTAGATGTCAAGATAACATGAATCTTGGGATTTCTCATCCTTTTTCCCCCTAAATGACCTTAAGGAATAGCATGCTTATTAACCAATTGATTTTTCTGCCAGTGTATCTATATTCCTTTCTAGATGTTAATTAAATAAAAGGATCTCTATTAGTGTTTTTAATTGTTCCATTTGTAATTGTCGCCTATATTGACCACTTCAATAAGAATAATGGGGAAGGACGTGTGTGAAGAAATATATTGGTTTTTGTTGTAATGTGTAATCGAGCCACTTTTGACTCATAGTGACCCTAAGTACATTAAGCTCTGAAATCTGTCCTATTCTGAGCCAATCTCATTGTTCCTGACAGACCTAATCCCATTTCTCCAGTTACTAAGTCAATCCATCTCATCCTGGATCTTTTTCAATTGTGTTGTCCCTCCACCCTTCTAAGCAAGAGACCTTTCTATAGTACTGAAGAGCAATGATGTCAGTCTAGAGATTAAGGTGCACCTGATACAGTCTTTGCAATTACTTCCTGTTCATCAGAGAGCTGGACAGTAACTAAAGATGATTGAAGAAGGATTGATGCCTTTGAGTTATGGTGCTGGAGAAGAGTGAAGACATATACTGGAGAAGAGTGAAGAAATATATGCAGTTCTTATTTGGGAAACAAAACTTAATGTTTGATAAAATTAGGAAAGAGAGTGAAAAAAAGGATAATCTAAATGATCTTTAGGGAGCTCTGATAGCCTAATGGTAAGAAGCTGAGCTACAAAGGCACGCAGCTTAAATAGCCAGCTGCTCCTTAGAGGAAGTATGAACAGTATTTTCCCATGTGACTCACTGCCTCTGATTCCTTGCAGAAGAGTTAACTATGAGTCAGTTCTGACTTGACAGCACACTACAGCTGTGCCATACTTGTTAAGGAAGCCAAGACCATGTTTACATTTGTCTTTTATTGTTGATATATTTTCTTTTTGTGATATTATTAAATGCCATACAGGCCTACAACATATTTGGGCTTTATTAAGAATTGGATGAGTTTATGAATAAATGAATTTTCTAAACCACTGTATTATGGTAACTATAAATTCTTCCAAAGGTAGTTTTTTTTCTCTGAAAAGACCAAAACATATTTGTACACTTAGTGTATGAGACGAATCACAGCTAATAGTCAGTGACAAAATGAGCTACAAATAAAACTCTATTATAGTTTAGAGAAAAATAGAGCTGTTAAATAGAGAGTTAAAAATAATTTACTTAAAACGTGCACATATTTACTTAAGAAGCAGGCAAAATAAAATTTTACATTTTTATTAGATTGTTGTTCTTATGTGCCATCAAAATATGTGGGGCCAACACTTCTTTTGTAACTGGATTCTTTTAACCTTCATAGAAGCACTTATATGCCTTACCTTCCCTAACCACTTTGAATTAAATTTATTTTTAAGAAAAAAAAATATGTGGGGCAAAGTCTCACCATCTTTGTGTCTAAGGAACACTCTTAAAAACACTTTTTCTGAAAAATGACTGTTTTTTGGCAAACATATTATGTATATTTGTTACTCTTTGCCCACAACACAATTCAAAGGCTTTAATTCTTCAATTTTCTTTATTCATTTTCCAACTTTTACCTGTTTATAAAGGATTTGAAAATACCATGACTTGGATCAACCACACCTTGGTCTTTAAAGTGATACCTTTGCTCTATAGCATTACCAAAATCCCTTGAAGCAGGTTTGACTGTTGTTTCCATAGGTACTGACTTTAAGTCTAAGTAATGAAATCCTTGAAACATCAATCTTTTCTTCTTTTAGCGTGATGTTGCTTATTGGTCCAGTGGTGAGGATTTTTTGGGTGTTCAAAAAAAACCTGCCAATTCCTGAAGCCAAAATTTTGTATAATAATTTCACTGAAGCCTGAACTTCTTCCTCCAGTGTTATTGGTTATAGATGATTTACTGTCTTCTGAAGTAGTTAAGAGGTGACTGATTATTTTCTTTTTTCACTGATTTATTTTTCACACCAGATCTTTCATATTTCCTTCCCACCCCCACACCAATCAAATTGTGAGACCCTATGATTATTTCCGCCCCTCTCCGCGTCCCTCCTCATCCCTCTACTCTCATCCTACCTCCCTCTTGGGTCCTTATCCTCATTCTACAATAAAGCTCTTATGCAGTATTTCTTCTTATGGAACTGGGTTAGCTCACTTAGCACAATGCTCTCCAGTCCTTTTCAAGTTAGGTAGTAATTTACGAAATATTTTTTTTTCTCAAAAGATGAATATAGAAATTCCATTAGACTCAGATATTTCATTGCTTGGAATATACCCTGAAAAAATGAGAACAGAGGCACAAATTGAGATGGATATACCAATGTTCACAACACCGTTACTCACCATCACAAAAATGTGGAAACAATTCAAATGTCCAACCATAATAGAATGGATTGAGAAATTATGGTACATTACATGACAGAATACTGTGCAGCATGCAGGAGCAATGATTATTTTTTTAAAAACTTTATTTTCTATTTATTTGCATACATATTAATACACATTGTATTTCACACTGTCCTTCATTCAGATTGTGTTTCATACAATCAATCCCATTCATCATGTTTTAGAAAATGAATCACAATTGATATGATTTTATATATTTCTTCCTTTTTTTATTCTTCCTGCATCATCCAATATTTTGCCCACAAAATCCTTGAAGATTAAAGCTTGATACTAGTATTGGATTTTCAGTTCTTTCAACTTGAGAAATCTGAATGTACTCTATGCTTTTGGTTTAATAACACTAGGGTTTGGTATATTTAATTTAAATATTTTGGTTTGTCTTTTGAGCTGTCTTTGAAATCTGTTCAGTTTCATGGTCATATCCCCTTTGCTTTAGTTTTTCTACATTCAAGGACAACTTGATGTTACCTAACAACAACATAGTGACTGATATTACCAGTCAAATTGGGTAGTACTGTGACATGATGCCTAATATTGTATAAAGCATTCACTTATGTGGTATGATGCAATTATCCTCCTTTTTGCAATTTTATATCAGTATCATCTATTTTCTCTGTTATAAAGTCTAACCAACACATGCTAATCAAGCAGGAATGCACTGAAGTGTATCTTGAATTTCACTTTTATAAGAATCATGCTTTTATTCAAGTTTCACACTTGCTTAGGTCATTACTTCCACTCAAGTCACTGGTCTCATCTGATGCTCTGATGCACAGGGAGTTTACCTTTGGATGTAGTTACATTTAATAAATATTGTTGTTGTTGTTGTTGTTATGTGCCGTTGAGTCGCCTGCGACTCATAGCGACCCTATGTACAACAGCCCCAAACTCCACTCTGTCCTGTGCCAATCGCACCGTCTCTGACACTCCCATCTCAATTATCCCAGTCACTGAATCAATCCACCTCATAGAGGGCATTCCCCTCCTGCACTGTCCCTCCACACTCCCGAGCATGATGTCCCTCTCTGAGGACCGGTATCTCCTCACAACATGTCCAAAGTATGTTAGACGGAGCCTCAGAATCCTTGCCTCCAAGGAGCCACCTGGTTTAACCCTTTCCAGGACAAATCTGTTTGTTTTCCTAGCAGTCCATGGTATTCTCAATACTCTTTTCCAGCACCACAGCTCAAAGGCATCAATTCTCCTTCTATCCTCCTTGGTCTTTGTCCAACTCTCTGATGCATAACAAGTGATTGGGAAGACCAAAGCCTGTATCAGACACACCTTAGTCTCCAGAGAGACACCATTGTTCTTCAGTATTTTGGAGAGGTCCCTAACAGCAGACTTTCCCATGGCAATGCACCCTTTAATTTCCTGGCTGCTGGTGCCAAGACTGTTGACTATGGGGCCAAGCAAACTAAAGCTGTGTACAATCTCAATCTCTTCACCATCCATCCTGATGCTACCAATTGGTCCAGTGGTGAGAATCTTTGTCTTTTTGACATTGAGCCTCAATCCATATTGTAGGCTGCAGTCCTTGACACTCTGCAGCAGGCGCTTCAGGTCCTCTTCAGTTTCAGCAAGCAGGGTTGTGTCATCCGCATAACGCAGGTTGTTGATAAATCGTCCACCAATCTTGACCCCACATTTCTCCTCATAGAGCCCAGCCTCCCGGATAATCTGTTCTGCATAAAGGTTGAAAAGGTATGGAGATAGGATGCATCCCTGGTGTACGCCCTTCCCAATTTTGAACCATGCAGTATTCCCTTGCTCTGTTCTGATGACTGCCTCCTGGTCCAAGTATAAGTTTCGCATTAGAACGATCAAGTGTTCTGGGATTCCCATTCTTCTCAGAGTCAGCCTTAGTTTGTTTTGATCTACACAGTCAAATGCCTTTGCATAGTCAATGAAACACAGATAGACATTCCTCTGGTATTCCCTGCTTTCAGCTAAGATTCATCTAACATCAGCTACAATATCTCTAGTACCACGACCCCTTCTAAACCCAGCCTGGACTTCTGGTAGTTCTCTGTTGATGTGCTGTTCCAGTCATTTTTGGACAATCTTCAGTAAAATCTTGTTTGTATGTGAAATCAGTGAGATTGTTCTGTAGTTTCCACATTCTGTTGGGTCACCTTTCTTTGGGATAGGAACAAATATTGATCTCTTCCAGTCAGTTGGCCAAGTGGTCGTTCTCCAGATTTCTTGGCACAACTTGGTGAGCACGTCCATGGCAGCATCTGTTAACTGAAATATGTAAATTGGCATACCATCTATTCCTGGAGCTTTATTTTTTGCCATTTCCTTCAAAGCAGCCTGAACTTCTTCTTTCATCACCATAGGCTCTTGCTCATATGTTGTTTCACGAAATTCTTCTGTGTCTTCCAATTCCTTTCGATACAGTGACTCAGTATATTCTTTCCATCTTCTTTTAATACTTACTGGATCATTTAACATTCTGCCGAAAGCATCCTTGATTATAGCAACTCGAGGTTTGAATTTGTTCTTCAGTTCCTTGAGCTTAAGGTATGCTGAGCGAGTTCGGCCCTTTTGATTTTCTGACTCCAACTCCTTGCACATTTCATTGTAATATTTTGCTTTGTCATCCCGTGCTGCCTTTTGAAATCTTCTGTTCAACTCCTTAGCATCTTGAATTCTTCCCTGTGCTTTGGCTTCTCTGCCCTCCAGTGCAATTTCCTAATATATATTAGAGTCTCTGGAAAAATCTCTCTTTGTGCTGAATCTTGCATCCATCTTGTTATCTTCTTACTTCTTGTTCTTGATACCTGAATTTGTTATATATCATCTGACACTCTAATTCTGTGATAAACTATCTTCTTCAGTGCTGTGAGCCAGTAGTTGCCATCTGACCTGCCAGCCTGAAGGGTCATGGGCATCTGCCTGCATCACCATGAGCCAATAACCTGCAATTTCATTTGCCTATTGACAGTTCAGTCAGAAACAGCTCCAATCAGATGTCTGACTCATGAATTTGAGATTTGTCTGCCTCCTCTGCTGTGCGAGCCATTTCTTTAAACTAAGTGCTTTACTGATTTTGCTTGTTCAGAGATAGCAACCAAATACGTTGTTTGCCTTTTTTTACTCTATCACTTAACATAGTAAAATAGTTATTTTTGAAATAACTGTATGAATGTTCCTTTTAGAGAATCATTAAGTCTGATTCCAATGGTTGCTTGTCTCTTGAAAATAGGCTCAATTTTTTTCATCTGTGTGTATCTTGTATTTTTTTAAAGGAATATTTCATGCCAGGCATTTTGTGTATGACAAAAGAGAATAAGGTAAATATTATTTGTTCTTCAAAAATCAACAAAGCTTTCCCTCTGTCAGACCTTTTGTTTTGATAGGTTTTGTCAATCTTGTCAGAAATTAAGCTATATTTGAGCTTTATTGTTGCTATAGTTACTCTCAGGGCACCACAGTGTTCTAATTCCTCTGAGGTTTAGTCTGAATGTTTGTATTACATCCTCATCTTTTTGCCATGTCCAGGCCTCTATCTTTATTACTTGCCCTTCCTCTCTATAATTCTGTCATTGCTTGTTATAAAGCACTTAGTTTGCTGATGATTTATTTCAGGTGAGGTTTTATGTTGTCTCATCTGCCCTCACCAGAGACATTATCCTGTGCACCTCAGATGGAAGAGCAGAGACACTAAAGCAAGGGAATATGGTCCAGGAGAAGAAGCTCAAAGACAAGGTCCTCCCTTCTGAACTGCCAGGGGGAAAGAAAACCACAATATTTTGCTATAGCTGGGACCTGAGGTTCAAGCTTGGGATCTCCTTTAAGACTTTTCTGTCAGTTTATGATATTGGGGGTATAATCTGCATATTGTTAATAACTCTGTAGCTTGGGTATCTGTATTCTTGCATATTTACCATTGTTCTAATTAGTACAGTACTTGTAAGTTTGCTGTGCTGAGATAATTAGTGGAGGCTGTGCCACCAGTGTGCCTAATGCCAGAGGGGTCACCTATGATAGACTGGCTGTAGTAGTAGGCTCCCAGATTAAAAGAGTTTAGGAAGAAGGATTGGCCATCCACTTATGAAATATCAGGCCTCTGAAAACCCTATGTACAATACAGGAACAGCAGGTACATTGACATAGTGACTGCATCAATGGGTTTGAGTGTGTCAGGGATTGTGAGGTTGGCACAAGATAGGACAGAATTCAGAGCTGTTGTTCATAGGGTCACCATGAGTCATACTCAACTTGATGGTACCTAGCAACAACAACACAGCAATCTGAATTTATGTTTTAGAATTTCCAGTTTTATGTTTAGTCTTTAAATAGATGTCAGTTTAAAGACTATCATATGCCTGATACAAGTCAGGTTATTTTCAATTGCTTCCAATGCATCTGGAAGTTGGATAATGAATAAAGATGACTGAAGAAGCATCGGTGTCTTTGAGTTATTGTGTTAGAGTTCTGAATATAGGATGAACCTTGGTGACCTAGCAGTAAGAAGCTGTGCTGCAATACGAAAGGCAAGTGATTTGAATCTGCTCTCCAGGAGAAGGATAGACAATCTCCTCCCATTTAATTTACTGGCTCTGAAAACCTGCTGGAGGGTCAACTATGGATCGGTTCTGACTCATCAGTACACACAACAACAATCACAGCAACCCAAAGAGAGAGAAAAAGAAATCTGTCTTGAGGGGAGTATTATCGGAGTGTTCCTTAGAGGCAAAGATGGTAAACGTTTGTCTCACTTTCTCTGGACATGTTTTCAGGAGGAACCAGTCCTTGCAAAGACACATCATGCCAAGAAAGGCAGAGAGTGAGTTACATTTAAGAACATACTCAACGAGATAGACTGACACAGTGACTACCAGCGTGGATTTGAGGATGACAGAGATCATGTAGGAATAGGACGATACAGGAATAGAAGAAGGCTCAGAACTATTCAAAAGATTACCACGAGTCAGAGTCAGGTATACAGCACCTAACGAGGACAGCAATCCAACTAACTGTAAGTAGCATCTGTGTCTGAATCTTAAGAGGGAGTTTTCTCAGTGTCCTAGCCGTAATTACCTTTGCTGTACATGTACTCATGCCCTATGTGGTGGAGGTTATACTAGGGAGCTCATCCTCCTTTCTCAGGAGAAGATTTCTAATGGTTTTATAGGATCTTTAGTTCCGCACCCTTGTCTGGGTGGACCTGGGTATTTCCCAGCACTATCTTCTGCAGCAGTGGAGTTTACTCTCCTCAGCATTTAGGCTTTTATCCATTTGAGAAAAAAAAAAGTCTGGGCCAGGGGTAGGGCCTTGTGCTTTTTTGTGCCGTGATGGCAAATCATCTCCTGTACCAATTAAGTAGTCACTCTGGTTTTCTTTATCTATCCTGTCATCCTTATGAACTCAGTTGATTGAAGTCTATGGAAAGGGAAAGCAAATTCCCTTTATATCAGGTCGTCTGGTTCTATAGTTACAGCCCATAATTGTCTTTAGCAACTCATTAACATTTTAGCTGATTTCTTCTTACTTATTTACAGCTGCCACATCTCATATTTTCTGTCACTGGGGATCTAGGCTCATTGTTTTTTCCTCTCAAGGGAGACACCTTTCCATTCCTGAAATTTAGACTGCTTGGTTGTCCTGAGTGTTCCACAAAATTCCAACTCATTGCTGCTGATTCCGAACTGACAGGTTGCAGAAACTGTGAGCAAGTAACCCATCTTTATTCCATGAAGTGATCAGTGGATTCAAACCTCCAGAGAGACAAGTCCTCTGAGTTTGCTGTGAAACCATTTACAGGCCATACCACCAGAGTTCCCTTGAGTTCAAGAGAATTCATAATTTTGTTCCTGGCTTTGCTTTGTCTTAATGTTAGTAGAGGAACAATGTTTGCTTAGTTTATTATATCCTATGCCAAAAATAGCTTATCGTAGGTTGTAAATATTTGACTGTTATAATAATTAAAAAATTATCTCATAATTTCAGTGCACATTAACAGTAACATCAAAACTGCGAGCTGGTACCCTTTTTGACAGAGAATTCTTACATGAACTGTTAAAGCATTTCAAGTTCCTTCCATTTGTTGAAATGGATTGAAATGTATCTTTCTGGGAAAATATGCATAAATTATGGTGTGAGATCCTTGAAAAAATACTTAGCAGTTGCATTTTGTTATTCTCCTTGTTGATTTAAGGGAATAGGAGAGATTAACATGTATTATGCTAAGAGCCCTTGTGGTATAGTGGTTAAAGCATTTGACAGTTATTAAACTCATGGTAGTTTCAGAGGAGAAAGGTGTGGTAACCTGACTCTATAAGCTTTGTCGCTGCTATTACGTGCTGTTAGTTAAACTCCACATATAGCTACCCCCTATAAGGTTTGCAGAGACTAAATTGCACAGGTGGAAATAACTCGTCTTTCTTCCACTGAGCAGTTGATGGATTTAAACCAGTTGCTTTTGAGTTGGCAGCACAACTCCATACCTGGTAGGTCAGGACATTACAGTACTGAAGATCTTACCGATGAAGTTCTACCCTCTCAAATAGGGTTGCTCGGAGATGAAATCAACACGATGACAACATTTTTTTTTCTTTTTTTTATGATAAGTGCCAGGGGTTTGGAGATCTACACAGGGGAAATTGAGCAAGATTTATTAGAATTAATACACTGAGCAAGTAGGTGATAAGCTGAAGATTTGAACTCAGTTGAAGAACAGATTACCAACAGGCTAGTGACTTATTTTCACCCTTTTCTAGGAATACATAGGAAAGAACAATGACTTAAGTCAAAGCCCTTTGTGAATTTGTTATGAAGATGTGTCCTGGTAATCAGATGAATGATTTTCACTAGCAGAAAGATAAGAAGTTCTTTACGTAAAATGCCTTTAGCTGAATGTACTTACTCATACTATGCACTTGTATGTTGTTGTTGTTGTTGTTGTTGTTCTCAAGTGCTGTTGAGTCGTAGATGACTTCATAGTGACCCTACGAATGAAAGACCTGAACACTTGTATAACTTTTGTCACTAGAGTTAGTCATAGAGTTTCCAGAGGCAAGCACTGGTCTGTCTAGAGTTAACTCGTGGTTGCTGTGATGTCAAACACTGTGGCACTGATGTGTCAAATGTGATAATGGTTACCCATGGTAGACAGTGTTTGGTGGGGCTTCCCTATTAAAACAAGCTTGGAAGCAGGAGTGGAATCCACTTCCGAAATAGCTTGCCTCCAGAAACTCTAAGAACTAGTAAAAACAATGAAAGTTATACAAGTGTTCATGTCTTTCATTCATAGGATCTCTATGAATCATCTACAACTCAACAGCACTTACCAACAACAACAACAGCAACTATTATATATTAACTGGGAATTCATAGATAAATAAGGCATAGTCCATGAGGAAATGCACCTCAAATAACATAACTAATGAAGTATAAAAAAAGAGTTGTTTCATAATCAAAGTAGCTCCCTCTGTAAGAAGCAATGTCTGAATGCATTGTTCATAATAAAAAGAAAAAGGAAAACCCACTCTTGTTAAGCTGATTCTATAGGGACCTCATAGGATAGAGTAGAAAAAGTACAGGGATAGGATGCATCCCTGATGCAAACCTTTCCTGATCCAGAACCATGCAATATTTCCCTGTTCTGTTCTGACTACTGCTTCCTGGTCCAAGTATAGGTTTCACATAGCACAGTTAAGTGTTCTGGGATCCCAATCCTTTTCAAGGTTAGCCACAATTTACTGTGATCCACATAGTCAAATGCCTTTGCATAGTCAATGAAACACAGACATGGCTCTGGTACTCTCTGCTTTCAATCAACATCCATCTAACATTGACTATAATATCCCTAGTGGCATGGCCCCTTCTAAACCCAGGCTGCACATCTGCCAGTTCTCCGCTGATGTACTGCTCCAGTTATTTTTGAATGATCTTCGGCAAGCTCTTGCTTACATGCGATATTAGTGATATCATTCAATAATTTACATACTGTGCTGAGTCACCTTTGTTTGGCATGGGGATGAATACAGATCTCTTTCAATCAGTTGGCCAGGTAGTTGTCCTTCAGATTTCTTAGCATAAATACCATCCAAAAATTGGCAGTTCAAACCCACCCAGAGGTACTTTGGAAGAAACACTATGTGACAATCTAGTTCTGAAAAGTCACAATTTGAAAAAACTTATGGAGTAATTCTACTCCACACATTTGGGATCACCATGAGTAGTGATTGACTTAATGGTAACTAGCAAGAACAAACATACGAGTAGAAGTAGGAGAGACTTTCTAGAAATAGAATGTGGAAGGGTAGAAAATGGGATGTAAACAATCGAAATGGACAAATTAACTAGCTATATCAATTGATATTGTGTACTGATGAGAAGTAAAGTGGCATCAAGATTGGAGGGAAAACTCATCAACAACTTACTTTATGCAGATGACACAACATTGTTTGCTGAAACTGAGGAGGACCTGACGTGCTTGCTGCAGAAGATCAAAGACTATAGTCTTTAATATGGATTGAAGCTCAACATCAAGAAGACAAAGTTTCTCACCACTGGACCAATTGGCAGCACCATAGTAGATAGAGAAGAGATTGAGGTTGTTAACATTTACAGCTTGCTGACCTCCACAATCAACATTCTTAGCACTAACAGTCAGAAAATCAAAATACGAATTGCACTGGGAAAATCTGCTGTCAGGGACCTCTCCAGAGTACTGAGAAGCAACCATGTCAGTCCAGAGATTAAGATAAATCTAATCCAGGCCAGTGGTTTCAGTATTACTTGCTAAGCATCAGAGAGCTGGACAATGACTAAGGATGACAGAAGAAGAATAGATGCTTTCGAACTGTGGTGCTTGAGAAGAGTTTCGAACATATCATTGACTACCACAGAAAAATAGATCTGTCTTGGAGAGGGTGAAACCAAGTTTCTTCCTGAAGGCTAGAATTTTGAAGCTCTGCCTCACATACTTGCGGCCAGGGGAGGCTGGTCCTTGGAGAGGGACATCATGTGTAGAAGGGTGAAGGATCAGTGCAAGAGAGGAAGACCCTGGATGAGATGGATTGATATGCTAATTGGGGCAATGGGGATTGGTTTGTCAAAGTTAGTGAGACTGGCACAGGACAGGGCAGGCTTCAGAGCTGCTTTTCACAGGGTCATTATAGGTCACAGGTGACTCAATGGCACATAACACAACCATTGAGCTAGAATTGATCCTTAGCTAACTCTCCAGTGGGTTTCCAGAGACCATGAAGAGGGGACTGCCCATCCTTCGGCAGAGCAGCTGTTGGATTTGAACCACATGCCATCTGGATTGCATTGCACAGCTTCTTACCACTAGGACACGAGAGCTTCCCAGCTGTCAATTAGACAAACTTTTAAGAAAATAAAACAGGTGGTAGATTAGTTGCTGATGTCTTTTATAATATCACCTAAAACTAAGAAACAGAATGCCTTACCCTGAGTTGACTTCAGAAGCATAAACTTTTTGTCTGGATTCTTTCTGATTTATTTCCTGAGGAATGAATCATCAAAATCATTATCCACAAAAAGCTTTACATATTCTCAAAGAATAATAGCAGTTGCCTTAAAATTTATTAGCAGGCTTGAAATATACATTTACCAGAGAGAGAATAACAAAAAACTCTCCCTCCAAGTAGCCTGCTTTCAATGATTGATTGACGTGATAACAAAAAGACTTTAACTTAGGGTAATTCTAAAAGGATTTCCTTCGCTTCAGAGCTCCCTGTAGGATCAACTGAGGTCTTCATTGAGACTGACTTGAACCCTACCTTCCCCTCTTTTCAATCCTGCTACCTTTGCTTCCATTCTAGGCATCCTGAATCCAAATATTCCATAATAAAAATTCAGCATGTTATAATACTATCCCACCTTCTACCAGGTAATTCCAGGTGTGACAATAACCCTCCATGCTATAACTGCCTATGGGAACACGACAACTCCTTGGACTCAATTGGAAATGACAGAACTTACTAAAACAAGCAAATGATATACGTGAGAAACTAATACGCTTAAATGCTCTCTGAAATGGAGCTCAGTCTTTTCATTTAGAAAGTACCTTCACAGCCCAAATTAATCCTAGAGGATAACTGCCTGCTGAGCACATAGTTATTCATCATATTCATGACTGGGGGAGATGGTGCCACTGGGCCCAGAGTTTCTGGCAGGTGGAAATGGAGAGATTGTCATTTCCAGTAAGTCATGTCCCCAGTGGTGCTGACTCACTTGAAATTCCAAACACCTGCATTGTGCCCCCTAAGGCTTCTTCCCATCAGAATGCAAGAGACTGTAGAGCTCTGAGACAGGTGATAAGAAGAAGCCCACTGAGCTAAGAAAACAACAAATAATTTTGTAGAAGTTTCTGAAAATGTAACGCTTCCAATAAAAGTCGTGTGTGCTCAAAAGGGAATTAAGGTTTTCACTCTAAGTTATTAGAGATAAATGATGTTTTTATTGGAATATAGGACAATACAAATCTTGTATCGTAATCTTTATTTTCTCAGCTACGATTTTTTTTAAGGCAAATTTGCGGGCACGCACGCGCGCACACACACACACACACACACACACACACACAAACAAATAGAATGTCATTTTGTCATTAAAGTGATCCAGTATCTGACATGCCAAAATGGACTTGCTGCAACTACTAAGTTAAATCCACACAGCTTAGGCGGAAAGCTGAAGCAATGTCAGTGCCTCCATTTTTTTACATTAAATCCATGTCCGGTCTGCGCTTTAAATTTACATTTCCACTGGTAGAGGAAATGAAGAGATATAAGAGATTCGACAGAGATTGCAGGCATTTGCTTCTACTCATACTGTTGCCTCTATCTAGAAAGTCTTCTTTAAATGTCACTCCCTGTCTCTCAAAGCACACACACACACACACACACACACACACACACACACACACACCTGTGCTTTTGCACGTACATACAAACTCATCCCATCCATAACCACTACTAGCCCTTCGAGAGTCTTAAATAAAGATTTCTTGATTTTCACTGGTAGAGTTGGTAATTAGATTTTTAACCACTAGTCATCAATTTTTTGGGTGCATCTCTTGATAATTTGCCAGAGAAGCCTAATGTACAAAACCAACAAACTAATGCAAAAATCAACAACAAAAAACCTGAAAAATTCACTACTGTGTTAAAACAGTTTCGACTCATGACAACTTTGTGTTAGATTTCTAAGCAAAAGAATCTTAATAGAAGGAAACTGCCTGGCCTCTTTTGGTTTACAGCACAGCATACTATTTACTACACTAGGAGACCTCCTTAACAAGGCAAACAAATAATAGATGTACTTGAGGTCGTATATCATTTGGTCCCAACTTCCTTTTCCAGTCTATATGTCTTACTACACTAACATTCCATCATCTTCCTGTGTAACCTTTACTTGATTTGCAGCATACACCTGAGGATTCTGCACACATGGCAGGCATTCCCACACACTTCATGGTTCACTAATGCTTTGTCCTCTGCTGACCAGTTCTCCCATGATTTTAAATTTTACAGTTATTTATCTTAATCTGAAATTTAAATATCTTTCTTTCCATATTCTCCTCTTGTGTCACATCATTGGACTTAACCTTTTTATTTAAGCAAACATGATGTTGCACTTGTCAATATTCTTTACTGAGCTATTAACCTTTTGAAGATAAGAGTCTAGTTGTGCTCACTTTGATTCCTAGAGGGACTCAGATGTTATTTGTATCCCTGATTCTGCCCTCCTTAAAACTATTCTGCTTGTTATTTCTTCTGGGGCTTTAAATTATCTTGAGCTCTTTCTCACCAGTTGTCACAGTATATTTCTTGAATACATTATCTATATCTCCTATGCTTACCATAGCCTAATGCCTTCCCATTTTATTTTCTTACCTAGTGTTGAGCATTACTTTAAAAGAATTAACTTTCCTGTAGTTTCAACAATTGACATTGATTATTCATCTAGTCTAGTTTCTTGTCTTTCTCTTTAGTTAAGCAAACATTTCTAAGTGTCTATTATAAGATTGACTGCAGACTTTCCCAGTGAAATATGTCTCCTGATCCCTTGACTGCTGGTAGCAAGTGTATTGATTTATTGACCCAAGTAAGATGAAGGTGTTGGAAATTTAAATCTTTTTTCCATCTATCAAGATGTTGCCTATATGTCTAGTGGTAAGAATTTTTGTTTTCTTGACATTGAAGAGCAATTCCTTTTGAAGGCTGTAGTATTTGATCTCGAAGCAAGTGCTTCAAATTTTCCTCACTTTTAGCAAGTCAGATCATGCAATCTTCAGAATGGAGGTTATCGATGAGTCTTCCTGCAATCTTGATGCCACATTCTTTTTCATAGAATACAGATTTTATAGCTATGAAGAAAGGATTCCCGTTATTCTTAATTTTAAACTATGTAGTGTTCCCTAGCTTTATTTCCACAATGGTTTCTTAGTCTAGGTATAGGCTTTTCAAAAGCATAATTGAGTGTTCTGGGATTTCCACACAATTAAATACCTTTGAATAGTCAATAAAGCACAAACAGACATTCTTCTAGTATTCTTTGTTTTCAGCTAGCATGTACCTAACATCAGCAATGATATCTCTGGTGCCATGGACTCTTTTAGATCCAGTTTGAAAGTCTGACAGTTATCTGTCTTTGTAATGTTGTAGCCATTTTTTAATGATCTTCAGCAGTATTTTGCTTGCATGTGATATTAATGATATTGTTTTATAATTTCCACATTTAATTAGATCACTTTTCTTGGGAATGAAAACACGCATCAGTTGGACAGGCAGCTGTGCTCCAAATTTGCTAGCATAAGTGGATGAGCATGTCCAGGGTTATAGCTATCATTTGAAACATGTTATTTTGCATCTCTTAGATTGATGGGATCTTATTTTTTTGGCTATGCCTTCAGTGCAACTTGAGCTTCTTCAACTTCTACCTTATCATTGGACCTTGATCAGATGGTACATTTTGCCCATAGCTTGTCTACATGTTGCAACTTGAGACTTGAATTTGTTTTTCATTTTCTCACTTAAAATACACTTAGTGAGTTCTTACCTTTTTATTCTCTAGTTCTAGGTCTTTGTACATTCCATATTACACTAGAAAAGTCTGCAATAAAGGTATTCTCCAAATTATTGAAGAGTCATGCTGTCAGTTTTAGGACTAAGGCACACTTGCTTCAGGCCATGGCTTTTTCAATCACTTACTATGCTGCTAAGAGTAGGACAGTGACAGAAGAATTAATGTATTTGAACTGTGGTGTTGGAGAAGAGTATTGAATATTCCATGGACTTCCAAAAGAACAAATAGATGTGTCTTGTAGAATGTGAAGCCAGAGTGCTCCTTAGAACCAAAGAGATGAAGATTTATCTCACATACAATGAACATTTTGTTCAAAGAAGCTCTTCCTTGAAAAAGGACCTGCTACTTGGGAAGGTAAAGGGATAGCCAAAGGAAAAAAAACCAACAAACCTTCAACCAAGTGGATTGACACAGTGACTACAGCAATGGGTTCAAATGTGTAAGAGAGTGTCAGGATGGCACACAGTAGGGAAGAGTTTATATCTGTTATTTGTAGAGTTGCTGTGAGTCATACTTGACTTGACAGTACCTAGTAACTGCAAGATTGTAAGACAGTTTCCCTTATAGCTTTGAAAATAGAACATTAAGTGATACTGTGTCACTAACACAATATATGGCTGTTAAGTGAGTGTAGGCATCATGGGGACAGTAAATTTGGCCTGTACTAATTGCACTAAGGAGAACTGTCCCCATCAACATTATCCACAATACAAAATTAATTCCTATAAAGTCAGGCACGGTCTCCTATGCTTTTGCACTTACTACTGCTGTTGTTGTCAGATACCATCAAGTCATGTATGACTCCTAGTGACCCTATGAACAACTAACTGATATGAACACTGTTCTATTTCATCCTATTATCATAATCTCTGACACATTCAAGCCCCTTGTTCCAGTCACTGAGTCAATTCATCTGTTTAAGGTTTTCCTCTTTTGCCACCCTTCACTTTTCCAAGCATAATTTCTCTCTCCAAGGAACAACCTATCCTAATAACTTTCTCAAAGTATGTGAGGTGAAGCTTCATCATCTTTATCTCCAAGGTACATTCTGATTGCACCTTTCCAAGACATATCTGTTGTTTTTCTAGCAGTCTATGGGATCTTCACCACTCTTCTCCAATGCCACATTTCAAAGTCATCAATTCTTCTGTTATCCTTAGTCATTGTTCAGCTTTCAGATGCATGGCAAGTGACTGAAAAGAGCATTGCTTGAATCAGGTGTACTTTTATCCTCAAACTGGAATCAGTGCTTCTCAATAATTTAAAGAGATTCCCGATTGCAGATTTTCTTAGTGCAATGTTGTTATTGCTAGGTGCTGTTGAGTTGAGTATGAACCATAGTGGCCCCCTGAAGAACAGATCTGAACCCTGTTCTATCCTGTGTCATCTTCACACTTCCTGACACATTAGCGCCCATTGTGGAAATCACTGTGTCAATACACCTGGTAGAAAGTCTTCTTCTCCTTTGCTTACCTTCCTCTTTTCCAAGTATCATGTCTCTCTCCAAAGAATAGCCTCTCCTAGCAATATGTATGTCAGGAGAAACTTTATCATCTTTGCCTCCAAGGAACATTCTGGTTGCACTTTTTTCAAGACATACTAGTTCTTTTGACAGTACTTTGGATTTACAGCACTTTTCTCTAACATCACAGCTCAAAGGCATCAATTTTTCCTCTGTCATCCTTATTCATTTTCCAGCTCTTAGTTGCATAGCAAGTGATTAAAAAGACCATGCTCTGAATCAGATGCACTGTAACCCTCAAACTGGCATCATTATTCCTAAATAGTTTGAAGAGATCCCTGACTGCAGACTTACCCAGCGATTTCCTAACTGCTGGTACCAGAAGTGTTGATTGTGGATCCAAACAAGATAAAGTTCTTGACAGTTTCAATCTTTTCTCCATTTATCATAATGTTGACTATCAGTTCAGTGGTAAGAATTTTTCTTTTCTTAATGTTGAAATGCAATCCACAGTGAAGCTGTTTTCTTTAATCTTTTGCAAAAAGTGCTTCAAGTCCTCCTTAACTTTCAGCAAGCAAATTTGTGTCGTCTGCATAATGTAATCTAACACAGGAGACATAGTGCAATATGTCTTCTAATCTCCTGAATGATGGTAGCATGAGTATTGAATGTGTATTGACTGTGGATCCAAGTAAGATGGAGTGCTTGACAGTCTCACACCTTTTGCTGTCCATTATAATGTTGCCTATTGGTCCAATAGTGAGTACTTTTTTTTTTTATGTTGAGATGCAATCCATATTGAAGGCTGCAGTGTTTAATCTTCTGTAACAAGTGCTTCAAGTCCTTATTTTCATCAAGGAAGGTTACATCATTAGCATAAAAAAAGAATTGATGAGTCTTCCTCCAAACTAATACCACATTTTTCTTCATAGAGTCTAGCTTTTCTAATAACTTGCTCGGTAAACAGAATAAATGAATATGGAGAAAGACTACAACCTTCACACACACCTTTAAATTGTGCTGTATTCACTTGTTCTGTTCCACAACAGCTTCTTGGTTTAGGTATAGGTTTGACATGAGCACAATCTAGTGTTCTGGATTTCCTATTCTTCTCAAAGTTAACCATAATTTGTTATGATACACACAACCAGATGCCTTTGTATAATCAATTAAGCACAAATAAACAATCTTTTGATATTCTTTGCTTTCAACAAGGATCCATCTGACATGTGATCCATGTGACATCAGCAATTATATCTTTAGTGTCACTGTCTCTTATAAATCTCACTTCTACCTATTATTAATTACTCCAAATACAGTATTACTGCACTCTTGGGTCTGAAATCTATTGCAATGTTCATATATACTTCACGGAATCATACTTACAGTGATGGAGTTTATTAAGGAAATGAACAGGTTTTAATTGAGATTGACAGCAGCATATAATCCCTCAGTCCATAGTGTTTTTCAAGCATGACCACAGGTCCTTTGACCGTTAACCTCATGATTTATGTCAATTTTACAAAGTTCCATTAGTCCTCCTGCTTATGGCATCTTCCATCAATCCTGCTGCAAGCTTAAACAAAGACTCCTAACTCTGGCTCTCTGGAGCAGCAATCCCAAGTCAGCTCTGTCTCACATTGGTGTCTAATTCTCGTATGAAGCTGCTGTTGATCTTTATTCTGGCTTGAACAGGTGTATCTGGCCCTAAAAAGTATTCTTTGCACTCCTGCTTCCACTTCCTTGCTTTCATTGAGGTTTCTATATTTCTGTGGCTAAACTCACTTGAATATAAAGCTGGTGGAATGGTTAGACTAATCAATCCCCTGGGAATAGACTAGCACATTTTATTTTCATTATCTCACCCAGACTTGTGACAAAGTAAAAACCAATGGCGATGAAAATAATTTTTAACAGTAAACCCCTGATATCACAAAGATATCTTGTTAAGATTGCTATAAATATATAGAAAGTGACTAGATAAAAGAGCAGCATTTTTATTTATTTTTAAAATATGTAATTGTCATCTTTAATTAGGGAGCTCTGGTGGCCTGGTGGCAATATAGCTGCACATGTTTTTCCTAAAGGCATGCAGTTTGAGACCTCTAGCAGATTCTCAGGAGAAGGATGGTCAGACTTCTCCAGTGCAATTAACTGCCTCTGAAAATCCACTGGAGGGTCAGCTGTGGTTCCGTTATGACTTTAAAGTACACAACAACATTTTCCATTATTTCTACTTAAAACTTTTCTGTGGACTATATAAATATCCAGCCGATTTACCAAATTTATTGAAAGAGGACTGGTAGGTACCTTCAGTTAGATAATCAGGAAAAGTATTGCATTGGAAAATTTGCTGTTAGGGAACTTTCTAAATTATTTAAATGCAAGGATGTCATTTTGGATACAAAGGTGTACCTGATTCAGGTCATGGTCTTCTTAATCATGTGCTATGTATCTGAGAGCTGCACAATGAATAAGTATGACAGAAGAATTGGTGCCTTTTTACTGTGGTGATGGAGAAGAGTACCAAATATCTTGTAAGCTGCCAAAAGAAAAAATAGATATGTCTTGGAGAAAGTGCATCAAAATGCTCCACAGAAGAAGAATGGTAAAGCTTCATCTCACATACTTTCACCATGTTGCTAGGAAAAGCTGTTTCTTGGAATAGGACATTATACTTGGAAATGTGTAAGGTCATCAGAAGAGAACAAGACCCTCAATGAGATATATTTACATAATAACTGCAGCAATGAACTCAAGTGTGTCAGGGATGATTAGGATGGCATATGACAGCACAGGGGCACAGAGTTTGAATGTTTCATTCACAGAGTCACAGTAACTTATATGCAACTTGATTACACCTACAAACAACAATGATATTTAATGAAAATTTTAAAAAAATAATTTCTAACACAACCCTGCTTGCCAAAACTGAAGAGGACCTGAGGTATTTGCCGCAGAAGGTCAATAAAGATTTAAGCTCAGCATCAAAGAAACAAAGATTTTCATCACTGGGATAATTTGCAGCATCATGATAGATGGAGAAGATACTGAGGTTGTCAACAGCTTCAGCTTGCTTCTTGATACCAGTAGCCAGGAAATCAAAAGAAGAATTACATTGGGTAAGTCTGATGTCAGGGACCTCTCCGGAGTACAGAAGAGCAGCAATGTGAGTCTAGAGACCAATGTCTGACTGGTCTAAGCCCTGATCTTCACATGCATCAGAGAGCTAGGCAATGAATAAAGACAATAGAAGAAGAATCAATGCCTTTGAGTTATTGTGCTGAAGAAGAGTATTGAACATATCATGGATTGCTATGAGAACAAATAAGTCTGTCCCAGAGAAGGTAGAACCAGGTTGCTCCTAGGAGGCAAGGATTTTGAATTTCCATTTCACATATTTTGGGCACATGCCAGAAGGGACCAGTCCTTGGAGAAGGACATGATTGGAAAAGTGAAGGGAAAGTACAGGAAAGAGAGACTTCAGATGACACTGATTGGCTTAGTGGTTGGGATAATAGGTGTAGGTGTGTCAGAGAAAATGAGATTATTTCAGGACTGGACAAGATTCAGAACTATTATACATAAGGCTGTTGTGAGTTGCAAGTGACTCAGTGGCATATAATAATGATAAACAAGTAGTCCTTGATCAGCTGAATGCATATACAAAAATAAGCACAAAAGCATTAACTCTTATTTACACCATATACCAAAATTAAATAAAAATAGGTCATTCATTTAAATAAAAAGGATAAAATCATAAAACTTTGGAAAACAAATGCAAAAAATATAATTGGATCCTTGGAGAGGAAACATGTTTTTTATATAAAACACAGCTTTAAAGTATATAAGCAAAAATCTCATTTAATTGGACTTCATAAAAATTAAATCTTTTGTTCTTCAAAAGAACATTACGGAAATGAAACTGTAACTTATAGGCTTGGGCAAATACATTCACTACATATCAAAGAGCTTGTATTGAGAATACACAAAGAACACACAAAAATGTAATAATAATAAAAGGATAAACAACTTAATTGGAAGAACAGGCAGAAGATTTTAATATAAACATCACAAAGAAAGTATGCAAATAAAAAATATGTAAAATAAGCTCAGCATAACTAGACAGCAGACAAAGGCAAATTAAGATGAAATTAGATGATACTTGAACACACTTATAGTATTTTTACACCTATAATATTTTATAAAATTGAAATGTTCTACATACGTAGTTTAAGGAAGTGCATAGAACACTTGGAACTTCAATATATCTGTGCAAAATAATATAGGCGCCAGGAGACATCAGGGTCAATTGGCAGGACATAGTCTATAAAAACAAAGTTCTGCATCCTAATTTGGTCAATAGCCATCGAGGACTGGAAAGCTTGCCAGCACCCATCTAAGGTGCAACAATTAGTGTTTTATTTGCCATAGAAAAGAAGAGGGGCAAAAAAGAAAAGATTAACTAACTATGTCAAGAAATTTGGCAGACTACTATTTGGTCAATTGACTGAAAAAGAATTTATATATGTTCTCATCTCCAAATAAGATGATTCAACAGAATATGAAAAATCCTGGACAATATCATTAATCTCAAGTGCAAGTAAAATTTCGCTAATGATCATTAAGAAATGGTTAGAGCAGTATATTGACAGGGAATGGCCAGAAATTCAAACTGGATTCAAATCAGAAAACAGCACAGAATATATCATTACTTATGTCAGATGTGTCTTGACTGAACACATAGAATATAATAAAGACATTTGCCATTTGTCTTCTTTTTCCATAAAAATGATACCAAAAATAAAGAAGGAAGCCGCTGGCTCTCCCAAAACTGAAGCCAAAGCCAAGCCATTAAAAGTTAAAAATGTAGTTCTGAAGGCCAGACACAGTCAAAAAAAAAAGGGGGGGGGAGAAGAAAAAAAACTGTAAGTCACCCACCTACCAGTAGCCTGAGATGCTGAGATTTTGAAGGCAACCTAAATACCCCCAGAAGAGCTCCCTGAGAAGAAACAAGCTTGACCACAATTACATCATCAAGTATCCCTTACTACTGAGTCAGCCAGCAAAAACGATATAGGTAATAACACACTTGTGTACGCTGCAGATGTCAAGGCCAACAAGCACCAGGGCAAGGTTCAGACCTGTTGTTCATAGGGTTACTATGAGTTGTAGTGGACTCAATGATACCTAATAATAACAAAAAGTAATGCGATGGACTAACAGACTGTGTGAATTTAATCTACGTGATCCTGAGACTAGAAAAAAATTTGATGATGCCCTACTATCACATTGTCCTCTTCTGAAAGAGGTCAAAGTATAAAGTTCTTGGTACAGTCAAAGAACAATATGTAATAAAACTCTCGAAATCATAAAAATGATCAGGTTTATCAGTACAATAAAACTGGTGCAACCCACTGCACTCTGAAACTATGACCCTTTCTCAATTTTCAAGCCCCAAACTGAATAATATCATCCCTTCCATTCAACTCTCAGCCAGACAATACACAAGTTTAAAAGGTTATCAATACCACGTTGGAAGAATTTAATCAGACCAACCAAACAAACTCATAAAAAGCAGTATTTTCTCAGGGATAAAGCTCAGAAGCCAAGAAAGGATAGGGTAGAAGGATAAAAGAGGAACACAGGGAAGGGGTAGAGAGTATTCTTTCAATGTGGAGACTGTAATCAATGTCAGATAAAATGAATAGTATGTATGAACTGACTTCTTGCGAGACACACACTTCTTGTGAGATACTCACTTCTAATGAGACACATGCTCCTTGGGGACCTTATGATCACTTTGCTGTAAAATGCCAAGGTCTTTGTGACATGTCCAGCCTGGGAGCATCTTCCAGTCACCACTTTCCCAGCATCTGCTAAAGGCTATGGCTCAGTCCAGACACACTTACACCCTAACCTGCAACAGCACCATTTTCTGCCATATCGAGGGTCCTTAGTTTCAGTGTGGCTCTAACCACAATCACATCCAGACACTAGTCCGCTGCCCCCACCACATGGAGGCCCTGCTGCCTTGTCCCTTGGATACTGCCTAGCTGCTGCTATCCACTGTCCTGCACTAGAAGCACCAATAAACAGCACAGGTACTTTAGGTGAAACACTGTTGTCTAGGGACACAATGTGGGATCCCTTAAGTTCAAGCATAAGAAATGGGCCAGGCTGAGACATGGTTTCTGGGAAAAGACTGCCTTGTCCTAACATTCAGGTACTTTGGGTTAAACATTGTTGTCAGGCCCTCATCCCTGTACATCTTGGTCCATAAAGGGAGTAAAAATATACAGATCCTTCACAAAACTTTGCCAAACTCTAGGTCACTAGATAGTTCCAACAACCTAACATCTACTAAGAAAAGATTCACATAATGTCAAGAAAGCAGAAGTCTGCCTCAATCATCATAAAAAACCCAAATAACCCTTTTCCTTAAATAAAGGAAACCCAATGAATACCCAAGCTAGAGAGAACCAAAAGACATATGTTTATGTGCAGTTATCTGAACAGCTACAGAAGAAGATGAAAATGATAAAAGAAAGAATGGAAGCCAATAAGAGGGTAAACACAATAGAGATAACAATCCAGAAGAAATATATTGACGAGGAGTGACACTTGGAACAGCTATGAAGGAAAATGCAAAAGATGTAAGGAAAAATTGGTAATATAGATAAAAAGGTATAATAACTTGATAAATCATCACAAGAGAAAGAGGATGCAGACAACATAGTAATGGAAATAACAGAAAAGCATGAAAATGCAATCCAGAATATTAAAACTGAATTGGCAGAAGTGTCCAGCTCACTGATAGGACAAAAATGTATAACTAAAGCTACAGAACAGAGAGTCAGTAAACTGGAAGAGCCTCACTAGATACATATCAGAAGAAAAAGCAAAGATGAGATGTAAAGAAAATGAAGAAAACATTACAATCATGTGGGATGACATCAAAAAGAACAACCTAAGTATGACTGCAATTCCAGAACATGAGTGTAACATGGAAGTCAGGGAGGAAATTGTGGAAGAAGTACTAGAAGATAACGTCTCAGGTAGTTGGAGGATAGTAACGAGAAACAACAGGAAAAGAAAAACAACAAAATGGCACTGGTAAAAAGTCCTGTTCCAGATGGCTTTACAGCTCCATTCTACCAAATACTCAGAGAGAATCTACTGCCAATTTTACTTAAAGTATTTCAAAAAATTCAAAAAGAAGGAAAACTCCGAGAGTCATTCTATGAAGCAAACATAACCCTAATACCAAAACCAGGCAAAGATGTTTCCAAGAAAGAAAACTACAGACCATTATCTCTCATGAGTATAGATGCAAAACTCTTTCACAAAATCCTAGCCAATAGAATCCAAAAACATATTAAAAAAACAAAAACAAACAAAAAACCCCAACAACAACAATTCACCATGACCAAGTGGGATTCATAACAGGTAAAATTGGGTGGCCTCCTCACATGCACAGCTTTAGGAACCCACAGAGTCACACAAGATGGGATCTGAGAGCTCTCTCTAATCTCTTCTCCCAGAAGTTTGTGGGGCACCTCAATTTCATCTTTTGGGAAAGGATATCTTCAGTCTCAAACCCGCTTTCGGGGTCTGGGTTTTTAATTGGGTGGCCTCCTCACACACACAGACTCGGGAAACCATGGTTCACACAAGATGGGATCTGAGAGCTCTCTCTTACCTCCTGGATAAGCATTAGAAACGATTGGGCCAAACAGACATGACCACTCTATCAGATCTATAAGAGACCTATCCAGACTTTGGGATTATCACATAGTGTCAGCAATGTAAAAAAGACAATAAGTCACAAAACTTAGGAGATGCTCTATATGACCTCAAGCAAAAATATTTCTCTGAAGTTGGTACACGGGATTTGGACTTAAATCCTCCAACACAGGAGACAGACAACAGTGTGAGAGATCAGTAGAAGTATGTAGTGCAAGGCATCACAGCAGTGACTTGTGATCATATTAACAGGTGGCTGGGAAAGGGAGGGTTTGACAAGTAGCTGGGTATGCAAGGAATCGGGATGTAGCAGGGAAAGGGAAGAGACAAATCATATGTGCTGGGATGGGGCAGATGAACAGTGAATGTATTGGTTATTTCTGTAAGGGAAGTGTCTTTCATCTGCTAGGCAAAAATGTTTGCCAGTCAGATATTCTTCTAACACTAAGTATCCAAAGTAAGACAGACCTGGAAGAAGGGTTGGCCATCCACTTCTGAAATATAACTGGCCTTGGAAAACCTTATGTACTGTAGAGCACACTTAGAGTAGACAAACAGATATGGCAACTGAGACTGAGCCCTCAACTTTGAAAATACAAAGGAGAAGTTACAGTTACAGTTGTAAGAAAAAGTTAACAATTGATACATGGAATGTGAAAAGCATGGATGTAATAAAACTAGACATTGTAAAGAAAGAAATGGAATGTGTAAATATTGACATATTGGGTATTAACGAAAGGAGATGGATTGGCATGGGACATTTTAAATCCCATGATCATATGATCTATTATGCTAGACATGAAAGGTGAGAAAAAACAGGGTTGTTTTCATAGTTAAAAAGGCCATTTCTAGATCCATCTTGATACAATACTGTATGTGACAGGATAACATCCATATGCATACAAGGAAGAGCTGTTTACACCATTATCATTCAAATTTATGCACCTACAACCAGAGCCAAAGAGGAGGAAATAGATTATTTATATCAGCTGTTGTAGTCATAAATTAGTTGAACATGTAACCAAGCTGCATTAATAATAATGGGTGACTGAAATATAAAAGTTGGGAACCAGAAAGATCAGTAGTCAGAAAATAGGGACTTGGTGACAGAAATGGTGATGCAATGATAGATTTCTGTACAGTCAATGACTTATTAATAGCAAATACCTTTTATAAAAAAACATAAAACACAGGCAATACACAAGGATTTCACCTGATGGAATACATAGGAATCAGATAAATTACATCTGAAGAAACCATTGTAAGAAGTCCAAAATCAGCAGTGAAAACTAGGGCTGGTGCTGATTGTGGAACAGATCACTAACTGCTCATATGTAAGTTCAGATTAAAACAAAAGAAGGTTGAATAATATCCACAAGAAGCAAAATTTGACCTTGACTGTATATCCCAAGAATTTAAAAAGCAACTCAGGAATGGATTTGAGGCTTTGAACACTAATGAACGAAGACAAGGTAAGTGGTCGGAAACTATCAAGAATATTGTTCATGAAGAATAAAAAAAATCATTACAAAGAAGGGAGAAGAAAGAAGACCAAAATGGATGCAAGAAGAGACTCTGAATATTGCACTACAGCTCCAAGAAGCCAAAGCAAATGGAAGAAATCAAGAAGGAGCTGAATAAAAGATTTCAAAGGGCCACTGAGGAAGACAAGGCAAAATATAATGAAATGTGCAAGGAGCTGGAGCCAGAAAATCAAAAGGACCAAACTTGCTTAGGATTTCTTAAGCTTAAAGAACTAAAGTATAAATTCAACACATGAGTTGTAATACTTAAGGA